>NC_134187.1:1960200-2288450 GCF_964188355.1 Buteo buteo
AGGCTGCTACGTCACCGGGATGGAGCGAGGCTACAGCGAAATCTCGCTGCAGGGAGACATTAAACTACCGCTTCAGAAGATGAGGCGTGCTGGTGCGGATTTGGCTGCAGTTCCAGACACCTCTCCAGTCTCGGGAGTAAATCACCAATGAGGCTCACTTAAAGGCAACTGGAGACGGCACAGGCACAGGTGACAAAATGCCTGCACTTTAAAGGAGAAAGGAAAGGGTGCTTATTAATGGACCTCGGTGCATTCAGTTTGAACAGGGCAAGCACCTGTGATAGGGGAATTCAATCTCATCCCCCACCTCCCCGAACAAGCGTCTTCTGTACAGAGATAAGGAGACAATCCTGTTGGTACAAGCCAAGCTAGTCTGCTTTTCTAATGCCAGCATAAACAGATAACGCTGACAGACGTCACAGCAGATACTGCAGACGAAAAAGCTCTTCCGTGCAAGAGCACTGTATTTATAGAGCTAGCTTTTAGTGTTTGAAAAAGTAATTTGCAGTCTTACAGCACATAAATATTTGGTTCGTGCATTCTTGGGTCCTTGCCCTTGGAGTAGCCAGCAGCCTCACCTACAGCATCTCAGCTTTCAGATTCACTAAACCAAGGAGGCAGCTCACCTGCTGCAACCAGCATGCTCGCCAAGGACAATCAGTAAGATGCCAGCCTGTTATGGACAACATGGCAGTATAACTGTGCTATCCCTCTCCTTCTGGCAGCTGATTTAGGCTAGGTAGACAGGGATAGAGACAGCTACTCAATAGCTGGATACCTTCAATTCCTCTGCTGTGAATAAAGGGAATACTCAGTGGTAGCCTCATCTTAACTTCATACAAGAAACTCAGGTTATGGAGGTAAAATAAATAAGCCATGTACTGTCAGTGTTAAATGCCATTGGTACTGAAACCACCAACCTCTGCTGTGAAGTTGGAGGCAGCTACTTGTGCTCTACACATGCCAGCGGTGTAAAGTTTAGAAGAAAGTGGCTTTCACACACCAAAGACGTGTGAAGGGCACACAGAGGCAGTGGTGGACAGTACAAATGGAGTTTGGAGATGGTGACATGGGAAATCCACATATAAATCCCACAGCTATCCCTGAGACAGGAGGAGACATATCCTTTTTAATAAAAAAACACAAGCCAACAAGAACAGCAATGTTACACGCAGAGTCAAAGCAAGACATTTTGGTGCCAGGACAGGATGTCAGTTTGGCGCAACCCCAACGCTTCTCACAACGAGGAGCAGGAGATTAGGGACTTGGCGAGGAGCTAGCAAAGCATAACAGCCCAGAGCGTACTCGGAGCCAGGAGGAGCACAGCGTAAAGCCAGGCTGCCCAGGAGCAGGCAAGCTCTGACACATCGATGTCTCGCACTCGGCGAGTGCCAAGCTGTGTGTCGGCTTGTGCTGGTCAGAGCCGCCCAGCTATCGGCCAGTTGTGCTCCAAGTCTTCAAGGTAGAGGCACGAAGGCCAGGAAGCCCAGCCAGGAACGACAGCAGCAGTTGAGTAGATCCCTCTGCTGGCTCAGCTCTGGGCTGTGATGTTTTCTCCCTCCCTGGATGAACACCCAGGCTTTGGCCGGTGGTGCTGAGCCCTTCCAGGGGCAGTCAGTCCTCATGAGCGACCTTGAACGTGCGTGCACTGCTCTCACCCTGTGCTGCTATGTTCACTCACTCGCACCCTTCTGTCTCTGTAGACATGCTGATTACAGCCTCTCTCCAGATTTCCTAGATTGCTACAATACATTAGAAGAACAGAAATATTTGGGATGGGAACTTTCCCCAAACTGTACCTGCATACACACATTATTTAAGTTCACAAAAATTATTTTAAAAGGAGGTAGGGAAGCATTTCTGCCACATGTTTTTCAGTATCATGTGTAACTATGACACTTTAAAAGAAAAAGGTATCAGTCTTGTAATTTTATTGCTCAGGTGCTTCAAGTAATTGTGAAGCACTGACTCTAATCTCTCTGGTCATTGTCACTGCCAAAGGTAACCACCAAAATCAGAGGATGACATCAGAACAATTAAGTTGCTGCTTAGAGGAAACACAAAGGACCCAAAATGAATCAATTTGTTTAAGAACACTCAGTCAGGAGCTTTATGCTTCTGTCGTTTAGGAGGGGGAGGACCCAGGACTTCTAATATTTCAGCATTTGTTGTATGTTACATTTCATATACTCATCACTGGTGCTGTTTTAAAGAAACGGTTTGAGGTACTTGCTGCAGGATTAGGGTCAGAAGGGGTTAATTATGGGATGTCAAGCAGCAAAGTCAAAACAGTGGCAATAGGAACCCTCAAGGAGACAATAGGAAAGGTTTTAACAGAGGACCGTCCTCTATCCACCTTCACCTAGACTGAACAATTACTCTTCCCAAGCTCAAGGTACAATGGTGGGGCAGTGCAACTGACCCCAAAAAGCTCATGGAAAGGGATAGGGAGAGAATTTTATCAGTTGTTGCAGGCAGACAGACTGGCAAGGCAGAAAAATCCCTCGAGGGCTATCAAATACAAAGGCACCCTCTCTGACTCTAGAAGTCCTTGGGCAACAAACGGCTGGAGGCTGAGAAGATATTTCCATGCTTACTTAGTATTTACTCCCTTCCCCAGACACCCAGCATCAGCAGCGTCAAAAATGACACGTTGATCCGACCCACTGCAGCCTACTCATATGTTCTTCGGGCAGAGTCTGAGGCAAATACGCTGCAAGTTGGACTAAGAGACAACAGGCATGAGGGCTGCGTCGTACTTGTGGTGTGGGATGAGGGTGTGTTTGTCCAAAATCATCCTCTGGATGCTGTGCAGTTTCTGACAAAACCCCCCTCTATTGCTTGAGTCACTGCGTGCAACTGCTCGTCACTGACTCCCAAAGGGGAGCCTGGCAAGCGCTGATACCTACGGACCGCAAAACGGGAGATACAGCCTCAGAATAAAGCTAAGAAAAATCCCATCCCAAACAGAAACAGATACAGGTCAGTAGAATGAGCGGTCAAAGAGAAGCGGAAGAAAAAGCTTCTTTGTGGATTAGAGTAGCATCATCCTACCAAAAGGACAGAAAACCCTGAATACAGAATTCAAGCAAAGGCTATTGCCAAAAGGGAAGAAGTGATTATAAATTCAGCAAGCTTCTAAGTCCATCCACTAGCCTCAGACACCAAGGTTTCTTACATTGTCAGTACCTAAGGACTTGTGGACATCAGAGGAGTAACATGTTTAAAATTGCTTCAGTGTAATTTAGGTTTGGGGGGTGCTTTTTTTAAAGGGAAAAAAGGTGCAAATTCAAAGTAGGTATAACTAAAAGCAAAAAACAACAAACCAAACCACCACCAACAAAACCCCACCACAAAACCAACAAAAGGCAAAGAAAACACACATGCAATCACATGCAATTACTAATGCTGGAAAATGGAAAAACAGACATTTCAGATCAGACCTCCCCAGAGCTCTGAATAATGGAGTGATGCCTCCAGGGTCTACCATTCAGCTACCCAAGCCTGCATACTAATATACTACTCACATCAGAAGAGTAGAAAGGCACCACTCATGCAGAAAATTACCTTAAATGAGCAACGACTTCATGATAAACAAGCCACTCGCTTTTTACTTTGCTCTTTGATTTAGGGGGGGGGACACCTCCTCCCTACTGCTGAGGGGCAGACAGCACACTTCTGGCTCTGCACAGAAACCTTGCAAGCAGGCCACAAAACCACCTTGTTCTTGTGAATATTTAATTCTTGTCGGTTTAGTCAAACATCCAGATATGAGATTGCATTTTTGGGGGAAGGTTGTACCTTGCAATCTTAGCATCCAGGGTCCAAAGCATCCAGGATCACTAGCATCCAAGCTTTAAATAGAGCAGAGAACCCGCACAGCAGCAATACCAGAGGTATAACTACAGCGTCACACACAACATGAAACCAAAGTATCTATGGCCGATATCATTTCCCATCCCATCGGTACCCTGATTTCCCCATGTGCTGCCAGAATCCAAAATGCTCTTCCCAACCTGGCTTGCAAACGCTCCTCTTCCCTTACAAATGCACTGCTAGTGCATTTGCCATTGACTCCATAGTCGATTAAATGCAGTTCTCCCACCGGTCCTCTTCAAATGAAGTGATATTTAACTAGACACACCACAAGGCAGCTGCTGTACAGCCTAGCTTGCTTTGTGCATCATTCCCCGGTTCATTGCCTGTGATGACTCCTGGGTGCCTGATGCAGGGGACCTCAGATTTTCCTTTGTTTGAAAGTAACCTTGCATGGTTTTAGGTACTATCGTTATAAGCAACGGCAATCCTGTTAGATCCTGCCGCATCTTTCTTCCTTTTCCCTCTGTAAATTGAACACCTCTAAAAGCTAAAAGACTTATGATGAGAAGACAGGTTCAGCTGAACCTATTTACTCCAAGAACAGCCAGAAGAACAAAATGCTTTGGGAAGAGTCTGCTGGGAAACTCTGAATTTTTACTTTTTTTTTTTTCCCCAGGAGTGCAAACTAATGTGCTCTGAAGAAGCACAGGAACTGATGGCATTCATTTGTGCAGTCTTGGTTTGATTGTGCTTTTAAAGGAAAATCTGCTCACCGTCTCATGAATACCTCCGCTCCTGACGCAGGGAGAGGTCCTCACCCTGCTCTGGGTAGGGCGATCGCAGCTGATGAAGTGCAGAATGCTGCCCAGATTGCAGGGCGAGACTGGTAAACCAGGGAGGAGCGCTAGTCTTTCTATAAAACAGCCATTAGAGACGAATAAAGCACACTGGAGATAAACCTGCCTTAAGCCAGAAGTAATTCTGGGCTAAAGCAGCAGTTAAAAAGCTAAAGCAGCAGTTAAAAAGCTGGACTGCAAGCCTGCATCCGATTTGGGTTATAAACACAACAAAGACGAAACCCACAACTCAAAGAACTCTACACTCACAGCTTTGACTAAGAACAAGCTTTAAGCCCTTAACCCCTGGTGCAGCCTTGAAAAGGAGGATTACCACTTGCAGGCAGTTTAAGAACAGTGCCAGTCAGAGAGGAAGATTCCCATGAAAGAAAACGATATTTATTTTTAAATCCCTGAAGACTGCTATTGCTCACAGTTCTGATTCAATGCTATTTATACTGCTGTGTATCACAAGTCACTAGGATGGAAATCACCTTCATTTCATCATTAATCTGATCTCTAAATACTTCCTACCCAATCTAATTTCAGAATTTGTGGGTTTTTTAGTTGTTTGGGTTTTATAAACAGGGATAGTTTGGGCTGAGATTGGGAAAAGGGTTGTTGAGGAAGGAAGAAGCACAACGGAGGTCTCCCCATACATCCAACTCCTGCTTGCTTCATTTTGTGTAGGGTTTGTTTTACCAGTTCTTCCTCTGCCCACTCTAAGGAAAGCTCCTGCAGATGGAGACCACACAAAAGCCTTACCAAAGCAAAACAGGTTCCCACTTTCCAAAACATGCTCAGCTGGGACGGATGCAAGACAGGTGGAAGTCTCTGGTCTGTATTATGCAGAAGTCAGGCCACATTATAAATCTTTGTTTGCAAGATACATTACAGTGTATGTATAAAAAAAGCTTCCTACCAGAACACTCTTGCAAAATGCTGGCTTTTCCAGAAGTGTCCTTGCTTAAGGACAGCAATATTCCTGTTCAGCCTGCACAGAAATCTCAGTTAATACAGTATCAAGCCTGTTTTCAAAGCTGTTACATTATTAAACCTTCAAAATTGAAGTTCATTAAGAACTAGAGGATTGTACACAGTAGCTATTCCACAGCACCAATCCCCTAGTACGGGTTTATCCTTGGCTTCTTCCAAATCCCCCTAATTAATTTTTTTTTTCAAAGGCCATCAATCTGAAGCAGACAAACATCAGAGAGTCTATTCATTAACATTCCCATATTTCCACTTATCTTGGGCCACTTCTTCTCTTATTAATAGCTACTAAGATTGGCATTTCTAAAAATAACCAACCAGCGCTGGAAGCAGAACTCCAGGGAGCCCTCCCAAACCCCATCAATCCTCCCAGCAATACTTCAGAGTCTCGTCCTAAGGTCTCCTGAGTACACCCTGGCAGTTGGCAATCTCCGAGGCAGCCCATGAATCAACATCCAATATGAACTACGAGACGCTGATTACTCAAGTAATTTATTACTTCTAGGGTGACCAAAAGGCTGTTTACATGAGGAAATTAGGATACTTTAGAGTACCGTCAACTGTGCCCTGAAACTTTACCTCTGATTTATATGCCAGCTCAGTTTCTCTCACCTTAATGTTCTTCATCACAGGTGAATTTAACGCTGGTATGATGCACTGGATTTACTTTTAGAAAGTTCTGAACCTCCGTTTTCTCCCTAACTGCAAAAGGCAAAGGCAAGTGTAGCACAGTTTCCTTAAACACATGAGACAGTGTGCTCAAGCAGCACCAACAGACTGGGAGATGAGTCACCAACTATAATGAACAATTTTATCTCTCGTGGAGACTACAGAAAACAGGTGGTATTAGTTTAATTTCCATTCACAGCCTTGTGACTGTGGATTCCTGGCTGCAGCAGTATGCTTAGGAGAAAGATGCTGGGATCAGTCACCCCAATCTGATTATTATGGTCTTACTGATCTTAATCAGGAGGCAATCATGAATTACTCACTTGTTTCCCATTTACATGTTTGTATCAAATGATTTTACAGTACTGCCTGATAGAGAATATAAAAATGCGAACACTTCACACTGAAATATGCCACTGACTCACTGCTGAGGGGGAAGGAGTTTTAGCCCTCCTTGAAGCAAGAAACAAGCAAGTACAAGACACAACGCTGGACCTAATGAAGGGGACATCTGCATTTGCAGGCAAGTGAAATAATGTTTAATTAAGAGTATTGACTAGGTTATACGTGGGAAGGAAGCAAGCAGAGGGGAAAAGATTATGCCTGAAGTCCTCCAGGGAGTCTGGACAAAAGGAAAATTGGCTCTGGCAGCTAACATGCTCTGCCATGGAAGAAAGAGGTTTCTAATGAGAAAGGCTCTAATGGACACAGCCTGAGATGTCAGAAAATGTTGAATACTACCTTGATCAGGATGGGCAGCAAATCAGCTGGACAAGAGAGAGGCGTTTCTAACGTAACCTCACTAAAAGCAGATTAGTCATATGGTGGTTTTCTTCTTTCTTTCCTGTTTTTCATAACCTCTTGTAACCGTATTGCCCGTTTTGGATGTCGTACATACATACTTTCATCTGAATTTACCTTAATCTGGCTTGAGTTAAATGCATTTCCAAGGCAACTTCAAGCCATGCTTCAATCAGCCAGAGACTCCTGGACCCCTCCAGAATTATCTAGCTCCCCAAAATCATTCCCTAAAGGGTCAGAGGGCCCCCTTCAAGCTGCATGAGCTAGGGATGGGTGTCTGGCCTCACATATCTGGAGAGACAGGAATATCTTCAGTGATCAATAGTGCAAAGCAAGGCTCTGGCATACAGCAAGATACCGGGGGGACACCCAGTCGCTTGGGGTCCCTAGGAAATGGGCTGTCCTAAAACAAACAGTATGAGATACCCCTACTCAAAGCTAGGGTAGGGAACAGTCACAGATGATCACAGAATCATTGAATGATTTGGGTTGGAAAGACTTTTCAGGATCATCTAGTCCAACCCCCCTGCCACAATGGCTGCTGCTAATTTCTAACCAGAGCTGAACTTGAACTGATCTTAGAGATGAGCCCTAACCTTTAGCCAATAATGAAAACCCTTCCTGCTTTCCTATCTTAAAAATACATGTATTTCTTTTTGAAGAAATCAAAGAGAGAGTTTGCTACTTCGACATAACTTTCCTAAAACTTGTTACAAGTACAGAAATTCAACTGTCCACTCTGTTACTTGCTAGCAGGAGCCCTGAGAAGGTTTCAGCCTCAATGGACTAGCACTGCCCCACGCAGTTCTCCGGCAGAGTGCATGCATCAGCATGGACCAGGGACCATTTTTGGTTTGCATGTTCTGGCACTATTTAGTTGACTAGTACTGATCTAGCCCTTAAGTGCAAGACTGGAAAATACTGTTGAACAAAAGGACACCATTAAGCAAAACACTGCAACAAAGCGTTCACAAAAACACGCAGTACTAATGAGACAGAGTCCTGTGAGAGACATCTTCAAAGCAGATCACCCTTACATACTTCCCTCTAGACAGTAGTCAAAATTTTGCAGTATGTTGGAGACGTAACCTTGCAATAGGTTCCCAGATTAAAAATGTTTTGAAACCAAAATTAGCAAAACCAAGTTCATCCTCCAATGGAGAAAGAACTTCTAGCTGCATTTTTATTTCAGATAAAACCTACAGAACTGAAATTCAAGTGGTAACATCTCCAAGGAAACAGCTGGAAAACTTGCGGTCTTTGCAGATGCTGTAGTATTCTTTATTCAAAGATAAACTGTACTATATTGTACTTTGCACTCCAGAGGAAAAAAATTTAAAAACACAGACAAGGTCTTAGTAGGATGCCACAAACTGTGCATGCAGCAAAACAAGACTTCTTGCACTGGATCTCGATGCAAAGAATATATCCTTTACATCAGTTTGCTAAAATACAGCTAAAATTAGTAACATGAATGCTTTCACAAATAATTTTTTAGTAATTGCTGTACGTTTTCTGTTCTCGTCAAAAGAAGTGCTCTTTAGCACAGAGGAATCACAACTTCCTCTCTCCAGGCATCCCAAGCCAAGATGCTACTAGCAAAACTGAAAGAAACCTTTTTCACTTTCGCCTCTCTTCTTTACTGAGGAGCGATGTGGTATGGATGTTTCTTAGCCGTACGAAATTCCCAGTTCACACTGACACCCACCCGGCAGCAACAGGGAAACAGGACTGGCGTATGTCTTAAGCAAACAAAAAATAGGGAATCCAGAGAATATAGAATTATCTTTAAGCATCTGGCTACTGCCTGCATGCTCTTCTCACTCACACTCTGGCCCTCGTCACAAGTACTTGTTGAGACAGCCCACTTCGGCTTTTCAACATCCAGGGACGTTACACAGCTGGAAACACACAGAGAAACTCTTCACTTCAGCACTCAGCAGCTTGGATCAAAGTTGTGGATTTCTGCTTTTTGGGTTTTTTTTTTGGTGGGGTAGCAGATGATGATTAATTTTTTTTTAAAAGGTCTGTATTACAGCTATTCTGTTTAAGTCCCCCAGCACATATTAATCTCATGCCAACAGGAATTTCTCTTCCCATGCAATTCTCCAGCTTCCCCAGTTACATAACCTATTTGCCTATAAAAGCTTTCTATAGCTACCATAACTGCTAATGTAAGATAAATTAAGACACAAAGGTAGTCCCGACCTCGACTTCACACACGCAATGAACTGACACCACTCTTCTTAGTCACAATGCCTTGAAAATGAAATAGGAGAAAGGGCTGCAGCTCTTTCTTATATAGCTCCCTTCTTCATGATAATACTTAATGTATCCTAAAAGCACATCTGTCCACCCTAATGACAGTACTTGCAGAAAGACTCTAAAATGGAGGCTGGCAATTTTCTATCCTCATATGCTCTGGAAAGCAGCCTTCGACAATAACAACCTGCGATGAGGCCAAATCAGAGAGGTCGCAAATAGCAGTGTTTGAACAAGGAAGACACCCATGGTCACACAGACCGTCTCCTTCGGCACCAGGAGAAGGGTGGTTCCCCGCAGCGCGTCCTCTGGTATGCTGCTTACAATAATAGTATTGTCTGGACAAAGCTACGATGGAATTTGACTCCATTATGAAGAAGCAGCTGCTGATGCTCATTTTCTACCCAATACAAAGAAAGTTTAAAGCAGTGGCATTGGCTGCAGTGGGTTTATTTTCAGATTAAGATACATACACACACCAAAAAAAGGATAAAGCAAAGGTACCTGAAATTACAGCAATTTTCCATGACCCATGCTCCTCCTTGGCTATTCTTTCTGCCTCCTCCATTAGTAACATACCAAATCCCTATAATGGGAGAAATAACAGGAAGAAGAGATAAGTTCTGTAAAAATAGAAAACATAAGCAAGCTCAGAATGTAAGCATTAGTACAGTTCCAAAAGACTCATATTTTTGGCACAGGAACAATGATCCTGTGATCACGACTATTGCTGAATATTGCAGGAGAGGGCTTGAGAAGAGGTGTACCAACACTAAGCTTTAGAGTGGAGCTTTCTCAGGGATTTTTTTCTGATCATGAAATTATTCATAGGCAGTTCTAGTGTCTGACTGCTTCTTAGTGGCAAAAACAGAATGAAGTTAAATCCACTGGTGGTAAGTCAGCTTGGTAAGCATTCCATAATTCCTGTCGCTGAACAAGTCTATCCTGCCGAGATAACCAATCCTAAATAACAATCACCCACCTTAACGGCTACCTTACTAGACCTGGGTTTGTGTTAGTGAATTAAACAAAGCCAGAGCACAAATGCCAGACGCAGTTGCCTACGCTGTCAAATTGCGGAAGGATCCCAGTGACATTCTGACTGGGGACATCAGCTGAAACAGATGCGGCCAGACACTACAGACCCAGAGACAAGCCCTGCTGCTGTTCACGCTTCTGATGTACATGTTGCCCTAGCACCTTGTAATTTTTATTTCCACAACCCCTCCAGGAGTCGGGAGCTGTTACCGTGCTCGTTTCAGGATGAACAACTGAGGCACGCAGCAACCACGGGGCTTGTCAGGGCTACCCACAAAGGCTCCATCAAACCGCAGCGTGACCCTTGCAGACCTAGGCTAGGCTCAAGCTCTGCCCCGCTCTCCTAGGCTCAGCTCGTGACACAGGAGATGCCAAATCAAAGAGAATTGCAGAAGAACACGTTAATATTCTGGACCAGATCCATGCCTCTATTTACGTTTGGAAATCTTGCCCAGCAGGAGCGCTACTGGAATCACAATAATGCTTCAAAATAAGCAAATAGCCTTTCTACTCTAACAACTTTGTTGTCCTATATATCTGGGTATAATTGATTGGATTAATTCACTCCTACCATTAGGACGCAGGAATTATACTCAGCTCTTTGTTCATCTATTTTCCTGACAAGATGTACCAAATGGGGATGTGGCGACACTGAAGCACATGTGATTTAATTCTAAAAAACATTTAACTTAGAGGCATTTTTAAATAACACACAGAAATCTTCATTCTAAAATGTCCTTCTAATCAGAAATTGCCCCTGCAACTGTGAAGAACACTTTCTGATTAACCTCTTGAACACTGACTATTCCGAATGAACATGAGTGCGTCAAATGCCATGAAATTTCAATTTGCAGCCTATTTTAATGTTTGTAGTTGGCTACTTCCAATTGATTTTTCTCTCTCTCTTTTTAAAAAATATTTTTTCAAATACTTAGGATGACCACTTTTTTCTTCCTAAATTTTTAAGTGTTAACTATTTTATAGTGGAAATATCCACTCCCCCTGCCAGCCACTGCCTTATGGTCACACATCATCAGTATCTAGCAAAACTGCATCTTAATGCATGTACTCAGGGAAAGATTAATAAATACAAGGAAGTTAATTTAAAACATCAGCCTTGAGCACTTCTGGCAAAGAGGACAAACTGATTGCTTTTTTAAAAGCTCAGTCCAAAGGTTCAAAACCTACCAGAGCAAAATTTAATTCACATTTTTGCTCACTGCAAGCCACAGCATGTTACATGCAGCAGAAGGATAATGTGCCATTTTCATATGAGTCACTGCAAGGAATTAGAAACACGGCTTTCCACTCCATTCTTCACATGCTTTAAGATATATATGAAATGGTCTCACAAGTGTGTCTGAAGCAAAAAACTGTCTGACCCAACTAAGAGAGTTTACTCACGAGTCTCATCAAATCACTTAAACTGATAAACATCTCGGAACCAAAGTTGGATTTCTTCTGTTTTGGTAGGTAGGAAGAATGCATTCAATAAATGTTCCTTTGAAAGAAAACTGGGCAGTACCAAATAAAATCTCACCTTCCCACATGTATTTTAGATTTCAGAAGTGAAATTAGTCTATTGAACAAGATCAATTTTAGAAGGAAATAAAAAGATACAATGGATGTATCCCCTTTGTTTTGTTTTTACTCAGTTTGCAGTCAAGTCTGATGTACCATACAGGATATCAAAGGAAAGATATTCAGAACCAAAGGTGCTTAGTACTCCAAAGTCAAATTAGCACTAGCATACGTGAGCTCGTATTGTATGGGCATGAAGCAACACTGATAGCATTCAGCCATGCTTTTTTTTTTTTTTTTTTTTAAAACTCAGAGCAGTCGCAATTGTCTAAACATGATCACACTAACAAAAACTCAGAAGCAGCATGATTTCAGCAGGTGAAATGCAAGAAGAGGCTCAAATTCAGTTCTGTTTCTATTGCAGTGGACTGTAATTCAAAGCAAGTGAATGAATCTCAGATATTAAAAAAAAATTCTTCTCCAGTTGTGTTGGGGAGAGGGGTGCAAGAAAGAGGCACATAAAAAATAAATACGGCTTGGAGTACCTGGTGCTGAAATTTCGAAGGATCCCGACTGCTCACGGGGACAACGCTCCCATACACGTGCAATTCCCGGACAATGGAAACGCCTCCTTTCAGCTCAGGTCTGAATGACTCTTCTGAACACTTCCGCAGTCGTAGGAGGCCAACAAGAATATCCTGCTCTGGATCTTCATAGGACAGGAAGGTCTCCCAGCCACCATTAGCCACATAATCTCTTCTAACTAATTCAATCTGGTCAAAGAGTACAAATACAAAGAGGAAAAGAGAAAAGGACAACTTCTTTAAAAATATTTAAGCAACATGTTGAACAGACCAAAACCAATTTCATGGATCCATAAACTATTACGATTCAGAGGAAGCATGCAGTGCTTTCTTAAAGGCCAATTTAATTCTAGATGGATTTTAGCAGTACTGGATAAGAACTGCTGTTACTGCAGTCATATTAAAGATAAAACATGTGACTACTTTAATAGAAATGTATTTGCCAATGGGACAGAACTAGTCTTCTATCCCTATTTGCAAGCTTTCAAGAAGGGCTGGTAACCCACATGGTTTCCTGTCTAAGTCAGAAAACTAAAACCTATATTTCTTGAGTTACTCAAGTTTCATAATCACTGCAAAATCAATGGGGGCAGCAACTCTTGCCTCTAACCAAGGGACTTGCTCTAATTGAAATTCAGGTCCAGTTACAAACTTGCTAATGTAGAATGAGTAGTTTTGCATCTGCCTTCACTAAACCTGTGTTTAGGTCCATGTCTCCACTGCTTTGCAAAAGAAATGGCTTGAGATGTCTACAGAACACGAGTCTTCTAAGCAGCAGTCAACTACTTTACCAATTAGTTCCTTCCAGCACCACACAGGATCTACCTACATGAGCAAACTGTGTAGTGCAACAGGAGCGGGTCTGAAAGGAGTTGGTGTTGAGTGAGTATTGCATTACATGTGCTTTACAGAATCAGCAGGAAGTGTTTTCTCACTCATTCAGATAGTACTGAAGACACCAAAACCATCCAGACAAGTACCCTGAGAACTGACCAGTGACAACATATTACTTGCCCTCAAATCCAATTTTTGATAGCAATCTGGACAAAGGCAGCTCTGAAGATCACAAGTGGAAGGGAAAAGTGAAGTGAGAGTAGGCTGCTCTGGAGAATACAATAAAGACCATGCCTGTGTAGAAGAAATTACTTCTGCAGAGCACCGAAAAGCTATAAAGAGTAACTGGTGGATAAGAGAGTAGAAAGAAGAAAAAACTGCTCTTTCAGAAAGTCCTGACCTACCATCATCAAGGAGCAGCCCCAGGGCCCAAGATGAGACTCCGTCACAGCAGCATGAGACCTGATCAAATATCACATAACAGTAGCTGTGTTTATAGGTAGCAGAGTCACCACTGAGTTAATTTGATGTAACCTGTAGCCGGTGATGATAATGTCACATCTCCGGTGACATAGTGAGTCACTCTATTTGCATTTTGAATTGATATGAAATAGCTGCCCATCCTTGCTGTAGGGACTCCCTTGCCCACCTGTAACAACCAGCTGCTAAGCAGACCAAAATTATTTCCCAAATCGCCTGGCTCAACAGAGAAGTGGCAGGAATAGTTTGCGATATTGAGAGCCTGGTGACAACACGGGATATGGTTGGGGGGGTTTCAGTACAGACCTGTCCTGGTTCTCTTCCAAAGAGCTAGGCATCCATTAGCAGCTGGCACACATTAGGTGCGCTCCTGGAAGGCACTTCCTAAATTAAATCTGAACAGAATTTGGTTTCTGTGCTTCCTGATGCTTTCAAAGTGGGGAACAATCAGAGGATTTGCTTCAAAAGCACGCCCCTGACCTGAATGAAAACTGTCACATAGGTACACCTGCCATCATTTTGACAGCCTCCTTTCACTTTAGGACTTAAAACATGAATGGCAAGTGTCAGTGGATGCCCTGTGCACCAGCACTGCACTGGCATTTCTAACATTTACATCCCGACAGTACAGTATAGGACTGATCCCTATGTATACCTTGCCATGCTCTCCCCAGTACTACTATAAAGACTAAAGCAAAAGACCTCAGTGTTTTTTCTGCAAATCCTCTAATACCCAGAAATCCATGAATTAAAGATTTGTTTACAGAAAAGCCATAAGGGATTCTGTCGCCTGCCTGCCTTACTCTGTGATGAAGTCTGGGTGAACACAGCTCACAATTAAATCCCTTACTGACTACAGAAGCAAGGCTCATTTCAACACTGACGTACAGCTCACGGGGTAAGCGCCCAAGCAGATGTCTGCCGATGTGCCAAGTTCTCCAAGAGCACAACTCCACTCCAGCTTGTGTGTCAGGCTGACACACACTGATCCAGATCTACCACTAGGTACACAACGTCCCTAGTAAAATGGAAATGTACAGGAAAATAGAAGAGCATGAGTTTTTAAAAATACCCAGATTTTGCAGTTAGTTTCATATGTGGAAAAGCAGTTAGGTTGAAGCTTACTGCTAATGTTTAAAAAAAAAGGCAGGAAATATTAAACACTGCTATACCAAGAATTCAAAATGGCAAGATTGGAGAACTCCTGGTTTCTCCTGAAGACAAAACAAAACAAGTAGAAAACATGGCTCCATTGCCTGTCCTCTAGCAAGGACAAGATGCCATGTTATGCCCACATTGAGTCCAAAAGCCACTTGCAGACAGAGATGAAGCAAGACTACAGGAACCTTCACCAGGAGACTTTATATTGTGTGCATTTTTATAGCATCATAAGCACATATCAGGTAAGCTGATCTGCTCAGAAAAGTCCCTACTGATCTGAGTTTTTTGTTCTCCCCACTTCCCTGGGCACAGAGGGCCCTAGGATACGTAAATCCCTTCAAAGGGTTTTCAGGGGCTCACGAGACATACCAGTATCCCAGAAGGAAAAGGCTTTGTACAAATGTGGCAAAAGCCATCCTGAATCACCTCCCGGTCGGTTGGTACATAGCTATGTACAGCAGCGTGCTGCAGTCCCCAGCGTCAGTCCCTTGTCCGTAAATACATCCCACGCTGGGTAGGAATAACCCTCATCAGGGTGGATCACCATTTCAGTACGCAATCCTAGTAAATGTCCAGCACAGTCTGTTTTAAACTTCCTTCGACAAACAAAGGGAAAACCCAATTGCAGATTACACACTTAAGCTAGAACAGGTACCCCCAACTTAAAAATCTGCCTTATCCCTATTAGGGCTCTATATCAAGATCATTATCTTGATGCAACCCTCCCCGCTTCGCAGGAACAGCAGCAGCTTCTACATCTTGCACTTTCTGCTTTAACACTAATGTAGGTTCATAACCTGAACAGAGCTGTTATTGCCCCTTGCCTTTCAAAAACTGTCCGTCCAACATCTCTTTACAGCAACAATTCAGTAGAGCATTTTTAAGGCTATTACGTAGCACTATGCAGCCTTAACCATTCTGAGAGCAAGCAAATACCTTCCGCTGCTATGGAGAAACGCCACTAATTGAAAAGGCAGCTTAGAGACAGCTCTGTAAATAACCAGCTACAGGCAAGTAATCTACTTCAAATTGATTTAAAAAAAACCCCCAAAACTTTTAAAAGCAGACACACTATTGCCATTATAAAAATACATACAGCCTACTGATCCTTACAGAAAGAAGTTGCATAAAGTATAACTAATTATAGCAAGCGATTAATTTGTTTTAGATCTGACACGATAGACTCTCTTATCAAAAGGATGCATTGTTTACTTATGAAGCTAAGAAAAACATCCTACCTTGTCATTAGTCTAAAGCACATGAAAAATTATACCATCTTCAGAACATTCCTCTTGCTTGCTGTCATGATAAATTTTACTACGACTACATAATGACATCCTCCTGCCACTCAGACAGATGAGTTTAACAAAGGGAATTTTCAACAGAACGTTGCTTTGAAAACCCTGTGATAAGCTATTTGCTAACTACTCAAGAAATTTACAATTTAAATTAGATTAGCACTGCTGACAACAGACATCTTTGGAAAATATTTCGTGAGATGACCGCAGATTAGATAACAGGAGCAGAGCACAAAGGCTGCACAGCCTATGTACAAACGAGTCTGTACAGCCTCAATTCTTGCAGAAATCTGGTAAGAACAAGGTAATTTATTTGGGGTCGTTACACACTTATACACATTATATCCAGTTATACTGGATTTCTGTTATGCAAGATGGGAAGTATTGTACTCTATCTGAATTCACATAATGGCAGGAGAAAAACCAGAATATGGCTCCTAGTAATCTCTGATTTGCAAAAGCGAGAACATCTTTCAGATGCTAAACTCAGAGAATATTCATTCTACTTAACTTCTGGCACCAAACTCAGAGCATCTCTGAAGCCTAAATAATCAGTGGAGCCTCCAAAGCACAAGACCTCTGTCAGGAATCTCTCTCTATGCTGACACATAGAAAGCCCAACCCCAGGTTTAGTGGCTCACTTTTAGGAAGTGGGTACGTGCCCATTGCACAGAAGAGAAGAGAGGTATCCAAGTGTCATTCTGATTCAGCTTTCTACCTGGGGGTGGCAGTATCTTCTGCCTGGCACAAAGAATTCTTGTTTGAAAGTAAAGGCAATATATGATGGACAAACTCCAGAATCATTTCAGTCCTCCTTAATGTCAGCAAAGGAACAGGAAGGGAATACTTCCAGGGTATGATTTATTAGTCACAGCAGACATGTATAATAAGATGGATCAGACCCTGTGTGATCTTAGAAAGCTCATCTCCTTGGGTGCCATGGACCTCCTGACGACTTTCTGGAAGGATTGATCCCTCCTTGTGACTACAGTGAACTGGAGAATTAGTTTCCTAAATTGGATGCTTGAAGTTCGGCAGTGAACATTTTCCTTTCTATAAAATAAGCATAGCAATCTTTTTGTGGACTATTTTAGGAAGGAAAAACACAACATGTGTCATATGCTAAATGGATCTACTGATATATATATATGCCCATACATGTGCAGAAGTCTATTTATACATATATTGTTTGCCTATATAAACATGTACATTCACAAAAAAAAGGCTGTAAACTCATCTTGCTAAACATTCATTCCTGTTCAGCACGCACACGTGGTGTTATTGGTATTTTCTAAATCCAAATTTGTAATGAGGAGGGAGAAAAGGGAAGGCAGTTATTTTGTTATAGCAGTGCAAATACCAAAATAACTGCTCACTGTAGTCAGTTTATTGAACATGGCGGTCCATAAATTTCAACATGTGACTGTGCTCAAACAGAAGACATCCAAAGCTGCTGTGAAAATAAAGGGAAAATTGGATCCAGCTACAAAGGCAAACTGCAGGATTGGACATGCTACAAACGGGTCCCAACGCCTCCACACAAAACACATGTAACAAATTGTGTCTGAAACAAGCTCCTAGAAAATAAGACAAATCTCACCTGATATGGTCTCACTTTATGGTGAATTTCTTGAATTCCAACCTCTCTTGTCCTTACATCACGACACTATAAAGAAAGGGAGGGGAAAAAAAAAATTACACGGGAGAAAAACATTAAGCTCTGAAACATACAGATTTCCAGCCACCTGTTGGGTTCAAAACTAAACTGAAATTGCATGAAGTTGCATGGGCGAATTTCAAATGGGTAGACTTCAAAACAGAAATGCTCACTGATCCATCCTTAACACATCTCAGAAAGAGGTCTTAGTGCTAAATGGAAAGACATGCTGACAAAAATCAATTCACTAAGCAACCATTATGGTTCATGAAGAAATGTACCCTTTGATTCACGAACAGTAGGGTCTGGAAGCAAAGTCAACATACATAAAAAAATAACAGAGGCAAAAAAAAAAGACTTCGGCATAATCCATTTTTACCCTGCATTGGGAAGGTCTAACATTGGCAAAATCTACGCCAAAGCACCAGAGTCCTTAAGTAGCCAGTTTTTGAATCTCAGCAACTTTTTCCTTGCTTTTAAATGAGAACTGTTGCAGAAGCCCTATCCAAATATCAGAAAGTAAAGCTAATGCTGATCTAGCATCCACAGAGCATCACTGAGGCTTGGGAGCAATGATGGAGAAAAAGACAGCCAAAAGAAATCTTCCCTCCCTTAGAAGTCAGACAGAGGAGGAGATGAGGCTCCAAGCTCAGTGCTTGAGACATCGGTTATAGCTTACATAACTTCCATTGGCTTTGCTGAGAAGCACAAAAGTTTGAGTAATTTGGTACCCATTCACATAAGCAAACAGTTGTCATAGTATAAGCACTCCTACTGTGGGAGATTATATGCATTCACGTCTTAGCGGGTTTATTGGAACGTCCAATATTAAGCTTAACCCAACATTTGTCAGCAAAGTGCAGCCGTAAGAGTTTTACCCAAAGCAGCTGAGTTGCAAATGCTCGTTTCATTCCACTAGTGTTGCTGTACTTGGAGGGAAGGTAGATAACCTCCACCAACAGGCTAATATTGCTCTAACAGCAACAACACCTACCTGCCCATGTATTTCCAAAAGCCAGACTTTTAGACATGTGCAAAAATCCAATTCACAGAAACTCCAGAGTACCCAGAACAAGCACAGCTCTATCTCATGCCCTGTCCTTCTCTGAATGCTTTTAAATTCCATTATCAATATAAAGCAACAATCTCCCAAATAGCAGAAAAAAGTGGGGGTTTGTGGTTTTGTTGGGGGTTTTTTGTTTGTTTGGGGGTTTTGTTTGTTTGTTTTTTGTTTCGTTTTTTTTTGTTTTTTAGAGCAGGCTATGGCAAAACCAGGATTCACTGTTGTACCAGGATTCTAGAGTAGACAAACTCTTCTCTGCTTTACAATTTCCTAGCTACACAAACAGCACAGAAAGAGACAGAGAAATATCCACTCTTCATTAAGAACCCCAGAACTGAGGAAGGACAATATATTCTGGGATGCTGCTTTAAAATTCTGTGTCCCAACTGTGTATCTCTACTTGCACTCAGTGGCTGGCAATCATGAAGGCCAGCATCTGGTCCCTCCAACAAGGCTCCTCAAGAATAACTTCTTTCCAACAACCACAGACACAAATTGCAGTGTTGGCATGACTGATCCCCATCCCTCAAACATGCTTCTCACCAAGCCATTCCCCAAAGATGGATGCCAGAACTGCCAGAGCTGCCTGATCCTTACTATCAAGCCTGCAAATAGATAAGATTCCTGCAAGTCCCTTCCTTGCCTTGGCCTTTTCCTCTCCTTTTCCAAGCTAAGAGACAAGAGGACAAAGCATATTTATAGTTTTCTCCTATGACACAAGAAAAAAACACAACAGTACCTTACATCTCAAGCTATATTGCAGCAAACTGTTTGGTTCCTCATTCCACCAGCTGCAGTGTTTCTGCCTCACTAAATTAAAATTTATAATCATCTGCACAGCGGAGATATTTACAGATTTGGTTCTTCTAAAAGCGATGAGTGCCAGCCTGACAAGCCCTTTAATGGTTCAGCTCAGTCCCGACTGCCATGGATCAGCTATCCCTGCTTCTCCAGCTGGTCTTGATCAGGTTCAGATCAAATAATGCCGTTTTAGTATCAAATCCAGGGAAAAGTTCACTAGTAGCCCTAAAGAGCTCAATTGAAAAGGCTTAGCGGCACCACAGAGGTTGTCTACCCTGCCTGGTTTTGAAGTGAAAAGTCAGCAGGAGAGATGGAAGCTTCTGTGGCTGGCAAAGCCATCTGCCAAATCCTGGCTTGCTACTGGAGAGAGACTGGGAGGAATGATTTAAGGAGAAAGTCCAGGGCATCAGCTTAGGAGACATTAAGTGGTATGGAAAGCCCAGCTAGAAGGAAGACAGTCTGGAGTTTCTTTTCTGATCTTTTACACTGCAACTGCAAGATCCAAGTGAGATGGCAAAGGCAGTAAGGAGCTAGATGTAGCCTAGAGAACTATCCATGTTAAATACCAAAAATATAGGTCAGCAGCACGAGTTGATGTGGGACTACAGGCAGCAGCCAAAGACTTTACTATTGCTGGATACAGTAATTCCTTAAAACCTCTTTAAGAAAAGGTGAGCTAGAAAAATGGAATGCTAAATCACAATACAGACGCATGGAACAGTTGTGGTGAGTATCTGTTCCTGCCTAAAAACCAGGACACCAAAGCAATTAAAGCCCTTTGGAATAGTCTCAAGGAGCATGGGGTTTGTGTGATGTTTTGTTTAGGAAGTCAGACAGCCCAAGAAAGGAAGAACTTGGGCATAACTCTGCTGGAGAATCTGCAAACTGTGTCTCAGTGGGAGGTTTAAACAGTGAGCAGTGTCAGAGCAGACCACGAGGGACACTGTGAATGCCAACTGCTGCAGCGACCTTCCGAGAAAAATTAAGACTGGGTATACGTACCTCCTTCTGACTTCAAATACAAACGCAATTCCTCCCTCCCCCTCCTTCTCTCCACCCCTGCTCATATTTTTATTTGACCTTAGAAATATCAAGAATATCAAGTCTCATTTGTTTGTGCTGAAATCTCTCTTGCAAGATTTCTCTGGCCTCAGACTAAGAGCTTTTCTTCCAATTGTTCAGTCAAGTAAGTACATGCGTGGGAAAGAGAAAGGAAGGAGAATTTCTAATAGCATAAATTAAAAAGAAACCTTCCTGCCTTCTCTCTGATTTAAGGGTTTCATTCTGCTAAAACATGGAATATCACAAACTAGCTACCTTTGGGAACAGCATGAAAGTGCTAAAAATCAACCAAACAAAAACAGCTTTTCAGAAGAATCATCAAGGTGCTTTTTAGTCATTAACACTTTTCTGAAAGACTTTTGCAGATTGTTTTAGTTCAGCAGTAAACCTGGCTCCTGTTGTGTCTTCTAGTCATTACTTTTCTCTCTGCTACTTTGTGTAAAGTCATCAAGCAGCTCTCCCTCCATACCAACTGACAAATATTTTACCTGTGTCCCAAGATCTTTCATCCTGGCCAAGGCAAGCTCTCTCAGGTTCCCGTGCTCCACTCCAGAGCTGACTAGTGGCATTGGGATATCTCTGCATATAAGAGGAAAAACAAAAACCTCAAACAACTGCCTTAGCAGACAATACACCATAAAGCACCATTACGGTCATCTAAGCCAAGACCCCAAATAGCAGACCACAACTTATCTGAATTACCTTTGTTTCAAGTCTTTGGTTGAACAAGAAATAACACAACTAAAAGCAGGAGAAAAATGAAGGGAAAAAAGCTACAGATTTTATTTTAGTAAAAAGACTGAAGACAAAAGTAGGCTTTTACAAACCTAAGAAATAGGTTATAATTTTGCTCTCAGTTCTTCACTTGGAAGTCTGGAAAAAAAAGGATCATCCAGCCGAGCCTGTGCCTTGCCTAGGACTCCAGGTCAGATGTTCTTCATGGTTATCTGTTGCTGAAGAAAAGCAATTGGGAACCAGATAGTGTCTTTCTGCAGTCTCCGAGTTGAATGCCCATCAGGGAAAACGGATCAAAATTACAACATTTTTATATTGGGACGCTAGCTGCTTAAAAGTGAAAAAGTTCTGTTTAGCAAATGATTTGCAGGAAAGCCCAGCCAAAAAGTCTAGGGTCTTCCTGCGGGAATGTAAATCATGAGTCTGCAAATGGCAGAACTCCTTCCTTCAGTTCTCCAAGGAACGTATTACAATGAAATTTGAAAGCAAGACCAGGTTTGGCCTCTCCGCTGCCTTCCAGGGCAGTTTGTCCCACTAGAGATTAGGAAAGCAGGATACCATCCCTTAGCGAAAGGAGGATTTGCGCACCCAGATCAAGCTGAAAAAAAACCCATGCGGATTATTGGCACATCCCACTCCACGCTCACCTTCTATCTAATGCTGTACTATACGGTGATCTCAAATGCTTCCCCCCAAATCCTGCTCAAACACCACCCTGGCACCTCTGATAATACACCACCCAAGTGCACTACCGTGTAATCCAAATCCCCTCAGATCTTCTACAGGGAAATAAGGACTATACAAGTATGAAAGATACTCAATAAATTGTACAGCAGGTTGGTCTCAAAACAGGGCTCAAACATTCCTTGGTGAGTATTCCTCCTTTTCCTTTATCTGTGCAAGCATTCAACAGAGTAAAGAACAGAATATCACAAAAAAACATACAGAGAATAGGATGGTTCAGGGAATTGGTAATGTAATTAGCTTAATCCATGTTGGTTCAGTAATGATTGAAAGTCATCACCATCTAGCAGCTGTCTGATGACCTCTGTAAAATGTATTAATTGATCTATTCAGTTCCTTGAGGACTTGCATTCGCACCATGGCCCCCATTAACAATTACTATTTTTGGCAGTAGCTGTATAAAAGATAAAGGTCTTCAGCGGTCCTAAAGACCTGATCCTCGTGCTGCTTCAGCCTTGTAGAAGTCTGAGACACTGGCAAGGGGGGCTAGAAAAGGAGTTTTCCTTTACTGTTAGGAATGAAAACAAGGGCTTCAGAACTCCAGGATTGTCCTCCCATTTCAGCATCGCACTCCAATTTTGGTACAACTTTCTCCAGCATAACGGAGGCCCTGTGTTTTACTTTCCTCCCATTTTCCCTGCTCTTTTTTTCTACGAAGCCAAAGGGTCTATGAAAAATTCCTCACCTCTTACACCCGCATGCCAAAAAGTTGAGGCAAAAATACAATTAGCCAACCAAATCATTTATTCAGTGGATTTCTTTTAGCAAACAAGACACAGCAGAGCCAACACAACACACTTTAAAGAGCCTCAATTAGAGGAAATAAGCACTTTACATTGTGACTGAAGGACACACTAGAGGAGAACAGCATTTTCATCAGGGTATGTTAGATCTACAGTGATAATCTAACTAAACATCTTTCTTCTAATTATGGAACAACTCCAAGAAGTCAGGCTGTATGTATTTTCCCTACAGGGACGTAGATATAACATCCTGACATGTTCCAGTACCAGGTCCTTAGCTAAATACAGAGTCAGCTATGGAATAGTAAATGAAGTCCTGCAAATAAAAGGTAGATTACAACATACAGTAACTTGAGCCTCTCTCATCTGCCTACCAGGGAGAAACCTAAATTAAAGTATGAATGTGAAAAATAAGCTTTTTAAGAAAGAGAAAGCGAGAAATAGGTTTTCCATTCCCACTTCAGATTACGGCAGGGTATTTAAATAAGTACCCTGTGTGCATCATGAGTGTATGCACTAACTGCCTATTTTGAATAGCCACAAGACAGCATTGCACCAGTGGTTTTAGGACTTGTTAAAACGCTAAACAAATTCAGGGATACAGGGGATTAAATCCTGACCTTATTAAAGTTAATAAGCAATTTGCCAGAAGCTTCGACAAGGCCTATTTAATCTTCTATTTTTCAAACATTCTGTGTTACTTAGGACACTTGTGAAGCAGTTGATTGAAGCACACAGTGAAAGTTTAAAGACCTTGAGTCTGCTCTCAGCTCTGACTTACTACATGATCTCGGTTGAGTAAGGTATTTCTTTTCTTCATACCTACATCTCCCCATCAGTACAGTGAAAATAACATTCAGATGAAACACTGAGATACACGAAAGAAAAAGTCTCAAGGTGTGCGACACTACTTCTGTCATTTCATGCCTTCTCACACAGCAATGCACTTCAGTGACAATGAGGTTCACAAGCATTCAGGAAAAATACAATATTAAGCATCTCTGACAGTTACAAAACACCCTGGAAAATATAGTCTCCTCCAACCAGCCATTAGCAACAGCATCTTTTTTTTTTTTTTTTTTTTTTTTAAAGAAACATATTTTACCTGGTTTCCTGAAGCAGAAAGAGTTCTACAGTGTTTTGTCAGTGACACCTTTCCCATGCTCACCTGACTTATTAAACTGATTATTTTGAGCACATGATGGACTACAACACCATTGAGTCCCTTATGTTTCCTCAAAACCTGGTACTAGGGAACAGAGATCCCAAACCGTGGTCCTAATAAGGAAGGGCATAGAGAGCTGTCTTTTTCTGGTGGTGTTTGCTGGAAAACATGAATGCACATACCAAACAGCCAGTCAGTATGCAGAGAGTTTGGGACAAGTAGCCGTCCAGGGCACAAGCTGAATCCAAAAGGACTGTGGAAATAGAGCCTGAAATGCAAGACGTGAAGGATAGAGGACTCGTGGCAGCAGGGAGATGGAAAGGGCTGGGGGCAGCAATGGAGAAAGGGAAAAAAGTTGCTTGTCCTCAGTGAAGCAGTGTTGGGAACGGGCCACAAATGTTTTAGGAAATCTGGCTTTGTTCATTATTCTGTTACAGAGTCACACAATGGCCCTGAAAGCAATTTAGATCAAAGTAATAGCTTTCGGACTTTGCACTGGAGGTGTAAAAATCTGTAATCGCCACGATCAAGTTTCAGATAACATGAGCCAGTCAGTAAGAAAACAGCTATTCCACTGGAACATAATAACTGACAACCGGATAACAGCTGGATGGAGGCTGCTGCTGTTGACAGAAGAAATCAGTCAAGCTCAGGCAAATCAGCACACCAAGCAAAGACTTTTCCAGGCCTGTGTTCCTTAGAAGACCTGCTAGGCTGCAAACTCATGCTGTCCTCTAAGAATAAACCTGTTGTTTTAGATACGATGCTATGGTGATAGCATCATGAACAAATGGGCCATTGCGTCTGTAGTGGAATTGATGAAGAAGGAGATGTGCAGGGAGAAAAGGTAGGAGTTTTGCCTTTAATAATGCTCCTACACATGATGTGAAAAGCCTGGGGGATTACCAAGGAGATATTTCCTGTAAGCCATGTTTTGCTTTCTTCATCAGTATCACATCCTTCTTCTGAGTGTTCAGCTACAGCCACCAGTTTCTCACAGTAACAAAGACCTGAAGAAAGGATCTCCTGGTCACTGAAATTGTGTCTCAATTACTACAGACTGCTGTATCACAATCACATTCATAAACCTAATCAAGCTTCACCATACCCATATTTAGCTTCTCTTCCCCTTCGGTAACTTTGGAAAGCTACTCCAGAATCTCAGTCCTGACCAAAAATTCCCAGCTTCCTGCCTTGTTTTCTGCAAGGCTACTTCTTATTTTGTCCTCTGCCCAAATCAATGTTCCTATTTATTAAAAGGCTATTTTCTTTCTCTCATAGATTTACAGAGGTCATTTATGTCCACAACTATCCTTCAAACAAAAGGCTGATGCTCCCCTGCACATATTTCCACAGTTCATTTTCTTGAAGATGAGGATTATTCCAGACAAGGTCTTACCAAAGCCTTGTCTGGCTGCTGGATTAATACTTTCATCTCTAAAGAGTTATACTGAAAAAAATGCTTTTCACAGCTGCAATCACCAGTGGCTTATTGATATTACAGACCAAGACATTAAGAACTTCTCCTCCTCTGCTATTTTCACATGATGATCTCATGGTTTGCAGCAAACCCCCCTCCAAGTTTGACCTCAAACTTCCCTGAACTGCATCCCATCCCATCTCTGTCACTCTAGCTTCACCACCACCAGATCCTGCTTGTGCATCCTCTCTCTTTCAATGACACTTCCCAGACCTGCAAGGTTTCCTCAGCATCCTATTATTTTTGTGTCACTGTAAATAAATACAATTTTGAGCAAGATTAGTTTGTAAATGGATGTTTGAGAAACTCCACTAATAACCCTGAGTCCATACTTTCTTTGTCAAAGCTACCCAGCGTTTCTTGCCTTCAGCCTCTTTCTTCTCTACCATGTTTCCCTGCTTATCCCCACTCCATCACACTTCTGATAGGGCACAAAATCAAATGCCTCAGAGAAGTCCAGGCAGGTAAGGTCTAATGCACAAGACCTTCTCATTCGGCGTGCTCTTGAGAACTAGGCATTGGCGCTGTTTCCAGCTCATGTAGCTGGAAGCCAGCTGAGTATTGTCTGCACATGCAAAAATAGGCAAGTATGCTATAAGCCTCCCTTCCTATTATCAGACAGATTTAGAAGATAAAAGAAGAAAAATAATCCAGGGAAGACTCCACACTGAAAATACAGCACTAAATGGAAGTATTATCTATTGTTCTGGGAGGTGAGTGCTGGAAATAATGGTATTACCATAGTATGTGTATGAAAACCCTGCAACACCCACAGGGAAAAAAAGGAAGTATATAGCCAAAAAAAAAAAATGACACACCTCACAGCTCCTGCAATAGATATAGGAAACTTCACCTACAGCCAAGAAGCAATTATCCATCAATATCATTAAAGTACTGTGTGCCACATCCTATGCTCTTGTCTGACTGGCAGCGAAAGCGGGGCCTCCAGAAATCTTGAGGTTTCTGGGTGCATTATAGAGGCAGTTCAATTTAAATAGCTTCTCACTCTACTTGGCCTTTCCCATTCTGAATAGATAGGAAGCAGTTTTAAAAATCTTTAGTACATTAATGATTAAGCCTGAAAAATAATAAAAGCCTGAGTCAGATCTCACTGTAATTAAAGTAAGAATCCCTCCAAGTGCAATAAATCAATATACAAGGCCCACCACAGAAAATTACCTCTGAACACGGTACACACGTGTCCATGGTGGGACGAGGGCCAGGATTCTGGCCACCAGATCCACAAGAGTGCTGGGGGGGTAGCTCTTGTATCTTCCAGTCTTCCAGAGCTCATACAGACCAGTGCCACGGATCACTAGTGTCGGATACAGCTTCATGCCGTCTGGGCGAAAAGCAGGATTCTCAAAAAACTCCTGCAAAAGTGGAACAAAAAATTACAAGTCAGGGCAAAACAAACTACATTTCCTGGGGCTTCAGAGCTCCAACAAAACTAATTTCAAGACAGATTTTGTAAAAGACAATTGTAAGTATGTTTTAAGAATTACTGGCTTACATTGAGTTGCTAGTATTTTCTGGTTTATGACATTTTTTGAAATAAAGAGTATGTTCTAGATTTAAAGAGAAGGCCACTAAAGAAAAAAATCCACATGACAATGCTATGAGTCAAATCTGTACATTGCTTCTACCTTTCAGCATGAATTCAATAGATATCGCACCATTTATTGTAACAGACTCTGCTCAGAATTAGAATAATAGAAGTGAGTGTACTTATCTTCAATCTCAGCAGACCACATTTAGAGATTAATCAATGTGTCTGAGACACATCATTTGAATAGCAATGAAGAAAAACAGATTTATTCTACAATGACGTTCTGAACAATCCTAGAGAATGGGAGGGTAAACTGTATCTCCTGCTAACTCCTATGACTAAATCCCAGCACAGAACTGCAAACTGATCAGCACTAGCTCACACAACACAACAATCACATTGTTTTTTTGCAGACTGAATTTCAGTAATGACAATTAAAATAAAATCACTTACAAAAAAAAAAAATCAAAAACCACGCAAGGCACCTTGAACCAAGCAACCATTAAACTGACTTAAGCAATGACATGGCCCTCATTGTAACAGCATCTACAGGCCAGATCTAATACTGGATTGGACTGTTGCACACTTGAAATCCACCGCTTGATCCCTCTCCAGCATAGTATTCTCATAGTAATACAAAAAAAAAAACAAACCCAAAACAAGTTTGTTAAGCTGAGTTAATGGCAGGCTACCATGGTCCCACCAGTTGCTGCGCTAGGTTTGGTACTCACCAGCACTTTGCTGAAGTGCTTCAACACATTCATGCAGCCCAGACCCACTCAGACATTTTGCTGTTTCCTACCACCGCTGTGTGTCAAACCAGCTCCTAGAGTGCTCTAGCAAGGCCTGGCGTTGGAATAAAGTCCCATTAGCAGCCTGCTGGGAGCAGGACCTCCCCACCTGGGCAGATCTAAGTGGCTCTGTTGGCTCACCGTGCTTCACAAAACCATACTTCAACACAATAAAAAGCAGCAAACGGATTGCTGCTAGCTTAAGCACACCAAAATGGATCTGCACAGACTCGAATGCATGCTAGATCCAGCACAAGGACGGGAAGAGGCGAGCAAGGTCAGAGAAACGGCAGGACCACGTCAACCCAGGCCGTTTCTGGCAGACTCCCTGCAGAAGCCTGCGGCCGGCTCCGGCAGCCTCTGCCCTGCACACCCGCACTTCTGTGCCACCCTACCTGCTGTGCAGCTACAGAGAAAAACAGACCGGAGAGCTAATTCAGCTGAAAAAAAGAAACCAGTCAAAAAATATCTTTTCCAGGCAGCCTCTTAAGCCATTTATACACATCCTCCCAGAGAGGCAGGGATAACTGAGTCAGTTTAAGAGACAAAACAAGGTCTGGACTGTGGATAAAGTCACAGAATCACAGAATAGTTTGGGTGGGAAGGGACCTTTCAAGGTCATCCAGTCCAACCCCCTGCCATGAGAAGGGACAACTTCAACCAGATCAGGTTGCTCAGAGCCCCGTCCAACCTGACCTTGAATGGTTCCAGGGATGGGGAATCAACCACCTTTCTGGGCAACCTGGGCCGGTGTTTCACCACCCTCAGTGTAACAACTTTCTTCCTTATATCTAGTCTGAATCTGCCCTCTTTTAGCTTAAAACCATTACCCCTTGTCTTATCGCTACAGGCCCTGCTAAAAAGTCTGTCCCCATCTTTCTTATAAGCCCCCTTTAGGTACTGGAAGACTGCTATAAGGTCTCCCCAGAGCCTTCTCTTCTCCAGGCTGAACAACCCCAAGTCCACACTGCCGCTGCAAAATTAACTGTCAAATCCTGGATTCATGGTCTGATGAAGCTTCAGCCATCACCATCCCAGCAGCACTGCTGCCTTAAGGAGCAGTAAGTCCCGGATGGCCCCATAAAGAAAAAAAACCAACACCACAAGGAGGAGGTAGTGGTTTTAAATTTTGCAGGGTTGTTTTAACTCGGATCAACTGACGGACTTGGGTTACCTGCAGCTTTGCAAAATGGTTGTGCCAAAAGCTGCTGCTGCTGAGAGAACCCCATCCAGCCACAGCCTTGTTGTGCTCACCTCGTTATAGAATTGCTAAACAAATTGGTTCATGCAGAAAGTGAGACCCACATTCCCCACCCTCAGCCTCCTGGAGGGATAACTAACTCATTTTTCGTCAAACTGTATCCAAGACACAAGACCAACCACCCCAGACAGGTAACACACCTTGTATCCCATTAAGTTGCACTATCAGTAAAGTAAATGGTTTACAACGAAGTTGGCCAAAGGCAGATAAAGACAGTTGACTCTGAACCACAGTGTCAAGGTGCTCACTCTGGAGCATGTGTAGGTATAAGCTTGGTCTCCTCCTTTCCTCAGATCTGTTTATGTACTCCATAAACTCTCCTGTTCATCATCAATCTCCCATCGCCACCGTGAGATGAAAAAACATACTTATATTGGCAGCTCCATGAAATAATAAATCATCATCATCACCTCTGAGGATAGGACATTAATGGCGTATTCGGAGATACCCTGGGCTGGTTTCTGCTGCAGCTCCACAGGCAGCAGATGTGATGGCTCCCTGCCCTGCCCACGCCGCCAGCCACGTCGTCCTGTTCCTAACCTTGTGCCAGCTCCGATTCCTGATGGACCCTTGACCAGGATGACTCACGTCACTGATGCAGGAAAACCCAACATGCATTCTGGGGAGAGCGCTTTTCTTCTTTCAGTGTTGGGCTGGGTTATGGAGCGGTCTATTGAGCACCGCTGATGAATCCTAGAATATCTCAAGTTGGAAGGGACCCATAAGGATCACCGAGTCCAACTCCCAGTAAGGAAGTAAGGTCAGAAACAGGATCTGCCCCCATGTGACAGCAGGGAACCATTATGTCTGCTTAACGCATCTCTTGGAAGCCTGTGTCCTCCCCTCTGCCCCGAGGGTTCAGTTTGACTTTGCAGGTCAATACTGTCGTTGGCGGCTGTCAGAGAAGGCAGATATGCTCTGCTCTTGGTTGACCACTCTTAACACATCTCCAGTGCTGGCCCTAGGGTGCATCTGATGCTCAAGATGCAAAGAGGGGGAAAAAGAGAAAAAAGATACATCACTGGACTAATTTTGAAACCAGCCAGCTGAAGCAGGCATGTTACCCAAAGTCATACAGCATATGAGGTAGCATAAGATCAGAAAAAGAATTCAGAATCCTATTGTCCTGGAACAACCCAAAACTTCCATCTTTTCTGGGTGGTTAGAGGTGCTCTAATGTAAAACAAAGCAACTGTGAAAGAAGGAATAAGAAAATCGTGTAAGAGGTGATTGTTCTGACAAGAGAAGCTCTATGGCCAAGCGGCACTGAAGAAGAGAAAGACATTAAGGTGAGAAAGTAATGATGCTTCCCCAATGAGATATAGGAAGGTAAATAAACCACTCCAGCAAGGAAAAAAGGCTTCCAGTAAGGTTACGTATTAATATTCGCAACAATACTGAACCAAATGCAAAAGCGTGTATGATTCACCAGGCAGAATATTTAAACATTCACTGATTTACATTGCAGATTAAAGGCAAAGGCATCAACACAGCACTAAGGTTAAAGCCATCCAGCAGTCAAAGGCAAGGTCAGAAGTTAAGGTTTCTAATCACATTGTCAATTTTGCCACTTCATACATACAGCATATTAAGCTAGCTGATAATTCTACTCAATATTTCAGTAATGCTGCCATTAAAAAAGCAACAGATTTTCATATTTATTTCTTAAACTATTTCTCAAAATATCCCTCAAGTTTAATTATTTCAAAAGTAATTAATTTCAAACAATACAACAAAGCAGTGTCTCCTTTTTTTCCTGAACCTCTTTTTCCAGCAGTAAACTTTAAATAGTTTCTGTAAATCCCAATATTTAAAGGCTTAACCTTTTCCCATTTACAAACAGCTTTGATTAAGTCTCTCATGAAACAAAGGAACTATAAAATGCCAACACATGCCAAGCTTTAGTAAGAATTGTAGCCTTTTCTTTTTTTAATTAGACCCCTTAAAAGGTGTCTTCGGCTGATAAAAATGTTCAGAATAGTTTACTGCCAAAACAAATTCAATCCCTAAAACAACATTTGTTCCAGAGACCACCATCCCTAGCATCACTGGAGTCAACAGGAGGCTTTCCATCAGCTCTAGCAAGCACTCAATCAGAGCTTAAATCCACGTCTGCTAACGCACTGTGAAGTTAGAGGTTAAAGGTGACCCAGAGAGAAAGGATCCTTACGTACTTCCAGTCTTTTTGAACCACTTGAGGATGCAGCGTAGTGCTCTCGCATACATGAATATTCTAAACGGAAGCACGTACAACTTCAAAGCTACTAAACCAATTTTCTTTGAACTTCAAGTTTTCTCCCCCCCTAGCTAAAGACTGTAAGCCAACCAGCATTTAACATGTCTTGTATCATAAAGATGGATGCTAGAGTAAAATTTTAAAGTTGTGCATGTAGATGATGGACATGACGTGAGAGATTATCATAGTGGTTTAATTGTAATAAAAAAAAGTCAATTCATATCAGCTGAAACTTAAGTGATCTGGAGGTTCATAAACATGGGCCTTTTCGTAGCCTAAAATAACGTTTCTCATAACTTTGCCCAATTTATGTGGTACTAGAAAAAAGTTGAGTACTTTCTCACAGCAAATAATATAACAAGTAACCAGAGAATCATGGAATTCACAATTTTTTTGCTTCACCTGAGCTCCATTAAACATACTTTACTTGTAGGAACAGCTGCTCTGTGAATTACAAACAATGAATCTTAATAAGATCCCATCAACACACATTCAGTCTACAAGGTTATACAAGTTAGCTGCTAACATGTTTTATGAGAACAGTAATTGATTTTACTAGCATATGCCTTTGTTGTAGAAGTTCCCTGTTATTAAAGCTAATGGCATCTATAGGATCCATTCATCCACCACCTCATAAACTCACTGCCACTATGAATAATCAGGGTCCAACGGGTGTAAAATTAGTCATTTAGATGCCAAGAAGCCACTGATTTTTCCATCAAGGCAGACGTATCAAAGTGCATGATGGAATACTTTTGTCCAACTCCCACCAATTGCTTTGAGACTTAAAAATTGCATGACATTGTAATTACCGTCCAAGAAAACAGACATTAGTTGAAAACCAAAAGTCAACATAACACTATGTGAATCAAAAAAAGATCAGAATATAAGAAGAGATTGAATCAGGAGATGAAGTCCTGAACTCAAGCATTTCACTTTCCTGCGTGTTTGCAATAACCTTTATAATAGAAAACCTTTTAGTCACCCATATACCTGTTCAGAGTTGCAACAGGAAGGTCAAATGATTTGGGATCATAATGAGACCACACAGCGGTTTGCTCCCATTCTCAAGTTCAGTAATAGCACAACTCAGCCAATATTAAAAGATTATGCCTTACAGTTTTAATCCGATTTTACTGACCACTTTAAGTACAGAACAAATTAGAAACGTGTTTTGAAGACACCCAAAAGCTGCAGTTCTCCAAAAAGAGAAAAATATTATTTTATGGAATTCCACTTCATCTTTTTACAGACCAAAGACTCAGTTGCCATCTTTAATCTTCCTGCTCTCAGTATGTTCAACCCTTCTAGCAGATAGCAGTTATAGGATAAGCACAGCAATTTTTTAAAGCAATTTACTAAAATGTCAGGATTTGTTAAAAATAAAGGCCACCAAAATCTATTTTTTAATGACTGTCCACTAGCAATCAGGTGCCACTCAACCTGATTCTTGAACTCGTTCCTTGACTGTAGTCCCTGCATGATACAGATGATTAAATTCATGTCCGACTACATTAAGATGAACATTATCTTAACTCTCCATATTACAGCATTCCTTATCTCCATCAGCTGTATTATTTATAACTACGAATACTGGTAGCACTTGAAAGCTACCGCGTTGAATGACACTTCCAACTCTACAGGGAATGAACAATCACTTAGTAGTTTAATTATATGCATTAACAGAAGCTTGTGGCTCAAAAATGTGGCTCCGTTTTAACTCTAAATTTGCATTTTCCCCTCTTTCTTGTAAATGCTAGTCTAATTAAAATGTAATGATAGTATCTGCATTCACTGATACCGACAATGGCCTACTGACTGAGAAGTATGGACTAAATTCTGCCTTTTTACTTGCCTTTTGGAGCAGCCTGGGAACACACACATCGTCAAGCACCAGTTGTCACCTGGGAAGCAGGGAAATGCGGTGCCAACAGCAAGCTGAGAAATGGTCATTTTAAAGTCACTTAACGTCAATATCTTTCAATTATGTGACCTTAGACTTCCTATTAAGTTACCAGAAGATAGTAAGATACTACTTGTTAGCTGCTCTGAACACCATTTGTTTGCAGACTCTGACTTGTGATAAATGAGAAGGTTTTAGATCTAGCTCACCATGCAGTGGGATAACGATGAAAAAGAATCGTATTTACCGTGATGCATAAGATAAGTGCATATATGTTACATACTGCGGTTGTATACACACTATGTGCAAAATCAGCAGAGCACATGTGAACACGAACACAACACAGAACATACAGTGATGATAGGGCAGATCAGCCCTCTACGAAAGGGAAGCAAACTCTAGCATTTCACCTGCGGCAAGCTGGAGCTTGTTCTGCTAACTGCGTGCACACCCACTCTTCAAGGTATCTTTACCTGACACTTATTTTAAATACAAAGAATTAAAATACAATTGAAACATTTTTCTAATATAATCTGGGGAATTCCCAAAGTTGCCTTGGGTTTATATAAAGATGGTATGTTGATATTACTTGTGCCAAATATACCACTATTTCAGAGATCCATCAGGTGTTACGTATCCTCAAGAGCAACACTTTCTGTCCATTCAAATGTTCTTTGAAGGAGTGACTTGACAGCGCAATTAGTAAATCCTGTTGCTGAATCACTGATGTCCGAGGCAAACACAGTACAACATGGCAACATTTTTAATTAGACTCTTCTGAAATGCATATGTTACTTTATATATGGTGTCTGAATCAATTTTATAGAGATTCACAAGGTGAATGAAAGGCAGAAATAAGTCGAGTCACTTCTGCACTCACGACAAAATCTCCTATATATGTGACCATGGGGCAAAACATTTCTAAAGCAGACGACCCAAATTTCCAGCTTTCCTGAGAGCACCTGTAAAGCATCCTGCAATCCCAGGAGGAAAGACCATTTTCCAGTTAATTGTTATAATTTTCTGACTATTGACAGCTATGGAATAAAATCTTTTCCATTCCTGACACATTCAAGCTGTCATATTTCACCACATAAATATGATTATGGAAACTACTAAGCCAAGAAAACAGTGACATAAAACCCAATGTTTCTGCCATGAGAGGGTCAGTTCTGTGATGGTGACCAGCATCTCTTTTTAGCACATCTGCCTGCAAATCTCTTCAACACTAGTATATATTAGTGTGCAGAAAAACAGCACATCAGAGACTGTAGCACAGTAATGCACGGTAGGTGAAACAGAAAAGTTTGTTTCATGTTAATTTTGCATATTCATTTTGCTAGTCTTCAAATTCCTGAAGGAAGACACTCAAAATACTAGAGAAGTTTATCAGCAGCACATCGCTGCAGACCTTGATATGTCTTACTGAACTATTACAACAGTGCAAATTAACAAAAAATATGGTTTTGGTTGCTACTTAACAGACTAATCTATACGCTTATTTTAGGATGTTCTATAATGCCTCATATGTAGACTTTGAATGTCAAGTAAGAAAAGTGGATTTGCCTGCTAATATCCAGAGTGAACAGTGTAAAGGACCTTGTAACTCGCCCTCCAAGATGCAGGAAGCCTTTACACCTCCTCCCTTCCCCAACAGCCTCAAAAACCCCAAATCCACATGCCAAAAACTTTTCCAAAAGTGTCTAACAAGTGAATTCTCACGATCTCCAGCTTCAGTAAGAAAACATTAAACCCATCACATTGAATCCAGAAACAAACTGCTCTTGAGTTGCAAAGCAACCGTTAAAACGGTAGAGACAAATTAACTGACAGGAGCATTTAGTCCACAGACGTGAAGCTGTCTTCAGTGAGTTATTTACCAAGACTATGCACCTCAGTGTCATAAATACCCTAATTCTCTACGTGGTATAGGAAATTGCTGCTGCCAGACAAGGACGGAACATGCCTCCCTCCCATCTCATCCCTCCCACGGTCTCTTTTTACCCCTGGACTGTCAGGATCCACAGGTTGCCTTCTAACACTCTGTTGGATAGTTGCTCCTTCCAAGTTTGCACAGAACTTACCGCAAGGAGATCGTAGACTGCAACAGTCCCTGGCCCTGCTATAATACAACTCAATAATAAGAAGAGACATTTAACATTTGGGAGAGGCCTTGGGCATCAGCAGCATGACCTTGGAGCGTGGTTTTGACTCCTGAACACAGTATCTATCTGAACACCAAGACAAATCTCTCCAGATTGTGCTCACCGCACCGAGCAGTCCCATCTGCTTAGTCTTGCAGGTGCTCCAAGTGAGTCTCCATTTATTACGCAGTTTTGGAGGAACCCATGAGAATACCTCAATCAATTTGCTGTGAAGTTTCACCTTCACTTTTACCAAGCACAGAACTCTGGTCTTTATGTTTCTGGAAGGGTCAGCTTTCCCCTAGGGCTAAGTACAGGAAATATAGCATTTTTCATTGTCTTAAGTACACAATTTTTGCAACACAGATACCTGTAAAGCATGTCTTCTACCCTAAAAAACATTGAGATCAGCAACTCCGTAATGTTTTTGATAATCTAATCCTCCTTCATCAGACCTCTCCTTTCCAGAAGGAGCATCAATACAACCATGTGCTCTCTCCCACTCCACTCAGCCCTGCAAAAGCTTCTCTCATTTATGTTCACAGCAAAGCCATTATGCTTTTCCAGTATGCTTTTTTATTGAAAAAACCCCAAACCCCCAAAACAACCCCCCCAAAACCACACAAAACCAACAACCAAGTCCTCAAAAACTTAATTTGGACATCATGGTTTATCCATCCTGATGACAAGCATTCAGTTGCTGATGATGATTTGATGCTCTCTTCGCCTAAATGCCTGGCAAATTTTAACTCTGTCCAAGACATATCCCTTTATTCCTGTGCTCCTTTCCATTTGCCTGTATGTTCCCAGCCATATGCTCATTATTGACTTCAGCAGCAAGGGGCCTTAGTGAAAGAGCCCCAGAAAACAACTTTTGAATGCTGGCATGAAAAACCACCACTTGAATAGACAGAGCTGCTGTATGAGCCTATGCAACGCACAGTTGTTAAGCGCAGAAATGATCTTTTAGTTCAGGTAGAAAAAGGGTCTCAACTGTACCTTTATATTTAGCAGAGGCTTTTTCTGAATGGGAGGCTATTTTAAAGGTAGTGATTGTTATTATCGTAACTTTTATGGCTGGCACACTGGAGGAAAACATGTGTGCAGACAAAATACTAATTCAGAAAGACAAAGGAAGCAATCCAAGATCCGTAATAAATGCAGTTTTTCCACACAGCCTTGCAATTTATCATGTCCATACTAATGGTATAGCAGTATGTACTGTTCCTAGGCAGTACAATGCAATGTAGCAAAGATCACGCTGCTACTGAAACCGCCATCCTTTGCATATTCTGGTTTAAATTGCGTCACCCTATCCACATTATGCATGGATCCCCAAATGATGCAAAAGATAAGGGACCAGTTTTACCTGTACTATTCAACTGATTCAGCTATTCTGCTCCTGCACAGTGGCACACCAAGGGCTGCAGCTTTAACTTCTACTTTTTTCCTATGTCGCACATACCCAGAGAGAAGTCCGACCCGCTTTATAGGAAACGTACCCAGAGCTGCAGCAAACACACCCAGCGAGCCAGTAAAAGGTACCTCCACACAGACACTGGAGAGGGAGAGAAGCTTTGCGCACACAATTCAACCATCTGCAGAAGTGGGTACACACTGGGGCTTTATGTAGATATTTTATCCACAGAAATATGCGTGCAATTATCTGTGAAAACTGTTTCTAAAAATAGCCTGTTCCTTACTACCATGATTCTCATTAACATAAAAATTACCACAGCGTTGGCCATAGTTCATGAAATTATAATTGTTTCCGAAGTGAAGAGCTTTTTAGCTCCAACAGTTACTAAGACTACAAGAGAAGCTCTAGTAACTGAAGGACCGATCATTAAATACCACCTAATCTGTTTCAGCAAGCGTGCCCATGAAAAAAAAAAAAGACAAGACAAATTTTCAGAGGTAATGCTGGCTACCTGCCAATAATAGTGTTTCAATGAGATGTTTGGTAGGAATTGAAAGGAAAATAATTTACCCCACTAAACATTTCAGAGCTATATTTAAAAACACAGGTAATTGTCTTCCCAAAAGAATAATTAAAAAAAAAAAAAATCAATGTAGATCTGCAATTTAACTGTCCTTTATTACAGTTATTAAAAGCTCCTGATAGAGGTGCAATATATTTCATTACAAACTTCATCTCCTTAATAAAAATGAGAGCCCTCAGGAAAAGTCTCCCCTTATTTACAGCTAAAGGCAATACAATAGTATTTAAAGTTTTACAATAACATCAAATACATTCCAAAGAGAAAGAACACTCATATAATCCACTGCATTACTTGACCATTATTTTTCTCTCCTGTGTTCAACACACCCAAGAAGGCTGTAGCCCTCTGCATAACTTACACTTGGATCACAGATGCATCAGGCATTTCACTAAAATTAGCCTATTTCTAGGAAATGCTTATTTTGCAATTCCTTCAGAAAAAACCCAGCCTGACACATGACTGTAAGAAAAGGAATTTTCACCAGACTAAAATCATTCAATGATTGCATTTTATTTAAAGAACACAAGATTGGCTCTGCTGAATTGAACCAAACATCTCTTCAGTCTGATACTTGTCTCCTGTAATGACCAGTAAATGGCCCTGCCTATGCTTTTACCCTCATCTTTTCATTAATACGAGACTTTAGATGGACAGAGTGAAGCCACAGGACCTCCTCATGGATCTCCTCAAGGAAAAAGAGCTTCTCAGCAACTGCAGGCCTATCTGATGTTTCTGGGCAGCATCCACCAACTCCCACGTGCCTTGAGAGCTGGAGGGTTCTGCCAGCAACTTGCTATGACACTTCCCCTGACACTTCCCACACTTGAAATTTCTAATCTTCTGGCTCTCCTGCCTGTTTCCTTTCCTTTTTTTCTGCTCCCCAGATTTATTTCATCTATGAGGGGTCTTTAAAGTTGTTTGAGATGGGCTTACAGCCATCCCTCCCAGAGGGCCAAGAAGAACAGCAACAGTAAATCATGCTTAGGCAAAGACCTAAAAATAAAATAAAGGCAAACATAGCAATATCATCTCCATTAATGAATGTGTTACTAGCTTAATAATATTTATTCTAGAGTAGATCAAGTTTGTTGATTACACTATTGCCACTCAGTGGCTCTGCAGAAACAGAATGAGGAATTAGTAACAGCATCCTGGGAATTCTTTAGCCTCCTAAAGTTTTTGCTTAAATCCCAAGTTCTGCTTGGTAGCCCTGTTGGCAAGTGTGATTCATGAATCCTCCCAACCATTTACCCCTAGAGTCACCTCATCTCTCTCGTGCTACAACAGCAAAGCTGAGTGTTTATCGCGTTCCGCAGAATGAGGTGTCTGCTCTGGTAACAATTCCATTATTCCCGCTGAGTCCTTGATTTATTCTAGCTATTATTCTAATTATTTTCTCCGACCACCTGCTACGTGAGGCACTGTGAATCAGTCTTATCTGTTATGCTTGCATTTGCCAACGAGAAGTAGCAGTGTGTGTGTGTGCGTGTGTGTACATATAAACTACCTGACACTACTGGCACAACCACATGGGTGGTGGGAGGAAGCAGAGCATACTCCCTCCCTGCAGCGTTTTCCCATATGTGGAATGGGGTGGAAAGACCTGAAGTAGAAAGGAAATCCTCTGAGGCTATAAAAAGAATCAATAATAAGGGAAGAAAAGAGGCATGATGGGGGAAGGAGAGGAGAAGCACAACATAACTGGGACACAGGACTCGTACATCCACTCTGTTTAAAAAAAGTAACTGTAATAATCTTCGTGATGAAGGCAGGCAAAAAGCCAGTCGCCTGCCACTTACTGTAAAAAAGAATACAGACATGTAACAAAAGATCTAACATACTCAATCCTATCAGTAAATTAAAGATTTGCATACTTATTAATAAACTCCCCAGGAAAACAGTTGCTATACACACACACACAACTTTGAAAACCTAGATATGGCTGCAAAAAAGTAACTGATGGGCATCCTAGCTGCTGGACAGAAGAAGCAGGAAACTCTTCCAAATCAATAGGTCATAAGGGACAGAAGCAATGTTACTCTTGAAACCATAATTACCTGTTCAATTTGAAGAAGCACCCAGTATTTTTAGTACGCAGTCAGCACAATCAGCAAGTTATTACCTTCCCAGGAGAAGCCCCTGTATTTAATATATCAACTGGTAATGAAGGCAAGGTGCTTAGAACTCCTTCTAAAGTCAACTCAGCTCCTTTTTGTCCTGCCTTTCCCTGGTCTGAAAAGCACATGGCTAGAAAGGAGGTTAGCATCACAACAAATCAAGTTGTTTTTTTCCAAACTTATCTAGAACTACCACAAAATAAAAAAATCTATAAGGATCCTTGATAAGCCACAGGTATCTGTCCCAAAAAGTCATAGGTGTCTTCTAAGAAGATTATACATTTTAGGAGAATACTGCATAAAAGAGCACTACTCCTGCTCATGAACAGCTCAGTACTGTTGCAAGAACACAACAGATGCTCTCCACTTGGTTCCTCTCTTCACTCTCACATTATTTTTTGTCATAGAAGTGTCTAAATATTTACCAGCATGGACTAACATTTATACAGCACAACATAGAAATTAGTTGTTTTAATAACTCAAAACCATGATATAAAATGTTAGGTAGGAAATAGAGAATGTACTATCTAGCTGAATCCCTGAAAAAGAAGGAATTACTGTCTGCTGAATACTTCTGTTATGTTCAGTAGTACAAGGCTCTGGGGAAGGGGGTGGGGGGAGAATGGTTGGTTTTACCCTCTATTCTCTCCTATTTATGACAAAGGATCTTTTAAAAATAAATTATAAAGCATTTAAGATAGTATGAGAAAGGCAGAGGAGAAGGGAAAAGAAAGAGGATAGTGGTCTCTTGTTTACCATTCCATCTTGAAACATGTCACAGTGATCCACAACCTCTCCACTCTCATTCCCTGCAGCTCCATTTTCTGAAATGCACAGCGATCACTTAGCCGGGCATCAACTCTGCAGCTGCCTCTTTCACACAGGTCTTTTTTTGTGTGCTGTCTGGTCTCAGATCGTGGTGGGGACTCTATGCACCTCTCTAACACAGGCATTTTTGATTCCTTCTTCTCTCCTTTCCCATACTTTCTTCTCTTTAAAACAAGACACGTATAATTCTTCTCCATGTTGATGTGATCTATCACCTCTTCCCCACCAGCCTGCCTCCCCAACTCCCATTTGTCTTCCTCACTCTGCAGCATTCACATTACTTCTTGAGGGCTTCATCCTCCACACTGATTACTCATCCTCCAACTCCTCATCAGTATGTTCACTGGCATCAAATCTTAATTTGATCTGTGAGTCCTGCTTCAAATTTCTGAACTCATTAACAGGGCTGTCACTTGAGTTGGTCTTCACCCCATCAAGCTCTCTGTATTCTTGAATTCCCCTTCTTAACCTATCATCTGGTTTTCTTATTCCCCTGGTTAGCATATCTCTTTCCTGGCCCTCCAACCAGCCTTTTTGCCAATTCCAGCCCTTCAGCAAAAAAAAAAAAAATCTGATCTTATCTTAACCCTTCCTTTTCTAAATTGAAAAGTTTCTTAATTCTCTTTGGACCTCATTAACATCTGCTCTCACTTTTCCCATTCTTCCCCATCACAACATGCAAATTCCTTCCTGCCGTGTCCCAAGGCTGGCCCACCATCAACATTGGTTTTCCCAGCTCCTAAAGCCAAGAGACTTCTCTGGCAGAAATAGTCTAAACCAGTTGACCTTCTCTGCTCTGTTTTCTCCTTCTCTTGCTTTTCTATCCTCAACTATTTTCCCAGCTTTCTTTTAGTCCCCCCTTTCACAATTCCAGCCTTTTCACATTGTTGTCTCCTCTTTCTGAAACCTTTGCCTTCTGCCTTTTCTATTTCTGCACAAATTGTCATAAATTGACAAAATACAGCACAGCACAACCCTTCCCCTGACAAGCAGGGGAGCCTGCTGACCTGCAGAAACTGGAGGCAGTTCAGCGTCACTTTTAAAGTGAGTCCCCAAATCTCCTGCAATGAAACAGGAGCAACTCCAGATCCGACAGTGGAAAAGCCTTAGCCATTTATCATGAATAAGCAGTAAAGAGCAATAATCACTAAATACTTTCCATAGAAGCTCGTAATTCTGCATTAAATAATTCCTCCCTCTTCAGTTTTACATTTTGCAAATACCTTAGATTACTGTCTCCTCTTTGCTGGGTCTTACCCAAGGTTAGCTCTTTAAATCTTTTTGTCAGTATCACTACTCTTCCACCACAAATTCTCTCCAGCCTAACAGTACTTCACTAATGACAGGCCTGTAGAGAACGCAGAACTACAGCTGTGACTTCATGAGATACTGAGCAAGGGACTCGGGTTCTGCTGTACCCTGCATCACAACTAATTCTATGAAAACACAGCTAACATGATGTCCACCCTCCACCTCCTTCAGCATTTTAAGAAAACAATCCAGGAGCAACAGTCTGGGGCAGGAATTTTGAGTTAACTTTCAGCTCTCTCACTGACTTCACCTCCAGTTTTGTGCACATTTTGTGCACAGACTTTTCCCCAGTCTCCCACTTTGTCACATGAACACAGTATTTGCTATGTACCATGACATTATGTTTATGAAGAGTTCAAGGAATTCCACATAAAACCCCTTAGAAAATGTACCTATCGCAGGTTTCGGAATTTCCTTCATGTACTGTACAACTGCATTTTCTATTGGTTCTTTCTAGATGTGCCTGTTTACAGCAGAGCAAGATAAACCTTTGCTTTCTGCCTGGACTTCTAATCAATATATTCCATTGCATTAATAGCTTTTTAGTGCCAGAAAGCACCTAGTCTGACCTTGCACAAAAATATACCTGGGACTCCTGCGTCATGACTGCAATTTCTGCACTATTTTAAAAAGATGATCAATTTTGACTTAAAAAGAAAAAAATGTAATAATAATAAAAAAAATCTACCATGCTACCAGGTAATGTGGTTAATTCCCTACACTGTTTACCATTTGCTCTTTATTCCTCATTTCCATTTCTGTAGAAATAATTTTATATTTTCTTCCACATCATTGATAAAGATATTGAATAGCACTGAGCCAAGAACAGAGGTGCTATATAATACACCTATACACTCTGCAATTAATTACCTTCGAGATAGTATGCTTTTAACTTTGAATCATGTACTATTCTAAATCCACGGAAAGAAAACCACCTTGGAAAAAAGTAAGAGCCCTAGTTAATATTGGAAGAGCTATATTCCACAGAGACCCGAGTGACTCAGTCTTTCATGAGGCAAGGATATAATTTTCTGGATGAAGTAGTTCAACAGATCTTTCTCACCCTCCACCTTCAAAAAATGAATTTTAAATTATTTGTCCTTAAGAAACAATTCTGGCCTGGATCATAACTAATAGCTGAGCTAAGAAAGAGAAGCAGCATGAGATGAAAAAGCTGGAATACCCTAGAAGCTTTCGGTTATTTTAAGGCATACTCACAACAAACTGGTCCATGTCCCTTTCAAGCCCCATGTTTGGTAGATCAGGCATCATGTGCGCCACTACTTTAAACCCGGCATCCTTGGCTAAGTGAAAAGACTCACACACAGCCTTCACAGTGTGACCTCTGGGAAGAGAGGAAAGAGATTCAGGATCATACAGAAAAAGACATATTTTGATACATTTAATTGACATTCTCTACGAAGCAAGAAGGATTGAGTTTGGAACATGAATGCTAATAGTATAGTTTATACTAGGGGCTAAAAGTAATGCAGTTTGCCACTTCTATAGCAGGTGAACCCCACCAAGGCTACGGCTAGTCAAATCACAGCCTGAGAAACTTTGGAAAGCTGCTGAAATCCGATTTGTAAAGCAATGACACAAGTTGATGCCACAGCACAAGCTAGGACACACTGCACTGAAGACTCTGTATAATCAGAACGAAGCATAACCAGAAACAAAAACAACAGAAGAGCAAAAGGAGGAGGATGGGGGCTAAGTAAAACCAGCTAGCTAGACAATCATTCTGCAACATGCTTGCCAAACTCTCAAGTACTCCATTTAGAGAAACTTAAACTCTTCTCAACTTCCAAGAGGTGCCAAACCTCCAAAACATAGGGTGGATTAGGACTCATGAAGGATTTCATGTTCTTCTCCACTGACATCAAACCAAACTAACTCAGGCTTGCTCTGCGGGAGATCGGGGAGAGTGGGAGCCCAAACGATGGCAAGAACAAAGATTGAATCTCAGTAACTCATTAGCCTCAAGCAAACCCCACTCTCCTCCCACCTCCATGGCTCAGGAGCCACCTTCTGCCTCCACAACAGCAAATCGCTCACTACAACCAGCTACGAGGAGGTGCCCATCACATGTGAGCAGTCTTCCCACAAAGTCCTTGCTTTTGCTCTTCCCCAGCTGGGAAGGCTCTTCCACTACTAGCTGACATTTCTGGACATGTCTTTCCCTCAGCATCTGCCACCTTCTTCCCTCTCCAATCCCCATTTTCTTCCCGTCACACTTTCATACCAGTTCACCCCATCTTTTGGAATTCCTTGCCAAGAGATTAGCTCAGCAGTGACTCTTCTTCTCCATAGTCCTTTGGATGAAAAATTAACACCATCGGGCATGCCTTCTGCCAAAACCTAACGTTAACCAAACCAAACAGCTCTTTCCCTTGGTTTAAGGACCTCTTCCTTCCTCCCTACTGGAAGATTCTGCCTCCATTAAATCCCTACATGTAGTTTTAAGACTCTAGTTTTATTTATGATTTTTTTTTCAGAAGTATTACGGTGTTTTTCTGAGATTGTTCAAGGACAGCATTACTCAAGACCTTGAGTAGCCTGAGGGGAGTAAATGGAGACTTGCTTCATAAATAAAAATTATTTTCTTATTAGAAGTAGAATTTGAGCTGCATCAATAACTTGATTATTTGATGCCTAGATCTGTTCTTGAATATTTTTCTGCCTCACAGCCACCAAAAGCACTCAAAAACCTCACTAATGACTTATGGTACATAATAGAAAGTAATTTCCAAACAGTTAGCCTAATTGGTTGTAATCTGACATTTTGCTACAAGCAAAATATTAAAAGTTTAAAGCCAAAACACATCCCCCACAAAACAGAAGAACAGAAGCAAAATGAGGTCATTTCAAAAGAAAGAGAAACTTGAATCACCCTTCTCTAAAAGTATATTCCAATTCATTGTTCTAAAAAGTTGGAGGCAGATATCTGAGTGAACAGCCTGCATTCTCCCTGCTCTGAGACAGCCTGCAGCAAAGCCTTTTAGGAATTCTGCAAGCAGCTTTGAAAAGTGCCTTTAAAAATATAATTCTACACAGGATTACTTCTGAGTGAAATCAAGTCAGTAATATACTACTTCATTCTTCTTCTGATTCATCAGCAGGAAGGCAAGGGTTCATTAGCAAATGTACAAGCCAAAAGTGAAGTACAGCTTTGAACAATTTATGGTACCAGCTCTGATGTGACAGACAAAACTGGAGGAAAACTGAAGATGACTGAAGTGATAGCTAAGTGAGGTTTTAAAGTTCCACCTCAGGATAGGACACCTTTAAAAGATTTGAGGTGAAAAAAAGGTTTTAAAAGCTGAAGAGAAATCAATTGTTAAATTTACAATCTGTGTCAGAATTAACTGTAAATGAATACGTCTAGCCTAAGAGCGAGATCTAGCTACATTCCTTAGTATGGATCTTTTCATTTGGAAAGTTCTGACATCTAGAGGAGGAAAGTACCACCAATAAATATTAGCTCTTAACTCTTGGACTACTTAATAACTGGCTTTTCCTGTCTACTGAGACCTGGAGCATGACCATTTCATAGCAGTGACATCCTGCACCATGCGCCAGCAATACTATAGCTAAACCCACAGGGGGAAACTCATTTTGGATTCTTTCTTTAAGTCTCTAAAAGAAAATGTCCAACATTTTCAGTTTTGCACTACTGCCTTTAAGGTAGGTATTAACAAAAATGTGCTTTTATTGAACCATAATCTCTCTGTCATTACCTATGATTATGGTTATTAAACATCTTTGGTAGGTGACTGGAATATGCAATAAGAATGAAAGTGAGTTGAATGAGTGTCAGAAGTGAAAAAACAAGAGAAAAACCACTTCTTTCAAAATCTCAACAGAATTATCAGACTTGCAATAAAAAAAAAAAAGAAAAAAAGATTGGCTTACTTGCCTGTAAAGAGGTGGGATGAATGATATATTGCACACTTCCCTACGTAGAACAACTGTTCTTTTGGCCATAGGTCCAAGATGACAAGGAATAAGTCACACAGGAGTAAGTCTTGCAAATATATTTTGCAGTCCCTAGAGATACTGTATGCCTAGGATGACTGTGGTTAATCTATCAACAGGCATTGTTTCTGGCTATGTCTCACCCTCTGTACTTGCCAGTGTCATCTCTCCTCTACAATACTCAGCAGAAAAAGATATCTGGGGTAGAGAACATGTTGTTTGCTGGTAAAGTACCTCCAATAGATTATAATGCACTGTATCTACTCAAGGCTATAGATTATGAATTACATAGGATAAAAACTATGAGCTCTCCCTGGACACAAGTTCCACTTCACAAAACTGCATTTAATTATAAAGCAATAAAAAAAATAATAATTAAAAAAAGAGGTGTACGATACAGGAATAGAATGAGTTTAAAATAAAACATCACAAATAACTCCATCTTCTCAAGCAATGGTCTACACAATATCACAAAAAAAAAAATCCATGAAGCCACTGCAGTTTATTAGTTCTTCTTAACAGATGTATGGGCACACAAGCAAGGAAATGAGCTAAAAGTTTCAACATTCAATGTTAAATGGGTGTTCAAGCAAACAGGTCAAGACACACTACTCAAGAGTATTCCAGAAAGCATACAGTGAGCAGCCACGCTCAGCTTCACACTGAAGCTTTCTTCTCACCTGTTGGTGTCCCTGGCCACATCCTCATACACGCTCTGCACTCCGATCTCCAGCCTCGTACAGCCGTAGGATAACATGTCGCTTAAATGCCGCTTCAGGCAGTAATCTGGTCTGGTCTCTATTGTTATCCCAACGCATTTTGTCAGGCTTCGTTCTGAATACCTGCAAAAAAACATCCCCTATTAAAATTGTGACGGTGTCACAGGGTAACATCAGAAGAGTTTCCAACACCTTCCAGGTGACAGTTTCTGTGTCCCTACCAGAATCAAAATCCAGGTTAAAACCCTCAAATATCCCAGCAGCCAGGGTGCCCTCAACCTTATGGCAATGCACAGATGAAACAATACACAAATACGCACACTAATAAAAGTCTGCGGTTTGCTTTGTATGAAAAAGAACTGGGCTGTGGCAGCCTTGTGGGGCTTTTTTAAACAGTACCTGTTAGGAAGATGCTCCTAGACCAAACTAAGCCTTCAGTACTCATTGTCTGGAAACAAAGCCTGGGCAAAAGGGAAAGTCAGAGTAGGCAATGAGAATAGTGTTTAGTTTGGGGGACAAACCAAAGGCAGTCTGAGCACTTGCTCCCATTCAGACACTGATGATAATACAGGACCTCACGTCAGGGAAAGTTTGGTACAGTCAGTATATTTTCATTTGCTTCCCACGGCATATAGATAAATTGCAGGGATTGCAACAAGATCCAGCTCCATTCTCACAAGAAAACATACAAGACTGTCCATGAAAAATTCCACAAATCACTTCCCTTTGTGAGCAAGCAGCATGCTCGCAACGTCACTGAAGTCTAATGCTGAACTGAAATTCATTGTTACCCTTTTCCCCCCTCCTCTCCCATTTATCACTGCATGTCTAACAAAGGCTAATTATTCCAGCTAGTAGAAAAATCCACTACTGATGACAAATGGTAAGTTACTGACCTACAAGAGAGTAAAACAAAAGAAAAAAGGAATCCAAAGCAGCCTTGAACCAAAGTTCACAAAAGGAAACCATCAATCAACATAATCTCCAACACTACCAGCAAGGATAATATTCCTTTCCATAAAGGAATCACTTCACTTGACCGTCTTTCCTGCAGAATATGGTGGTTGTATAACAGAGGACTGCAGCACAAGAGAAAAGATTTACAGCAGGAAGAAGGAAACTTCTTTTGAAACCATTTGAAACTGCAGAGATAATCTGGATAATTCCCAAACCAGGGTGTGGGCAGGATTAACAGCCACTGTTTGAGAAGAATATCGGTCTCTTTAATGGTCCCAAATGATGAAGGTCTCAGTATTAATATTAAATGTTGCTGAAAAGAGGACACCTTGAGTAAGAGAAAGATGTTATGCTGATTCCTGAAAGAATACTGCACACCAAAATCACAAGGATGACTAACTTCAGCTATTTATTAGGTGTTCTATAAAGATTCATCATCTGATTTCCAGCTCTGGATAGCTGGAAACTTCTGAATCAAAGTAGAACTCCAGAGCCTGCCTCAGAGCATGATGGAGGTCCAGTTTGACCAAAAACCACACACACACACCAGCCCCCTCCCTGCCAAAAAAACCCAGCAAAAAACCCCAAGCAGGTTCAGACTCACAAGCAAAAATATTAACTCCCTTTAAACTGTTAAAGCCTAAGATACATAAAGACCAAGATATTTGGGGGATAGACTGCAATGGCTGTCAAAATAAGCATCTTACAGCCCCCACCCCCCCCCTCGCCAAACCCCATGTAAAACATTTCAGAGTTTGCGGCTCACTAATCTGACAGACTAACAGAACAATTGTTTATCACATCAGGGAAAACATTGTGAACATGTGATTCATTAACATCAGACTGAATAACACCCACTTTTGAAGATGTGATTTGCAAGAATTAAAGAGAAATTTTAGCTAAGGGGGGGGGGGGGGGGGGGAAGTCACCAGATAATTCACTGGTCATGCCAGAAGGTACATACTCATATTAAGCACCTGCAATCAGGCTAGAAATACTGAAGGGAGACAAAAATAACTGTATCCCCACCCCCCCAAGCAAATTTATGGCCAAGATATAAAATGCTGAATATAATGAACACCAATAGACCCTAAACTATAACGTCTGCTAAGGGCACCTACAGGATTTCAGTATGGTGTAATGGCTAGTAAAATTGTCTTGCCCAACTCTATGCTGAAAAGAGAAGTATGTCTTAATGATAATCAGAAAAGCAAAACAAAGATGAACCTAAAACAAATAAAGTAACAAAGATGGCATTTCCAAGGAAAGTCACAAACCTCATCAAATGACCATCTTCTCTAAGAAACAGATATTTTCAACCCAAGCCACAAGTCCTCCAGCTCTCCCCAGCAGTCCCAAAGACTTGTGGTGAGCAAACAGAGTGCAGTCTCATACTCTACTTTCTCAACGTAAAATAAAAGCTTGAATCAAAGTGGTCCATATTTAATAAAGACTAGAGATTCCTTTCAACTAATTGGAAAACAGAAAGAACTGTGTGATAGTCAACCTTCCATGGAAGACGATTCTGGCAACACATCTCCCACCGGTTCCTGAATAAAGAAAGAGAAATTTGACTAATCTTCTGTTTTTTCTCAACTTTCGAACTTTAAACACCATTTGGATATTTAACATTTTTCCTATTTGCAAAATGAGCAAGTTTATCTCATTTGAAACCTAATACTAAATCTAAGGACAGGTACAAATAGTAAGATTACAAGTTAATAAGCCAAACGCAGAGTATCAGAAGCAGACATGAATTAAAAGCCTTACGAGATCTAAATAAGCTGTCATTTTATGGAAGGAGTTATCAAAAAGTACCCATAAAAGCTGTACCAATTATTATTATGCAGCAAAAAGCTACATAATAAAACTAATTTAAAAATTTATTTAAAAAAAAATAATCTGTCAGTGTTTAACATTTAGTTTCAACATTTTCCTATGCATGTCCAGCACCTCGTTCGCTGACCGAGCCAATTGTGAGCTGTAAGAGAGAGCTTGGAGACCTGAAAAGGGCAGGAAATACTACATAAAAGGTTCTCCCCTAAACACTGGATTTGCATCAAGACAGACACTGATTTTTTTTTTTTTTTTTTTTTAATCAAATTGGTAAGATATCTTATTTTAAAGCACAGTCAGGACCTGAGAAAGATATTTACCGGCCAGCAGAAAAAAAGACAAACTGATGTATGCTGAAGAGTAACACTTTTTTAAGTGGAGAAAGCTCTTGGATTTTTTTTTTTTATTATTTTTTTAAGAAGTAACATCTTTGAAATCTGTTCCCGATTTGCAGATCAAGTCACAGATTATTTTTTTTTAATTACCATTATTAATCAGTGACTTAGGTAACAACTTATAGTAGATCATCTATTTCAAGACTGACTTTGCTTCTCCGACATCTACTTTCAGTACCCAGGTTTCATCATAACTGCACACTGGAAACATGGTTTCCTGCATTTCTAGCAGGTTGGGTAGGCACATTTTTGCCCTTGCAAATCCGTGCTGAATCCCCCTGGCCACCTTCCTGACCATGGAAGCAGCTTCCACAAAGACATGCTCCACAATGTTCTCCGGAACCAAGGCGAGGCTTATCAGCCTGTAGGTCTCCTTCTCACCCTCTTGAAGACAGACACGACATTTCCAGTCACTTGGGACCTCTCAGCTGTCACAACCTCTCTAATGTGAGATGCAGCTGCCTCACCCATCCTCTTCCACAGAGACTTGCATGCCTCCAATTTGCCCGATGCAATCCTCTACCATGAGCACTACCTCTCACCCCAAATCACCACCTAGCAATAGCAGATCTTGCAGATAAAGACCAAGGCAAAGAAACGCTGCAAACCTCAGTCTTTTCCTGTGTCCTTCATCACAAAGTTGCCTGCCTCATCCAGCAGCAGATCCACATTTTCTTTTGTCTTCATTTGCTGACAACATACCTATGGAAGTCCTTCTTGCTGCTCTGTAATCCCTTGGAGTTTCAGCTTCAGCTGAACTTTCCTAATGTGCCCTCTCCCTCCTGGGTATCCCATACCTCTTTTCACCTTCTGCACACAGTCCTTTTTTCATGTTTGAGCTCCATCAGGACTTCCCCAATAAACAGTGAAGCAAAGCTGGTGACCTGTCGCGCCTGCTTGGTTTCCTGCACATCAGCATGCACTGTCTCTGCAATTTGAAGAGGTTGTCCTGGAAGATCAGCTAAGCTTACCTGGGCTTATTCACCCTTCAGAGCATTCTCCCATGGGATCCTGCTTTTTGGTTCCCTGGAAAGGTTTGAGTCTGTTATCCTGAATTCTGACATCTTGATTCTGCTACTCACATCCCTTGGGATCTTAAGCTCTAACATCTCAGAGTCATTGCAGCCAAGACCACATCCCTCCCTCAACCAGGTCTCTGCTAGTAGCAGATCCAGGAAAGCACCTCTCCTAAGCACTGGATGAGCCACCTGTTTCAAAATATCATCATCATGTACTCCAGAAATCTCCAATTAGTTGTGTTCCACCATGTTGCCCTTCTAGCAGGTATCAGGGTGTCAGACTAGATTCAAGGAGTTTTGTATATTACTCATTAACTGCATATATTCTAATGCTTACATCATTCTCATACCTTTTCTTAGCACTATCTCCAGTTTTAAGCATTTCTCTCGTTGCCTTTGATACCAAAAACAGCCACAGAACTTTGCAGACACACCAGTACTATATCCAGATGGAATATGATTTGCCTATTCCTGTCCAATTTTCCACTATTTATACAGTCAAGGGTAATTTGGCTGCTGAATCATACAGAAAGCTCACGATAATGCGACTTAACTCCTAAATATTTTCTAGATATTTCGCTGCTTCTCAGAATAGAATCCTGCACCATTCCTAGAAAAACAGCTTTACATTTTCCCATAATAAAGTACACAGCTTGCTTGTATACGACTTACTATGGAATATAGATTTATCCCTTATTTGCCCATCTCCAATATTGATAGCTCCTGCCAACCCTCAGAAATTACTATTTTAACATAAGTATTAAACAGAAGGCCCAGAGGCAAAAACAACAGAATCCTATTAGAAACCATTCAGGTCAATGACAATAATTTTCTGCTATGCCTGTTTTGAAAACCAGTGTAATGGGTAACACATTGTTCTAGTCTTTTTTAATGTCAAAACACCTCACTGTACCAAGTCAATTCTCTTGCAGAGTTTATGCATATTACACTTCATTTGCTCAAAAAAACCCTGTAAGCTCAGTAACAGGATACAGTGACTTATCATGATAATGGACATGATGGATTTGCCTTCACTTAATCTTTAAAAACAACAGACATCTAGCCACATATCCTACAGGAATGGCATGCTAGCCAAGGCAGATGAAGAGGGAACAGTCTGTATCCAACAAGGCAGACAGCCTGAAAAGCAGGTATCTAGAGCTCTGAGAGAGTGGCTTCAGGATAGCCAGACACAAGAGGTTAAGACGACCTTGATGATGACCAAGACAAGCAAAACTATTACTAACTGAAGACTAAGAAAAGCAAAATAGAGACAATCCTGAGAAATTAGATGAACCTGAGTTGGAAACTCCACCCATGATAGTCTTGTATATACAAGTTCACAAGTTGACCCGATTTCCAGGTTCATTCTGGTGTTAATATTTATGATGTGCAGTTCTTCTGGAACCTGAAAGCGGAGACGGATTTTGTTTTCTCAAGCAGCAACAAACATCTTCCAGTATTTCTCCTCCTTCCCTGGAACAGTCTTATTTACTATTTGTAATACAGCAGTCCTGAGGAACCCCACATAATCAAAAGAATAATCAGAAATCAAGACAAGTGTATAGCACAATATGACAGCGGGGTAATTTTAATAATGGACTGACCGCAGAGGTGAATTACGCAAATAGAATAGATGTTAAGCCATACAAATTAAGTAAATGAGATACAGAGAAACATTAAGATTTCCACAGACATAGCTATTGTAAAGGCAGTTCTTTCCAGCGTGATTACAGAACTGTCTGAAATAGGAAGAAGGAGAGATTATTAATATTAATCATTGGAGAATATTTGACTGAATTTTCAGAGAAAGCTGGTACATTAAGCAGACCTTCAAATCAGAATCTGCCTCTTAAATAAGCTCGGTTTTTTAAGATAAAAAAGGCACCTACATCTCCACCAGACACAGCAGTTTGACATGAAGTCTCAAATCCTTTCGCACTTAGAGAAAAAACAGACAGCACAGTTCTGGCATAAAACAACTAATTTAATAAAGCCTCTACTCGCTCTCAATTAAACTTTGGTCTACAGATAAAGTCTCGTCAACTAAGAGACCTGAACATCAAAGACTCAATTATTTACAATCCATACTACAGCAGCTTCCAGACTCCATGGTTAGGATCAGAGTGGCAGGATGCCAGACGACACAGAAAGACTTGCCTCATCCCAGCAAGCTCACTAAAGATAAACTATAAGAATAAAGCAGGTGAGTTCACACAGCGCATATACAGCACATTAATCACACGCCTTTAAACCATCTATCTGTTTTACATGTTTCAGAGTAGGAGAGTACATAAAGAGGAGGTAAACCAAGAGGCAAAAGAGCAGAAAAAGGCCCAAGCAGCTGCAGAAGCTCAAAGGCAGCATCAAAGAGAACCAATCACCAAGGGCAAGAAGTGTTTAGGTGTACCTGTCTATATGGAAAGAAAGGAAGGGTCTAGAACAACTCATCCAACCCAACAGTCCCCAAAAACTTGGCTGCAGGACATTCCAGCATTACTTCAAAAGCCAAAGAAAACCTTCCTAAAAGGTGAAGATGGAATAAATTATGAAGATGCTTGTATTACTTGATCACCATTGTTGCTAATGGATTATCCCACAGCAGCAGTTTCCACAAAATGTGGTGCTCCGTACTCATACGCATCGCAATGAGTGGTAACAGCTCAGTTGGCTAGGGGAAGGCACTGCTGCTCATCTACCCTTAGCCTATCCCCAAGAAAAAAAAAACCAAACACAAAACCCCCAGAAAACTTGCAAACCTTAGAAGAGGTGCTTAGAGTCTTTTGGAAAGAGGCAAGTATTGGAGGGCTGGGTGGGAAAATCAAGACTTTTAATCAGCGACCAACAGAGACCTCAGCAAAAGGTTCCTGCCCTTATCTTTGTGAACGACAAAGATTGTGAACATCTAGCATCTCAAACAAGTCTAACATCTTGGAAAAAAACCCAACCTTCTTGTGCCCTTGACTACAAGGGTGTAACACAATTAGAGGCTTTCAAGACAGACAACGATGTCTATACACATGGAATTAAGACAAAGTGACACCATTGGTTTCTGAAGAGGAAACGGCCAATGTAATACACAAGTATCTTATTTACCACATCCTCACCTACTACTTAAGTGACCTCCTTTTTCTTGATCTCTAATAGCTCTGCTTTATCACAATGCCAATCTCTGAAACACAGCTAACAATAATTAGTTCAGTGCCTACAATTTCCTGCTAGTAAACAGAACAGGTGGCATCTTACTCATCCGACATGTTTCAAAAGTTGCATGTTTGATGACTGCCCAGAGCAGGTACTTCTGAAAGCTCAAATACCAGTTATTTGGTTTTATACTGCTCCATTTTTATTACAACCTTTCAGTGTTTTCTTTATCACCACTACCAGGAATACGACAGACTGCTTTGGTTTCTTAGCAGCATCAGTTTCCCAAGGTTCAGCTTTCAAATACTGAAAAACTTAGAGTTACTTAAAATACAGTCATTTTTTGACTAAAATATAATTTTCCAATTTTGATAAATTTATACCTGCTAAAAGGTAAATGAGAACAAATCTTTTTTTTTTTCCCCCATGAAATGCCATTAACACATAAGTCATACATAATTATGCTCCCTCCTGCTGTGTCACTTGGTGTTAGAAATCCAGGATAGGATCTGTATTCAAAATAGTATCCATTCTGAAGCAAAAAACCCCTAACACTTACCAGTCTTCTGTCCTTAATTTGTTTACCAAGTTGTAACCACAATGAATGGATCTGACATCTGAAAATCCTCCCAAGAAAAAGCACAGCACGAGCAGAAGCGGCACAGTTATGTTAACACACTTCAGGCCTAATCAAAGTAGGGCTATTTGCATGGACTAATTAAACGCCTGGCTGTAACGACAAGGAGGTAATGATGTTGGCTATAGAGGGAAGGGGGTGGGAGGGTTGTTTGGTTTATTTTTATATCATTCACAGCTTTCATAGAGCAACGTCATGGAGAGGAGCTCTGGGCAAGGAGGCTGTAGCTTTGCTGGAGGGACCCTGCCGCTCACGACAGCCAGGACGGAGCCGTGCACAAGAGTTGCTCTGCTCTTACCATGCTGGGCTAATAAATGCACAATTATTTCAAAGCCATAATCACTGCCTGTTCTCAGGGGACATCTGAGCAGGGCCTGAAAAGCTTGTCTTGGCTCAGGAGGCAAAAGAAGGACACCAAACAGAAAACCCTGACAGGACCTTCTAACACTGCAAGCTTATTTTCTAAGCTCCCATCCATCAAGTTCAAGGCAAGAGCAATACAGATAATGTTTTTTTTCAGCAGCAAATTATTAGCAAGCTGTAACTGAAAGCACCAGGATGAATAAGCATATGCTAGAGTGAAATATTTCAAACAAGAAAAACGCATATGTATGGCTCTAACAGGAGCTGAGTTGCAACCTCTTTTTTACCCACCTCTGTCAAAACCAAAGGTTGAGGGGGGCTAAAAGCTAAAACAAGGCTAATATAGGCAAGAGAGAGCTTATCTCCTCCTCCCTTATCTTAGCTCTTGGCCCCTCTCAAACCCGTCCCAGTGAGCACAGCCATATTACACTCTTGGAGAGCAAAGTCTTCACGTTTCTCCCAGAACAGAAGCATCAACACGAGCTACCGGCTTCCTCGCAGCAAGGCTTAGGGAGACCCGAGTCTCTGAACTGTTTTCAGGTGGCAGCTGGAGTGCCACTAAGAAGCTGACCTGGTCTGGAGGTGGAACAAGGAACCTGCAAGCTCCAGGAACACACAAACATTATCTTGGGTAAGTCCAAAGGTCTGTTTAGCCCAATATCCCATCCACCCATGGCTGTTGCAGATGCTTAGAGTAGATAGAACAGTAGCAGCAGGGCAAGCTGCAGTGGTATTTTCCTTGAATACTCTCACAGTTGCCAATTATTTCCTCTTCATGGATTCCCTGAGTCAGAGGTGATGTCTTCAGCAGTAGTAGGTGTCTTGAGGACTTAGCAGCTCTCACCGAGTATTTTTCCTATGAAGGTGTTTGGTCACCCCTCAGTCTACCTATGTACCGCACAAAGAAGTACCTCCTTTGTCTTTAATTCCCATTTCATCTGATAGCCCTAATTCTTGTGGCGTAGGAGATAATCATCGTTTATCCTTTTTTTGTCTTTTCCATGCCACTCAGGATTTCATAGATCTCTATTATATCATTCTCAAATATTTTTTCCACGGTATCATTTTCCTTCTCCCCTCCCTTATTTTTAAAAATAAGAACTGAACATGGGTTCAAGCTGTGAAGGCACTGCTGAATTACACAGCAGAATAATAGTATTTCCCAGTTTGGTCTCTATTCCCTTCATTATAATTCCTCACACTGAGTCAGTCTTTTAATAAATATCGAGCATCAAGCCTGTGTTTCTCACAGTTATCAATTATAACTTTAAAATCTTGTTCCTGAGTGGCACTAGCCAACTCAAATATCATTGTTCTGTAGTAAAATAAGGAAAAATCATTCTTATGCAATTCGATCTATATCTACACTAATTTTTACCTGCTCCTTCACCACCAACCCAGCATGGTCAAGACCACCTATTCCAGCACAGACTCCTCTGGGACACTACTAATGACTTTCCTCTGTTGTGTCAATTGATCATTTAGTCTTCTAATATCTTCCAATTATTTATGCATGCAAAGCCTTCACCCTTATTCCCACTATCTTTAAAGAGGTTTTGGTGAAGGACCTAATTTTTTGAAATCCAGGTAGAGTTACATGTTTGTCCAATGCTTCAAAGAAAACTACAACCTAGATGCTTCACTGAAACTTTAGCCCATTTCAAGTAGCCAGAGGAAAGGAGTTCCCCTGTCATAAGATGAAAACGTGTACTATGGAAACAAGAACCTCTCTATATTCATTCTCACAGAGGGAGGTGGTTTCAAACTGTTATCCTAATAAAGACAATTGAGGTCCAACACTTCAGCAAAACACAGCTTTTTCCCAAGATGTCTGAAAGAAGAAAATACATAAAGTGCTTGTAAAATGTCCACTTCCTAAGCTCATACCCAATCTATTAGATGAGGAGGGTACACACTTTCCTTCACCATGAGCCAGACACTTTAAATTTCAGACTAATATATGAATGCCAGTAAAAACCCAACTATCCATCTTCTACGTGGAAGACACAGCTAGTCCAACACACCATGCTGATCATTCCAGCTTGGGTTTTCAGCAGCCGAGACAAGCAAATCAATGAACCACACATGGATGAAACGATACATTGGTTGCCTATGCATTCAACCAGTTCTAAAACTCCTGTCCTTGCTTCCAGGATGTTGTACAGACTTTTTATCTCCTTTAATTACCACTGATAGTATTTGAAAATGACAACCAAAGAAAAGAAGCCATGAACATCATCCTGAAAGACTTGATAAAACTGCAAAAACGAAGAAGTGGTTCAGATGACCAGAAGCTTGAAGGCACTATGAAGCTCTGGGCTTGCTACAAAAGAGGGTAAGATTTCCTGTGCCAAACAGCAGCTCCTCTTCTACTTAAGAAAAGAAAATAGTTTACAAGTAATTACATGGCCTCCCAGGCTACCAAAACCACAGAGGTCACTTCTGAAGTGGGAAAAAGGCCCATGCATGAAGGTTATCAACCCCAAACAGTATTATTTTCAAAACCATTTGTCAGTCTATGGTGCAGGAGAAAAGCTTGGGAAAAAGATATGCTCACCACAATGACAGAAAATTGGAGACACTTTAAGCTATGAAGTTTTAGAAAGAATCAAATGCATTTCTCAGTAACAACTTGGGAATTTCTGTCCAGTAATCAGGATAAACACTAAATACATAGTCCTACTCTTTGCTTTAAGCATCAGTTCTGGGCAGCATGGTGGCCTTAACCCAGTATTTCAATATAAATAGTATTTCAAGGGGAGAAAAGCAGAAGGCTGTAGGCTGCATTTGGTTAGTATTTCATTTTGGTCAATTTTGCCTTTCTGGTATCTTTTCACCAAGCAATATAAAATTTAAAAAGTAGCAGCTCTTAGTCCCATCTCAGCCATCCCTTATGTGGATTCCAGTACAATTTTATTTGACCTTTAATTAAATTCCACCTCTACCAGGCAATCGATATCAGCTATTCCCACAGGACAGGTTTTACTCTACATCCCTTTCTCTTTTTATCAAAGTGTACAGAAGCAGATAACACATCCCATGAACAACAAACCATGTCACCACAGTGACACTAAAGTGCAAGCAGCCCGTCAGCCTGCTACATACACTGAAGCAAAGACAGTTACAAAACTTGCAGGAGGAGATGCCCAAGATTTGTCCTTGATTTCTCACATCTTTGCTGTGCAATTTAGTTCAGGGAAACTTGAAAGAACAACAATTTAAATGTCTGTTGCCAAATCAATATGATCAACGATTAGGTCATAATTATATAGACAGTTTGCCACAGAATAGTCAATATGTAGTTATAGATGCAGGCTAAAAAGGGATTCAGGGGAAAAAAAAAAAATCCTTACATCTAAAGCTATGAAAGAAATGACATGACGGTCTCTTTTATTAAATCTAAACTGAAGTTCAAGGTTTTCTTGCTACAGTTGATGAGACAGACTGCACTAGGTAAGACTTACATGTATTAAAAAAAATCTAGTTCCAATTTCAGTTCTGATATTGACTCACTGTGGCCTAGGGAAAGTTGCATATTCTTAGTAACAACCACTTCCTAGCTGTTATTGAGGAAAATAACCACTTCTGCCGCTGCGGTACTGCATATAGTTCCAACAACTCAATGCCCTAAAAGCTATTGTTGCATAAAGACAGTGTCCAGTAAAGTCCTTGCTTTGTAGTTTCTGCATCTACCTAAACAGAATTCATCTCGCCCCCATCTGATACGCCGATATAAAAATTTAGCTTGAGGAAGGAAAAACAGCTTAATTGCTGCTTTGAGGAAACAAAGAAATTGTATCAATAAAATTATAAACAGAGCTAATAAAAAGCAGTCATCAGCCAAAACTACCAGTGAAAAGCTATGGTTTAGCTCATCTTGTTCTTTTGCCAAAGCAACTCTTTCACCTATAAAGCTGCAATATCATCTCTCTCAAAGAAAGTGCTACAAAAACACATGCACTCGTTTTCTCTGTGCTTGTAAAACCACATGTTCTGAAGAGGCTTGCTGCAGTAAACTACAAGAACCGATGGTGCCATTTCCCCAGCTCCATTCGCTGTCCACTGTAGCTCCAACTAAGGTGCCAACAGCTACTCAACTTTTAATGGTGATTGAGCTCATTGCTTTGGAAAAGTATTTCAGCTTTTAGCTGCTACAGTAGCTTAAAGCTGCATACTCCCTAGGCACAGACATCCCTCACGACTCCAGTGAAGATATGTTGGTCCCAAGGAGCAAGTTCCTGCTACAGAGTGAAGTCAAACGTTTCCTATGACGGCTACAACCCCCTGCGAATGGCACAACCTGGCTTACGACAAGACAAATACACCAGAGAGGAGACAGAAAAAGAATATGACCAAAGAAGACTGACCACTTGGGTCTTCCTAGAGGTGGGGAAAAGCAGAGACCTGGAAAGAAGAATGGGACCAAGAACCAATGCTGGAAGAAATAGGACTATCTTGCAAAAAGCTACGCCGCATCAAAAACCAGCATGAGCTCAAGGAGTCAGAAGTCAGAGATGAAGAAGGAAACACCTCCTGCCCAAGCCTGCAATGGAGACAAGACTCTTGGTGCGAGATCCAGCTCATGGACGCAAACACCTACACTGAGCTGGGGTTCTTGTCTCCTGTGCCCCGTCAACAGAGCCCAGAGAGCGATGCAGACCCATGGGTGCCTGCTTCGGCATGAGCTGGATCCCTCTCTGGGCTCTGCTGATGACATCTCCACTGGCTGTAAGGCACTCAGTTCACATGGAAACAGCTGAACTGAGATGTCTCAACCCATAAGCTGAACCCACATCTCACCTCAGAGCTGTTAAAGGTGAATCTTATTTATATCAAAGGAACAAGGGCCCTTCCCACTAATTTCAGATTTTTTAGAGTAGTGCACAATCTATCTTTGGAGGCGAACCAGGCAAAGGTCTTGTAGAAAGAGGGAAAAAGTAGGTAATCATATAATCCAAAGCCCAGACAGAGGGTGACCAAATTAAGGTGGCACAAACCCCCCCAGCTCTGCCAGTTCAAAGCTTCTGAGTACTTGACTTCGCAAACTGATGGGCCACGAGGAGGCACAGAGTCCCAGAGCGCATTAGCTGCAACACATTGCAGAAAGACGTATTTCGAAAGCAAACAGCCTCTGCTCTTAGTACAGGGTTCGCAAAACAGTCACAGGAAAACCACTTCTTGACATCCTTCCATAAAAATATGAAAATTAAACCTACCTTTTTTTTTTTTGCATGCCTACTGCACCCACCATGTTAGTAGAAAATGACTTTTCTTCCAAATCAATTTAGCTCTGTTGAAAGGCAGTAGATCTCAGTTTACAATATCAATGAGGCAAGCACAGCACAGCCAAGGGAACTATAAGCTGCATCTCACTATTTTACCAGCCCATTTTAATTTGGGCTGGAAAGCAATCTCTGCTGAAAGAAGGAAAAAAGATGGTGCAGGTCCCACGTTAGCTCTCCAGGGCATGGGAGTATCAGTTTAGGATCGCTTGCATCCTTACGGAGCTCAAAACAATCGCTAATGCTTGATCTTCTGCCCACTTGGAAAGTCAGAATACAACAGCAACTAAGGCTATGCTTCTGTAATACACAGGATGGTGTAATACTTTCCGTGCCAGGGAGGAAATTAACCCAGAAAGCTTACTTAGTACATGCCACACCATTTCGTCATGACATTACCTTTGGATCATCAGCACAGTTTGATCTAGAACCATATAATAACCAGGCCAGTTCATATTCATACAGGTGACCAAGCCATGAATAAAATTCCATCTCCAGTTACCAATCCCAGCTGACCACTCAGATCCCATCCTAGCATTAACATTTTAGTGCAGGTCACCGGAGAACTTGTTATGCTTGCCAAATTACACACGCACAGCAGTGAAGCAGCAAAAATGAGAAAAGTATTCCCTTTGGCAGGTGTTCAGCAGTAATTTGCTGAAAATGTACAAAAAAGGCACTGAAATTCATTATTTAGCTTTGACAATGTCATGACCGCTAGGGCCATCATCCTTTCCACCAGCGTAGGATAAAATACAGATCAATAGCATTTATAAATATTGCTAAATTCGGTGTAGCTCAAATTTCTGTTATGAATAAACACTACCACCTCATACACATTTGACAAAGATGTGTCTGATGCCAGCATTCACCTTGGAAAACCTGAAGTCACTTAATATCATATGTGCTGTTGCACATGCACAGAAATACGTGGGTATGGCTTCCTCATATCTACCTTCCCCAGTCATCTACATTCAGCCACAAACGTGAATATTTTACATGCAGGAGAAAATGCTGCGGAAATACTGAACAGGACAGATAACTGGATAGGCAATCGCTTTCTGTAGCTGCAGGATGAAAAAAGATGAAAAGCTACCCATAACAAGATTAGGATCTGATGAAATGACTTTCACTTCTACATCTTCCAAATAACACACACTTCAGCAGCTAAAAGTTGGGTCTTGCAGTAGAAAATAAGCAATGCAAAAGTACCAGGATGCCAACAAAGGCCAGCCAGCTTTGGGATAAATTTCCTCAAATTCTGCAAGCTGGAAAGATGTTCTCCATACTGAAGGCATTTAGGGGTAAACACTCGGCAGCAAACAGGTTTTAATGGCAAACATGGCTTTTGCACCATGGAAGAGTCACATCCAAAGCTGGAAACAAAGAAAATCTGCCTGCTTCTCCAGAAGGTTAGGAACTAGTCTCCAAATCTCTGGGAACAAAAGGAAATTTAGGCAGAATCTCTGTTGTAAATGATCTGGCACTAAAACAATAGCCAGTTATCTCCTGCCGGGCACCGAAAAAAAATCACTGCCTAGTCAGATGTCCTGAGGGATTTGACAGACAAGCTCTGATGGATACCGCCACAGCAATTTGCAGTGTTGCTGCCTCCTGTTATTCACTTCCTTTTCTGCCAGAAGCTGCTGCCTGCACCAGCAGGGATGCAGAACCGGGTAAGTACCCACACACCTCCGCTGCCCAAATTACTGCTAGAATAGGAGCTTAAGCCGGCAATTACAGCAGTTTGAGCTGGAGCTGCTAGAGCTTCAAGAGCCTACCTGTCACAGTACCTACTCATTACAGCAAGTCAAGAGGTGAGATCTGACTCTCAAATTCTGGCAATTTGTAGCTGGGCAATTTAACAGGCTGGGCTTCCCACAGCCAAAGAAGTAGCATATCTCCTTAAATCACTATCCATTCTAGATTACATTAATTTGCCACAGGATGAACTCTGGCAGCTGAAGGGTGGACGACTATGTTTAGCTGCCTGTTTTGGAAGTGGTAACCTCAAGCAGAGGGTCAAGGTAGATAAAAGGAGAACAGTAACCTCTTAAATTGCCCCAGCATGAATCACTGGAGCTAGTGAGTCAAAGCCCTCGGTTATTTTTGCTAGGACTCAGAAAGCACAATTAAGATATATTAGTGTTAACAAGCAACCATATGTCAATTGAGCCATCTGAACTGTAGGAGAGCATCTTCTTTGCCTATACTAACTGCAAGGTAAAGCATGTTTGCTTAAACATCTTTCCCTGAGATTCACAGTACACTAGAATTTCTCACAAGCAGGGCCACTGAAACACATACAAAAGCCAGCTGGGACAGCACAGGCATAAGGTGCCCACTTGTCACCCCATGTAACTTCATTGCGGGTCTGTGCCCTAGAATTCAAGCAACCAGGCTAAATCTTGGTAAAAGTACAGCACCAGCAGCAGCAAGACTAGACTTACCTGCAGAAATCTAGATCTTCTAACAAAACTCCTGAAGTCTTATTTGGGAAATCTAAAACAGACTTCAACTTTGAAAATAAAGTGTGACCTTTTCAATGGAGGTTTATTCCTCACTATTGAAATCAAAATTGGGAGTTGCTTAGTTGTCAACCTTCACAATCACTGTACTTCTTGTGGAGAAACTGCAGCTTCTATTACAAGAACTACTGATACATGAGACCTAACGTATTTAAGAAAAGAATATAACAACCTTTCTAGAAAGCACATCATCTGATAACCACACAAACCCCATTTTTCATGGCTTGCTCTGGTCTGGCGTGTTCAAGAAGAGTGATTTCCAGCTGTGTTTTAAAAGGCATCAGGAGCTCCACATATCAAACCAACTGCTCCTGAAACTGCCAGTGCTTGGGTTTTTTTTTTCTTCCTCAGATGGGTTAAAGAGGTCTTAAACTGGACACACAATAATCCAGCCCTAAGCAGTTGTTATTTAAAACCCATGTTTAGAGCGAATGCTCTAAAGTAGCTGGATCTATCTGCTTAGCACTTGCCAAAAGATCAGTAAGGCTTTTGGGATACCTAAAGGAAATTTCCTCGTGCATAATGAAAACATTTGTGGCAGCGGGAAGCATTGCTGCCTGCTCACCAGCTCAGCAGAAGACACAGCTAATGGTGGAAACACAAAAGGACACTTGGCAAAAGCAATCGATGACAAGCCTAAAAAAAAAGGCAGTCTCACGGTGTTGTCCGGTATTAGGAGCCGCAATTTCTCCACAAGGAATCAAACGCAGCTGACAATACTCACTTCTGCAAGTTCTGGGCTTCAGCGCATGATGCAAGTGGAAAGTGAGTCTTTTAAGAGACTACTGACTGATGAGTAGATGTAAAGGGGAACTAGCCTTGGATAACGGACCTATTATGGAAATAGTTATTATGTCTGCTGTACACCTGAATACTGTCACATGAATATCAGGTACACAAGATACTCAAATAGCAGAACATGAGGTTCCAGTAATTTTATCCCCTTCTTACTTCGTCATTAACAATGTGATTTATGACTAGATTGAACATCAGACAACACATGATACTGTTAAAATAAAAATTTAAAAATAATTTCTGTGCATTTTTAAATACACTAAGAGAAGCCAAGCTCGATGCTGCCATCCAAGGAGCTGCACAGGCACATAGCCTAAGGGGACCGACCTTTCTGACACTTGCCTTTCCCAACACAGGCAAGTTCTCCTTTGGCCTCTTTCACTAATTAAAAGTCAGATCCTGGCTCAGAGAAGAGGTGCTCAGCCCTTGGAGTTAAGTGGTGAGTCATGGTGGCAGTTAAATATGCCCAGCACCTCTAATGACTCACAGGTCAGGTGAGAGGAGCAAAATGATGGGGAGCAGCAATTCTCATTTGCATGTGTATTTTACACCTTCTTGGTTCATTGTCCTCAGGACAAGAGCAAAAGCAGCCACAATCAACACTTCAGCTTGATGGGAACAACTCCCAGAGAAAGATGTATTTCTCTAGTGTATAAAATGAAAAAGCTGTCTTATAGTGATTTTTTTAGCAGTAATTACAAATCTCCTCCTAAGGAAGCGAAGCTTATCACCAAGTCCACAACCTTGCTTGATAGGCATCCAGAACTGCAGTGAAATCTCCTAAGTGGTGTTCTCAGCAGATAAAAATTAAAACTTCTCAGTCGAGTTGCACACTCTCTACAAAACAAAGATCCCCTCTGGCTCTGCTATTCTTTACTCATTCCTTGGCCAACTTATTTCTCAAGCATACCAAAGCATCTCAAGCAAAGACTTCTGTCTGAATAGTCTAAAAAGTGTTTACTACCTCAATAGGGAGGTGCTACAGAAATATTAAACACCAGCAACACTTTCTCAGGGAATTAATTTCCTTCCTCCATTCACAACAGTTGTTATGAAAGCCTAGCAGTTTCTCTGTTTATCTTTTTTAAAAATCACACTTCTGGTTGGTGAGTTCATGTATGTAAATACAGTCACTTCTACATTTGTGTCCTGTTCATGTATCCATAAAAACCAAAATCTTAACTCACTTTAGGTCAACTCACACAAAAAGGATCTCCTACCACTCTATAAATATAAGTATAAAGGGAGTTCTTCACACCCAAGTCAGCTGCCCAGTTAACCTGGACACAATTTAAAGCAGCAACCTATCTTAGATGCTCTGAGCCATCCCGTGAAGATCCTGCTCTCTCCACTGACTATAAAGCCACAGTTTCAGAATTATGTATTCGGCAGCAGCTGGCTAGAGCAGTGCCCCACTTCCCTGAGACAGATCATTCCCAGTCTCACATCATTTCTCTCATACAGGCACTGCTGGGTTTGCAGCTCTGTGATTTACTACAAGGCTGGATTTACCCCAAGACTCTGTATCTTCAAGAAAGCCAGCAGCCAACTCAGAATATCAGCTGCAGTCCAAGGGCCAACACAGTTTGAGGACTAATTTCTTTAGTCAGACTTGCAGTGCTGGTTCCTGGTGAGGAACAGTATATACACCCACGGCAGGCTACGGTTGTACTGTACTGGTTGAAACTAGACAGAATCACATCCTTTTTATCAGATTAACTGGGACCAGAAGCTGCAGTGGGCTGATCAAGACAAAGTATTATAGGAAGAAAATTAAAAATTATGTCAAGAGGAGGATGCCAGATTGATGAGCCCTTCAGTGCTGCACAATTCAGAACGTATAGGTCAGCATATCACTATCACTGGAAAGACAGCATTGTTCACAGAAGCAGAGCTTAAGTTTAGGACAAAGTAAAGAAATGACTGGACAAAAGGGGAAAAAACTGCGTTCACTGTTAGGTGAACTGTAGCCTACACAGATAGATGCTCCACTGGCTTAATCAAAGGTCATGCTCAGAAGGACTTTTTAAAAAGTATCCTGGCTGAAGGTCTTTTTTCCCCATTAGGGAAGAAAAATTGCAAGGCTACCATAATCCCATCCAAAGTAAGGGGTGAGAGACACCAGATCCCAGTTTACTGCTGAATGCAGTGCCCACAATATAAAACAAGTAAAATACTGTCAGTATTCCCCATGTAGCAGGGCCTCTGTTGATGGAAGTAGTGAGGGAGAAGGGCTGAATCTCCACGTACAAAGAGAAATAAATTCAACCTTGAATGTTTACCTCAAGTGTCATTGACCATCTCAAAACAGTACTGCAGTGACACGGTACAACAGCTAAATGCAAGAAGCACAGAAAATAAAAGGTCTGATTCATCTTGAACCCATTTTTCTTGCCTCTAGAATATTTAGGAAGTGCAACTTGAATAACTCCCACATACCTTCATTTACTAAGCATTTAACATTAATTTTACCTTAAAAATATAAACCTTTATTTATCTGCTGGAAAAAAACACACGTTAGTGCAAGTTTTCTCACATTGCTAAATCAGCGTGCTTGCAAGGCAGTACACTGACTTCAGAGTCACTTGGTTTTTGCATGCACTTAAAATTACTTGGTCACACAGTCTATGTCATAAATAGTTTCCTCAATAATCTGCAGAGCAAAGGACAGGCTACTCAGAAAACAATTTTAGGTCGAATAAAATTACCTAAACACCTGCAGCAGAAAAAATATAGAATAACCACCCAACATATGTATAAGGACAGCACTAATTTGAATAGACAACCTGCAAACACCACCCTTCTTCCATAATGAGCTGTGTCCTTCAGTACTCACAACCAGGGCTCTAGAGCAAAAGAAAAGCAATTCTTTTCCCAACTTGTTCATTATTTTATCTTGATAAAATCCAATTGGAAAGAGCAGCATAGCACTTTTTGTCTGGTCTTTGAATGCCGAGGGAAAAAAAACCCAAGGAAAACCAGCAGAAGTGTTTGCTGCCCTCAAGAGGAAAACCAAATGAAATTACACCTTTGTAACACGAAGGTAGACATAAAACTAGGCATAGTCCTACTCAGTTTTAAAATGGTTTTCTTTAGTAGATGATAATGGTATCAAGGAAAATCCACTGCACTGAATGACGACAAGGTAGCAAACTAAAACTGTCAGTAGGGATGCTCACCTAGTTTTAACAGCTCCAAAACATCAAATCTCTCATTTTTCTTCTCAGTTTTATACTGCAAAATGCACTGAAAAGTTATGTATTTAATGACCCAAAGCACACATAAATAAATCAGTCTCTGATTTTCCATTCATCAACTGTAAAATGAGAAGACCATCTCCCTGTCACACCAAAATACTGCAAGGGTAACTGCATTTGAGATTGCAAGGGGCTCGGAGCTCCTGAGCACTGACGCTCTTGGGGGTGAGTCATCCCTTACGGGAGCTGACGTCTGGCCTCCCTCCAAGGCAGGATCAGTTCCCCTTCCCAGCTAAAGGAAATAAATCCCATGGCAATGTGATTCATCACAACTAAAAATCAAGGTGATGAGGCATAAAAGGTAGAAGTCCAGATGGAATGCCAAGAAATTAGAAGCTTAGCATTTCCTACATGAGAAAACAGATAAACCACAGCCCTATCTTCTGCTGGTGCTATGCAGTACACAGAGCAATGCTGCAAGTTGAGCTATAAATATTCTGTGCCTAAATGCACATCTGGATAAACACTGTCTTTCAAAAAAACCTTTTGTCTTCTGTATTTTTTCTTACAACAGTTAAAGAACACTTTTAAACAATTACACTAAGGAAAACCAAGATGCTTACTTGACAGCCTCTGCTACATTATTGGAAGTGTGACCTGACAAGGCATCGTGAAGGTTTCTGATGAAGTAATCTCTGTAGTCTTCAGGCAGGGCCATAAATGTTCCACCCATCACAATAAACTCTACTTTATCCACGCTGTGGCCCAACTGCTTCAGCTGTAAAATTAAAAGTACCAGGAAAAAGTTACCAATCAGGGACTAAATCTAAAAGACTTCTCTGAAAACCCTGACATTCTTACACTGCATTTCCTTCTTTAGTTGTCATAACTTTTATGAATGACAAACCATTAATACTTTTGTACAGATTTCTTACAAGCCCCCCAAAAAACCCTCAAAAGTTAATTTTTCTACTGCAAGAACACAACACAGATACTGAGCCCAGCACATAGGTTTTCTTGACAAAGCAGAATTATTTGAGCCTAGCATCTTGCTGATGGAGTTACACTGGGTCCAGTTTGAAACCAGCTTAGATATGGCCAGGAGGAAAAGCTTCCTTGCATCTGCTTCAGCCCATGGAGAACTAACTTTCCTTACAAACTTGTGGGAGAAAAGGACTACAATGAATCCATGGAGAATTTTCCAATGGATTTGGAGATAAACAGGAAACCAGTCAAAGCAGAACAGGATTGAGAAACTCTTCAAATCTTCTAACTCTCCAGCCAAGACCCCCAAAAAATCATTTTGGTAGGAATGCCACTATTTGAGTGTACGTAATTATCAAGAACTAGCAACTGTCACAGAAGTCCAGTACAATTTTGTTGTAATAGGATTTCCTATTAGTAATCAGGTACTGTTCAGAACAGATAAGATCTTATACAAGGTTCAAAACTTGTCATTTATCTAATAGAAATGACAGTTAGACAATTAGAAGGCCTATAAATAATATTTCCATGGGGATCAAGTCAGGCTAAGGTAGAATTACAGAATCATGAAAAAGTTGAGGTTGGAAGGGACCTCTGGAGATCACCTAGTCCAATCTCTCCTCTCAAAGCAGCATCAGCTACAGCAGTTTGTTCAGCACTGTGTCCAAACAGGCTTTGAGTGTCTCAAAGCGTGGAGACTGCACAACCTCTCTGGGCAACCTGGTCCGGTGCTGGGTCACCCTCAGTTAAAAACTGTTTCCTGATGTTCAAATGGAATTTCTCATGTTTCAATTTGCTCCCATTGCATCATGTCCTGCTCTGTCACTGGGCACCACTGAGAAGAGCCTGGCTCTGTCTTCTTTACAGCCTACCACCATGTATTATACACATTGGTAAGATTCCCCCGAGCCTTCTCTTCCCCAGCTTAAACAGTCTTGGCGCTCTCAGCATCTTTTCAGATGCTCCAGTCCCTTCAACATCTCAGTGGCCTTGTGCTAGACTTGCTCCAATATGTTCATGTCTGCCTGCTTCTAGGGAGCCCAGAACTGGACACAGCTCTCCAGGTGGAGCCTCAGCAGTGCTGAGGTGAGAGGAAGGATCTCCTCCCTTGATGTGTGGGCAACACTCCTCCTAATGCAGCCCAGGAGGCTGCTGGTCTTTGCGTCAAGGGCACAATGCTGCTCATGGTCAACTTGGTGTCCACCAGTAGCCCCAGGTCCTTTTCTGTCAAGCTGCTTTCCAGCTGGCTGGCCCCCAGCACGTACTGGTGCCTGGGGTTGTTCCTTCCCAGAGGCAAGACTTGGCATTTCCCTCTGTTGAACTTCAAGAGGTTCCTGCCAGCCCATTTGTCCAGCCTGTCCAGGTGTCTCTGAATGGCAGCACAACCCTCTGGTCTATCATCCACTCCTCCCAAATCTGCTTCATCTACAAACTTGCTGACAGTGTGCTGTCCCAACACGCACGCCATTAACACAGAGGTTAAACACTATTGGCCCCAATATTGACAGCTGGGTTTTATCATTAGAGACTGGCCTCCAGCTGGACTGAGTACTGCTGATCACAACCCTTTCAGCCCACCAGTTCAGGCAATTAAAAGCATTCGCATTATTTTCATCACAACCACAATGCATCCCCCTTGCACTGTAAAAATTTACCTGTTCCACTCTGTGTCTTGTCTGGAGATAGGGGTCATATCTAGCCCGAATGGCCCTCATGGACGTTGGCTAAAAAACACAAGGATGCTGATTTTGTAAACTTTTTTTTTAAAGAACACAGTGAAAAAGAACAAAAGACAACTTTTAGCATTGAAACAGATGCTGAAGTTTTCAAACCCTAATTGACCCTAAAGCCTTCAAACTCACAACCAAAGAGTCCATCCAACTGTAAATATGAATTTGGCTCCTTAAATTTTTTTTAAATTGTAACAAAACACATTTTCGTCCTGAAATGGTAACATGACATAAAAAGAATGAAACAATTTTTCAAATTTTTAGTGCATTACAACAGGATAAAGAATCTCTGTAGTGAGTCACAAAAAATATTGCAAAAAACAAATTGAAATACCACTTTTTCTGTCCCGTTCATTGTAGTTTCTCTTCACTTGCCCAAGTTATCCAAGCAGCGTCCTCTAGTTCAGTCTAAACTTCAAATATTTTTTATAAGCTAAACATATTCTTTCAATTGAAATCCCTAACAACTTTTTATATTAGTAGCTGATGTAAGCCTATTAATAATACTCCAAGATAAGGTTTTCAAGTATGTTGTGTATCCCAGATTCGTTTGGTATTTCACATCTGTTGTATTAAAAGCTCTAAAGGATGAGGACTCTTTTAATCATGCACAACTCCCACATGCTGTTAGTACTAAACAAATGAATACAACATATCCAAAGCAACACAAATTATAAAGCAGTAACATATACACAGGATTTTCCTACTTTGCACTAACAGGACAAGCTTCAGGTCACTGAGAAGTAGATAACAGACAAACTCCATACTAAAAGGATGCTGCATCACTGTTTATCAAATTAATCCAGTTTGTATTTTACCTCATTTTGCTACTTTACAGCTGTACTATAGTTATGAGTTGTTTTGTTAATATCGGTCACAATAATTTAGTCACAATGAGATCTTCTGCTGTTAAACTTTCTCCAGACAACAGGACAGCACTACTTTGGAAATACATATATTTAGTGAGATATCACTGCAGATACAGAGACATAAAAGGGCGTGAATGTAATTTCAGAAGCATGGACAACTAAATAATGGGCTTTTTTCCAGAGCTTGACCTTTGCTGATCCTCTGGGTCCTGTAGGTTGGACAGGACTGAAAGCAGGTCAAGTTAGGACAGAATGCTCAGGGCTGTGTCCAATCACTGACTATCAAAACCTCTCTAGATCCCTACTCAAGTGTTTGACGACTGTCACATTAAAACATTCTTTTCTTATATTAAGGCACAATTTTCTGCATTCTAACTCATGTTTGTTGCCTCCCATCTTTCCACTGGGCACCTCTTAGGAGGAGTCTGGCTCTGCTTTCTCTGTACCCTTCCCTTAAAACCATATTAAGCTATGAGTAAAACTGTATGTTTCTGCAGGACTGTTTCATTAGGAAAACTGATGCAGATTGATAACTGCTGTAGGAATCACAGCTAGCATTCATTTCAACAAACTGCATGCAGCGGTGTCCCACGGGACATGTCACCTTCAGCTGCTCTTACTCACTCATCGCTTTCCACAGCTGGAAATTCAGATTAACAGCTGTTCCCACACCAGCAAGTCATGGGGTACAGCCACAATGCTGCACTTGCCCTGCTCAGAATCACAGACTGCTCACTCCTGCTCTACAGCTTATTGCATGTATAACAGTATAAACAGCAGCAAGGTGGGGAGAAATAAACAACTGCTACAGTAATTGAGAAGAATTTCCAGTCCTATAGCTGAGCTGCTTTAGATCTCAAAGTTTATAAAGTCTTCTTTTGTTTTGTATTCTTGCAACATGAGTGAATTTGTAGAAATAGAGAGCAGCTTAACCCAAGTTTATAGAGAGTGTAGGCAATGCGTTATGGCAGACAAAGTAATACCTCATATCCAGTGTAAGACTGTGTTGAATATTCAAAATCAGAATCGGGTCCACCTGGGCAGTATCTGCAAATATAAAAAGACAGAAAATGGGCATCAAACTCATACAATTGCAACAACTTAAATCTGTCTGAGGTATGGGTACACAAGCGGATGCCAGCTGAGCAGACGCTGCTCTAACTACCCCACCTCTCATCGGAAACGCAGGGGAACGCAAACTCGAGACAGCCTGATCACAGCAACACACCAACCGCTCTCCTGGCATCCAGGAGCTCTCATATAGGCAAAAAAAAATCCACAAAAGGAAGGCCTTATTAGCTCAAGCACTACGGTACCAGCTTCCAGACTAAAGCTGGCTCATGACTGGTCAGCTGAGAGTACAGGGTAAATGAATGAATTCCAGTGTTTCTGCTTCACCCGATGTAAATATAGGTACAGACCCAAGCGCACATGCTGAAGACAGCAGTTCTGTGATATCCAGTAACACTGAGAGGAAGTGAGCCTATGTATGTTTACAAACACTAAGTATACAGTGCAAAAGAGTTGTTTCATTTAATTTTAATGAGAATGGGATGTCAAAAAAACCAGTTCAGACCTGTCAAATGACTACAGCCACATAAAACAACTTGGTAAGACTTACTAGAAGCAAAATGTACTGTGAACATATTTCTGGAACACGGCATTATTTTAGGGAGCTGCCATACAGTTTTGGAGTAATAGTTACACACAGATTATTAGATATTAAAAAGTAATTTTACAATCATAAACAATTTAACTATTTTCCACCATTCCACCAAGAACATAATCTCATTTGATGTAACATATGATTTTTGTTTGGCACAGCAAGACATAAAAGAGAGATGCCATCCTGTTACACAATCTACATTTCTTTTCAGAAACTTATAGAACTTAAATATGTTGATGGTGAGAAAGCTCATTTACATTTGTTTTCTGAACTTAGGAACGTGCTATTTAATGAATACAGCATTCTAAGACTACTTCAAAAGAATACAGTCCATTTACTCTGCATAACTGTAAGGCAGTTTGGTATTAAATTACAGTTACTGCATCTAGAGGCTTGTTTGAAACTCTTATTCTGTGACACAGCAAGACAGACTTGCGGCTCTCACAGCATGACTGCTAGCCAGGAAAGGAATGGTACACAGCAGATAGTAATTAAAAAGAATATAAATTTATTCTGAAGGGTCCTTAGCTTTTTTTTTTTTTTTTGAGAACTGTGGGATTAATGACCAATCTATAGCCATTCTGTGCTCAAATATGACCTGAGACGGGAGGGTTGACAACCCCCTCTACTTTAGCTGCAGGTGCTGAGCACGTCCAACAGAAAAGGTAATAGAGCAGTCAGCGTATTGTTACTTACGATGCAGATCTCAAATGCACAGACACCAAGATAATGCCGTCTCTATCAAATCAGACACATTTGGTTCACAGTATAATTGATTAGTTTCCTCACTGCCTGCCCTGCAAACTCAACCCAAGTCATCTGTCACCATTATAAAATTAATTACCAAATTACCATGGCCAAATTAATTTGCTGGCAAAAGTTATGCAATCCAATTGAAGACATTTCATACACGTAATTACCTGGAACATCTCAAACAGAATAGCTGCTCATGCGAAAACAAGAACGGAGCCAGCTAACTCTGTTAGGCAGCTGGTAGTGAAACACACCGATGTTTCAGGAGTGACAAGGTGGGAAAGAGAAGCAATGGTTTGAAATAGATGAACTGATATTGTTTGAAAAAAAAACAAAACTGACAAGATTTCAGGTGCACAGACTCTGAAGTCAAGCAGAGGTAACATATTTCAAGGTAAACCCAGCCTGGGTTTCTAAATTCAAATAAAACTCAGAATCTATTCCCTTAACACCACAAGCTCTTGGCAGCTGGAGGCCTTCCCTTCCATCTGTGCTCTCATTTCATTCCAGAGCCAGGCAGAACCAGACTGTCACACCAAGCAAGTTTTTGCAGACAACACCTGCACCTCCTCAGGTGGGTCTCAGTTCAGCAGTTTTCAAACTTTTCAGATTGAGCCCCATTTCTTTTCTGTAATAGTCTTCTCCAATCTGCTTACATATCCAGTCATATGCACAAAACACCTGCGCACCCTAACACAGTAATACAACTTACATTTGATCATTAGTACGTTCTCTCAGTTACTATATTCATGAAATTGTACATCTACTAAGGTAAGCAGGGTTTGGCCCATGAAAGAAAAAGGTTTCTTCCTTGAAGTAAGACTGAAAACACGTAGACTCTTTAGCGTAATGTGCAGGTATCAGCAATCAGCAACTCTGCGCTTGTGCAGAAAGGAAGTCTGTCCCCAGTACAATGCTACTGCAGTACTAGATTTATACAGAAATACTGGAAAACAGTCCTCTTAGGTCATCTAAGCTGTCATACTTACACACATATGTTGCCTGTAAAGTTAATGTGTGGACACCTGTGTGGTTTACACATCACAGCCACGACAGCAATCTGTAAGAAGCAGAGTTACAGAAGAGAGAAATTATACTAATTGCTTCTGAAGTTACTAAAATAAAGTGCATCTTGGAAGGCTATGTACACATGCACATGTATTGGGTTTGCATGGTAAGGTTTTGGTAGCAGGGGGGCTACAGGGGTGGCTTCTGTGAGAAGATGCCAGAAGCTTCCCCCATGTCCAACAGAGTCAATGCCAGCCGGCTCCAAGACGGACCTGCTGCTGGCCAAGGCTGAGCCTGTCAGTGACAGTGGTAGCACCCCTGGGATAACAGATCTAAGAAGGGAAAAAAAGTTGCTGTGGAACAGAAACTGCAGCTGGAGAGAGGAGCGAGAATATGTGAGAGAAATAGCCCTGCAGATCCCCAGGTCAGTGCAGAAGGAGGGGAGGAGATGCTCCAGGTGCCGGAGCAGAGATTCCCCTGCAGCCCGTGGGGAAGACCATGGTGAGGCAGGCTGTCCCCCTGCAGCCCAGGGAGGTCCACGGAGGAGCAGATCTCCACCTGCAGCCCGGGGAGGACCCCACGCTGGAGCAGTCTGTGCCTGAAGGACTGCAGCCCGTGGAAGGGACACATGCTGGAGCAGTTCGTGAAGAACTGCAGCCTGTTGGAGGGACTCACACTGGTGAAGTTCATGGAGAACTGTCTCCAGTGGCAGGGACCCCACACCAGAGCAGGGGACGAGTGAGGAGTTCTCGACCTGAGGAGGAAGGAGCGGCAGAGACAACATGTGATGAACTGACTGCAACCCCCATTCCCCATCCCCCTGTGCTGCCGGGGCAGAGGAGGTAGAGAATTTAGGAGTGAAGCTGTGCCTGGGTAGAAGGGAGGGGTGAGGAGAAGGTATTTTAAGATTTGGTTTTGTTTCTCATTACCCTGCTCTGGTCAATTGGTAATAAATGAAGTTAATTTTCCCCAAGTAGAGCCTATTTTGCCCGCAATGGTAATTAGTGAGTGATCTCTCCCTGCCCTTATCTTGAGCCATGAGCCTTTCTCTATATTTTCTCTCCCCATACCATCTGAGGAGGGGAGTATTAGCGCAGCTTTGGTGGGCACCTGGCATCCAGCCAGGGTCAACCCATCACAGCACACCTGCGAGAGACTATTTAAAGATGTCTTCTGCTTAGTCTGCCACCTAGAATATCTGTGTGTTAACCCCTGAAGGAGATAACGAATATATCAAGAAATAGGAATCCTATTATTTAATATTTTCACAATTCAGAAAAAAATGGCAGTCTACTATAAAGAACCAGGTGTCCTATACCAAATCTAATTAACCACCCTGCCAAAAAGATGCACACTGATGTTCAGGTATTCACTAGGACCATCTAATATGTATCTAAAACAGCGCAAGGGTGAGAGTGTGCCACCAAGCATACCAAACACCACCTGGAAGATGAAAATGGGGAGAGATGAAGAGAAACAAAAAGATGTAAACCAAAGAAAATAAACGTAGCTTCCTCCCTCCACCTAACTGAGACAAGCCTTTTTCCCCTGGCTGATCTCACAACTGCTTTTCATACACTAAATGCAAGCATAACACAAGACGCCATCTTCTTTTGTAAAAAGGACCAGAGGGAAGAAGATGCAGACACACCAAGATTTTCTAGTGTCCACTAATTTGGGGCACCCAACTCAGAATACCTAATTTCCAGTTTTCCGATATCCTGGTTGGAGTAAAAGTTTAATGAGATATTCTATAGCCAGAAAGAAGAAATTAAAGAAATTAAGTGGGGGGTTTTGGGGGTGGGGGTTTTTTTGTGGTTTTGTTTGGGGTTTTTTGGGGGCGCTTTTTTTTTTTTAAGTTATAAAAATTGAACATTTCTTGGATTTTGGGTTTCTGGTTTTTTTTGTTTGGTTGGGGTTTTTTGTTAACTTGACTTTAGGCATGCTATACATACCATAGGGAAGGTTAAAAACACACAGCTGAATGTTAGTTGTACCTCTATTCCTGCTTTCAGCCTGAACCACCTTTCAAAGAAACAAGTTGAATACTAACATTTTACCTTTGTTCACTGAGAGGGCCTGCAGATTAAGCTGCACTGTTTCTACAGCAACTAAAAACCAAGACATGCTGCTCTGAAACAAAATCTCCACACTTCCTCTTTCTCTTCTCCCAAATGTTTTGAAAGCAATAGCCCTGTGGGCACAACATCACTGAAAAGGCAACCTGAAAGCTGGCAATGCAGCCAGTGCATCTATATTAAAGCTTGTGGACATTCAATACCCTGGTCTTTGAAAACAATTAAATACAATTTATTGGTGACAGCAGGGGAGGATGGTGGTGGATGGAAAGAATGATGTATGTGCTTACCCCGCTAGCAGTCCTTATAGGCTTGGCCTTCAGCTTTGGAACCAGCACCTTGCGGTACTGAGGTGGAACAGCCGCGATGATGTCAACCAAACGTGGCTGCGCTGAAAGCCCATACTTTGCCGACGTCTTGGTTTTCAGCCTGAAAGCAGAAATATCTCAAATTAACAACTCCATTCTGACTTGCATATCCATATTCCACAGCAGTGCTATTGTATTACTGTTCAGTTACACGGAGATCTATGTAGGTTGTCCCTGACTGCCTTTCCAGGTAACTTATTTAAACTTGCAACAGCTGCACTGTGTACTAAGATACTGAAAATACACTCCAAATAATGCTGATATGCAACAACTGCCAACATTCTCAGTTTCTGTATGTTTTCCTTCCAAATATGGTTTTATCAAAACATTGTGAAAGCTGCCAACAGACCTGGCTTACCCGTTTTCAGTAATTTAATTCTTTTCATGTCTTCCATGTGATTAACCCCTACACATGCAGACTCAAGCTAGTTCATTTCCAAGACATTCACATCAGTTATTTCCAGCATCAGCAAAAAGTTTGCAATTATATCATATAAATGAAATGGCAACAGTGGGACAAACTCAGATTTTATTATTCCACATATGTAAAAAAGGAATAACTTTCTGTAAATAACTACTTCATTTCTAACACATTGCTAAGAAAATCTGATTTATCTTTATCCCTATATTAATCTCTCCTTTCCCTGATGGAACTGACTTTGGGACTACTGAAGGATGAACACAGGTGGAAACACAAAAAGGCAATGACAAGTTTCTTACAGTTTTTCACCAACACAAGCCATTTTGTACTCTCAGCATTGCCAATAAAGTAGCAAATCACCATAGAATTTACAGATCTTGGTTTCTTTATTATCAGATAACAGTAAGAGAAATGACAGTAGCCTGTGAAAATATAACATTTTAAAATAAAGCCTGAACATAATAAGACTGTACAGGACACGTTCATCGCTGGTGGACCAGCTCTTCAGCATCATCCCAGAGCCACTTACTTGTTCAGATTCACGTCTTTTCCCTGCTCATGAGCCTCAATTAATTGCTTTATGATGTCAGCTATCGTCATCATCATCAGCTCCGCATGGCTGAGATCTCCTGAAATGAGAACAAAACAACAAACCACGTGTAGAGACAGTGCTTTCTAACTGCTTGTGACAACCTGCTCTGTAGTTCGTTTTTAGTATTTCCTACAGTTGTTGCCTACAGAGGGAATTCTGCCACTGTGTTATCACTCTTGACTTGCAGCATTCCCCGAAAAAACGACAGTCACAGCCTTGTATTGCTGATTTTCTCCTACTTCTAGGACAAACTCTGCCTTGCATCAAGGAAATCTGCGCAACAGCTAGAAATAAAAAGTCATTGGAAGTTAAAAGACAGTTAGTAGAATAGTCTGACACTACCTGTACACGTGGCAAGGAACAGAATGCGTTCATGAGAAGGACAGTGGGGCAAGCTGAACGAAGAGGCCAGCTCTATGGACTCCCCTCCATCACAGAGAGGGTACGTTGCATTGGGCAGCGCTATCAGTGCCTTAAAGTTTCCCAGCTGCACCTCATACACCCACCCCATGCTGAACAAGGGTCCGCACTGCATAGACTGTATACATTGCTTACATTTCTTCCATATCAGCTTTGGGAGAAGAGGGGCATTGCTATTAAGAGAGATCCATCCATGCTTCCTAACAACAACGTGCATTTATTTCACCTTGTGCAGTGCTGTCTACACCAACAAGTGTTGGGACAGCAAAATATACACACCAAACTTATCAGAAAACCCACCAGCAGGGACATAGCTGGGTGCACAACCACTCCAACAAGCTTTTCTTCGTGCCAGCTGTGCTGAAATCTGGCAGCATTTACACCCACCTGGGAGAAGCACAGCAGCGGTGCTCCCATCTGGTATCTCTCAGCAGGTAGTTTTGTGGGACAGAGCAGGCCACTGCTAGCCCTGTGCTGCCCTGCACCATCTTTGCTGCCCCATATCCTTCCCCCAGTTTTTTTTCTGCTCTGCCGTAAGGGGAAAAAACCCACCAACACCCAGACTTCCCTGCCCCCAGCACCCCATTCTGCATCTGACAGTCAGGAGTGAGGCAAACTCCTGAGCACCCACATGGGTGCAAAGGCTTCTGCCTCCCAGTGACAGCGCCCAATTCAACGCTGGGAAAAGAAAACGGATGGCTCACAGAGGGGTGCCAAGTCCCTCCAAACCTCAAGCAAGGTCTGGGCTGGCCCTTCACCCACCTCCAAAGGTACACGGAGGGGGCAGAGCAAGGTCTTGTCTCGTTTTCCCACTCCACACACACACAGAGGGTTAGGGGAGGTGGTAAAGCCCTGCCACCCCACGGCTCCCACCCCCACAGGGCCGGGGGAAACATGAGGAGGAGCCCTGCCCCACAGCCCCCCCCGCCATACCCAAACACAAAGTAAAGCGTTGCCCCTCAGCCCCCCCCTTACACACACACGGTCAAGCGTTGCCCCTCAGCCCCCCCTTACACACACACACACACACACACACGGCCGGGAAAGGCAGCAAAACCCTGCCCACCACTCTCAGCTCCTGGGAGAAGGGCAGGGTCCACCCTACAATCCCCCCCTTCCCCAGTACCTTTTCTCTTCTGCTTCATGCTGGCGGCTCCCCCTCAGCCACTCGGTGCCGTAAAGCGACACCGCCCCCTCACCGTCGTAAAAACGCCGCACCTCCAGCCGCGCTGCCGGAAAGCGGCAAGAGGACGGCGGGTGTTGGGGGGGGGGGGGGAGGAAGTGGCGGTGTCACCTACAGCGCATGCGCAGCACCGCTGGGGCGGTGCCTCCGCCGGCCGCCAGGGGGCGCCGTGAGGAGACAACCGCGGGGCGGGCGGGCGCGGCGCTCCGTCAGCGCTAGGTGGTAGCAAAGCGTCGGCCTGAGGAGAGGAAAATAAACTGGGTTTTCCTGTTAAAAGGCTAAAAAGTCCTTCCCCGAGAGGGCGTCGGAGGCCTGCGGGCTGCTGGGGAGCACAAAGGAGGGGAGCTGGGGGGGGGTTGAGGGGTTCCCTGTGGGGAGAGGCTGAGGGAAAGGGGCTCGTTCGGCTGGGAATGGACCTGGACCAGAGGCAAGGGGCGTTAAGTTTTAAGGAGAGAGGTTCAAATTGGGTGTGAGGAGAAATTTCCTCATCGCTAGGCCGGCCAAGCGTGGAGTGGGTTGCCCACAGTGGTTGCGTCATCTTTGTTAGAGGATTTGAATAGCCGGCTGGATGAAGCCCTGAGCAACCTGGGCTGATCCCAGAGCTGACCCTGCTGGGAGCAGGAGGTTGGACCAGAGACCTGCTGGGGTCCCTTCCAGCCCTAATTCTCCCGTGGTCCTATGAAAGGAGCTCCAGATCCTTCCATGAATCTCCAGTGACTTCTAGAGCCCACATGAGAGTCAACATCTACCACTTCTCCAGGCAGGGATTTCCACGGCTGAATTGCATCTGGCGTGGGGAACTGTCTGCTTTTGTTTCTCTGTTGCTGTTGGCAGAGCCTCGCTGGTGCCGCCAGCTCCCGACTCTCCTTGCTGGTGGCATCCTGGTCAACCAGTAGATGCTGGTGGATCTCTCTGAGTACCATGAACCAAGCAGTGAGCAGAGGGGAGAGGCTGCCTGGACGAGAAAACAGGACTGTGGAGGAGGAAAGAACAGGCAGAAAGGAAAAACAGGCCACCAAAAAGAGAAAAAAAAACACCACCAAATGACAGGAAAAAATGAAGAGAGATGCTGGCAACTGCTGAGTGACCAAGTTTTATGATTTACCCCCCTGGAGTTCTGTGTTCAGCTCTGGGGCCTCCAACATAAGAAGGACATGGACCTGTTGGAGCGGGTCCAGAGGAGGGACACAAAAATAATCCAAGAGCTGAAGCACCTCTGCTATGAGGACAGGCTGAAAGAGTTGGGGTTGTTCAACCTGGAGAAGAGAAGGCTCCAGGCAGACCTTATAGCAGCCTGCCAGTACCTAAAGGGGGCCGACAAGAAAGCCAGAGAGGGACTTTCTACAAGGGCATGTAGTGATAGGACAAGGGGTAATGGCTTTAAACTGGAATGGGGTATATTTAGATCAGATGTAAGGAAGAAGCTCTTCACTGTGAGGGTGGTGAGGCACTGGAACAGGTTGCCCAGAGAGGTTGTGGATGCCCCATCCCTGGCAGTGTCCAAGGTCAGGTTGGATGGGGCTTTGAGCAACCTGGTCTAGTGGAAGGTGTCCCTGCCCATGGCAGGGGGGTTGGAATTAGATCATCTTTAAGGTCCCCTCCAGCCCAAACCATTCTGTGATTCTATGATTTATGGGCTGGTAAAAACCTTTTTTTGAAAACCTCCTGACTGATGGCTGACCCGAAGATTTTTGGCATCACACTTAGGACTGGTGTGGGCCTGGGGACTGAAGGGTCAGCAGGGTTTGCGGGGAGGGAAGAGAGCACGTGGAAGGAGCCGCAGGCCGGCTGTTCCCGCTGTGCAGGTTGGTTTATAAAGCAACCGGAGCCTGCGCTGGTGCCTGAGGTCAGCACGCACAGCCTGGCAGGCACCTTGTACGAAGGTGTATGTGTGTGTGCACGTGTTGTGAGACCATCCTGCCTTCCCACCTTGCTGGGTGGGTTTGGCAGCATCCTGCCTATACAAAGCAAGATCCCAGGATGGAACAGGTTGAAAACATGGTTTAGACCATCTGTTCCCGTCGCTACCTCTCTCCTGCCTTCAGGGCTTTTTGGAGAGCTGAATTCAGCTTCCTTCCTACAGGATGTGCTGGGAGTGCCCTGCAATGTCTGGACCTGTCCCTACCTGTGATTTTACCTCCCCAGGGGTCTCCCAAGCATCCTGTGCCAACCAGCAATTTATCCATGGTTCGGAGAGTGGTTGTGCTCAGGATAGGGGCTGCACAAACAGTAACAAAGCATCTATCCAGACATGCATCTTCTGCCATCAACTTTCTCAAACCTATTGCAGCAGCTGCTGTGCAGGAAAGGACATTTCAGATGCGGCCACACAGTCAAGGGTTGTCTGTGTGTCTCGCCGTGCCCTGCTTTGGGCTAGCTGGGGTATGAAAGCAATTCCTTCCGCTGAATTATTTGGTGGCACACATACTACACAGCGTCCATCTGGAGGATGTCATCGTTGTTGGGAATGGCACAGAGCACAGGACAGGTAGGATGCCCGTGCGAGACGCCCGATAAGGCGATCAGTCTATCCGCACCCCCTTAAACACAACCCTACACACCATGTCACTGCCTCCTCATCCCCTTAGCCTTTCGTTACGTGAGCCGAGCTGTGCTTTCCATATGTTATCAGCTTCATCCACCTATCACAGCAACTTTTTATCTTACATTTAGCTACTATCATTAGCTGCTTTCCCTTTGCCGCAAGGTCTCCACGCTTTTTGGTAACCGTCCTTTAACCTATTATAACCCCAATGCCGCTGCTGAGACTTTGCTCTCTGAATGGTCGCTCTTCCCTGACAACAGCTCACGTTTGTTCATCTTCCATCTTGCCACACAAGTTGGACGTTTCCAACAATCCTCAGTTTTAATCCAACCGTGCTCCCACCTGCAACTCCCCATCAACTTCAGTTACACACACTCCTTTTCCCATGTTTCTGTTTCTGTAGCTCAGAAGAGTGATAATTAGGATAACTTCATTTTGGCTACAAAGCCAAACTACAGTACCAACCTCTGCCATTGCTCCCGGCAAGGAACACCAGGTAAATGCAGGTGGAGTTTTGGGCAGAAACGGATGGTAAAGCTTAGGTAAGAGGGCGGCTGGCATGTTTGGGTTTGTTCCCCACATCTGAGCAGGGCTGTAGCCTAGGGCTCACATTCTGATCTTGCTTGTACTGGTGGAATTCAGATGCAGCAATGCTGATTCATTGGCCTCTGGGGTTTAAAAGGTACTTTCAGTTCTTTAATCAAAGGCTGTGGCTAATGAGAGTTGTGCAGGATCTGGAAATGCCGAGCAGTGCAGGGAAATGCACATCTACAAGGAAGGGCGAAGGCATAACAACCTTCCTCTGTACTTGTTTAGCAATTTCTTATCAGCATATCTGGAAGCGCACTATAAAGGTGGGTAAATAACCATCTGCCTCTGCAGATCAGCAGCCTGGGGCGCAGACAGTGATACAGCTTGCCTGAGGCCAGCCAGCAGCTCAGTGGCAGAGGCAGGTGATGGAGACTCTGTCTCTCTGTATCTTTTGTCTCCATTTCAGATTCTGACCCATTTCGCGACCTCAGGAATGATTGTAAATTATGTTGTAAATACACATATTTTTATTCTAATAACATAATTGGTAGGAGTTACATCAAGGCGTTATGTAGGTCTGCTGTTACTTCAAAGATAGACTACTTGGCTTGGTACGTTCCTGGACATTACTGTTATTTTACAGCATCATAAATACAAAAACTTTATAATCAGAGAAGGCCTAAGCCTTAAAATGTATAGTGAGTACTTAAGATGCATGATCTGGTCCAGTGAAGGCACAGCGTCTGCAGTAGTGCCCAAGCACTCAGCTCCAAGACCAGTCAGACCCTAGGAACTTTATGTTTCTGGCGAGTATGCTCATTGGTGAGATAAGAAAAACCATTGCTGCAGGGTTCCATCATTTCCTTGCATAGCCATTTGCTGTTTGTAACACAGACCTAGCGCTGAACTGCTGCCATGAGAAGCTACAGGCTGCCTAACGGAGACCAAAAAAAAGCTGGAACAACAGTTTGGACTTAGGAAGCCAAGGAAACACCCATGAAGCAAACAGTTTAACTTGATTTCCTAGGGGAAAAGGCTTGTGAGGAGAGATTGCAATACCAGGGAATGATGCCGATGAATGTTTTGGATGTGATTTACCCCACCTGACTTTAAATGCTCAAAAGTTAGCTTTCTTAATCAAAATTAGTCAGTCTGGTCTCTTGCATAATCAACAGATCCTAAGATATATGAGCTAATTGCCATCTGCAAGTTCCTCTTTCAGCTGATAGCTTGAGAGGTGACTAGCTTAGACTTAACTAGCTCTTAGGCCGTCGTGTTGGTTGAGAAGAACTCCCCCTTCCAAGCATCCAGGGCAGCTAGAAAAAATGAAGGAACAACGTCTGGGAGAGGGAGATGCACTGAGTTACCTAATTGATTCGGAGCTGTAATTCACATGGCACTCGACCAAGTACCCCAATGGGCTGAGTCTCCTGCTGGATGCTCTCCCTTCAGGTAAGATCCATAGTTCACCGTGCCCAGTGCCTGGTCTTGACAATGGTCAATGTCTTTCACGCCAAAAACCTTGAAACCCTGAAGTGACACAGTGCAGAATAATCTGCTCACAGAGCAGAAGTCTTCTTCTAATCCCTGTCAATCAGTAGTTGGCATTTTCTCTGAAACATGATTTCTAGTCTATAAATGTTGAGAATTCATGGGCATGCTGTGGCTCTTCCTAAACTGTGGAAAGGTTTGGTTTTATCCCAGCTCTCTCAGTCGGGGTTATGGTAAGGCAACTAGTTACAGTTGCTGTGCATTCAGTCCCCTTATCCTTAAAAACTGCTATTCATTACATTTACTGGATATTTCCTTAATTGTGGAAAAGACAAAAGCACATGATTTACATTCTCTTAAATAAGTAGACTAGTGCCAGCTCTCCACACAGAGCCATGTGCAATGCTGCAATCCAGAGTGTGGGATTTGATTTCCTTCTCACTAACATGATGGAAGAGATCGAGTTGGCTTGTTTAACATGAGATTCTGTCTTCAATACAGTTCTAGCTAGGTTTTTCTTCAAATGTTTTCTCTGAGCCTTCCTTCTCCCACATATTAAAGGCTTTTCCCTTGAACGCTGTGGTGCTTGCTTCACAGTCTAGCTGATTTGGCAGGGGCTGTAGGTTACAGCTGAGGGATCACATTAACATTGGTGGTAAACCACTCACTTTGTAGCGAGGGTACAGTTTCCATCACTCAGGCTGGTAGTCCCCCCTTGTCTTCCACAATCCTCTCGGTGCCCACAGAGACAGACAACTTCTCTAATTCACTGGCAAAGCATCACAAATCAGCAGTGTCCACATGGGATATGCCCCAAGATGTCCAAGCGACACACAGGCAAGCTCACATGAGGTCCAGCAGCTCTAGCAAGGATCTGCACAAGTGTCTCCACGGTCAAAAGCCTGGGTAAACTCTGCAGAGATGACATACCCAAAAGAAAAAGAGAATATAGCAGCAGCAACAGGAAACAAGGCTGAGAAGCACAACAGGAAAACAGACTTAGACTGTACTCCAGTTTGGAAACAGGAGATCCCACCTGGAGATCCCAAAGGCAGGCAGGAGTCATTGCACTGAGTACGGTACTTCCAAAAAAAGTATAAAGCCATTGCTCCAACACCTTGCTGTCTAAACTGGCTGCAAGGCAGTAAAGTTTTCTTTTGGCCAGCCTAAGTGAGAATAGATGCAGGACCTCCATGCCCCTTTCTTTGCATTGTGTAGTGAGGTCAGTGAAGAAAGTCTTTTCTAGCAACAGTTGAAAAAAAACTAAGCTGGGTCCTTATGGAGGACTCAAAAGCATCTGTTCTTCGAGCACAGCCTGTGACTTGGGTAACATTGCTGGTGTTTCCCCAGTGCCAGGCAGATGAGCTTCTGTTCTGCTGGGATGAAAGATACTTTGAATTCTCCCTTACTCTGTGTCAGATCCTTGGTTAGATGGAGGAATGTGCCAGGGCTGAGCCTCAAAAAGCAGAGACGCTAGATGAAAGAGAAATAATGTAAGAATCAGACAGATTAATTTAGTCAGAAAACTCAGATTCTAAACATATTTAAGTACTCAGCCAATCCTTGGCATTTTGGTGGCATTTAATACCTCAAATACCTTCACAAATCTGGATTGAATGGAAAGACGGTTTCCCTTCATCCTCTCATTATAGAGGAAATAATCATCAATCAAAACATCTTTACTTTTCCTGCACACCTTTCTGACAATCTGCAAACATACCCTGCTAAATCCCAGCTGGAAGTCTATCTAAAGTTGGTAAATGTACCTTGGGAAAAGCCTGGCAGAGATCACAAAGGTCCAGGAGAGGTCACTGTAGGGATTAAGATAGGATTTGTCTCTCTCTGATACAAAAAAATACATAGTTTTGCCTTGCAAATTGCCCCTAATCCAAATGCAATCCCTCAGGGATAATTTAGCTTGGTAGTTTTTATACTACAGCAGTGGTGTTTGTAGGTAGCTTGCCTCCCCACTCTCCCTAGCACTTCCCTCGTGCACGGTTTTAAAATTTCTCATCATGTAGAAGACAGTGACTGCAGCAGAGCTCAGACAGGTCGCTGCACGTCCCTGCATGCGCCTTTATCTTCCACCGAGATGGACTCGTTAATAATCATGGGGTGGGCACTTCCCTGCAGGAGCTCCCCTTACTCCACCCCCCACATTCTCTTTCACGACACTAAACGGCACCTCAACAGCAGTTGAAGATTGGTTCGCAGAAGTTAAAAGACTGAAACACCTTCTTCCCATTCCCAGCGCCTCCCGGGTGGCAGCAGTCGGAGCTGAGTGCCACATTCCTGGGAGGCCACAACACTGCTGCCAGACCAGCGGAATTCCCTTGATTGACTGGAACAACCCATAACGCAGCCAAGGCGTACAACCTTCCAAAGGCTCTGTAACCCTCTAGTCTGATCTTCATGCTTTCCTCTCTTGGCTTTTATGGCCAGGATGCACTTACGTACTGCTTCCTACATGAAGTAGTCTTCACATGTTTCCCTTGGGCCTCATCGTACTCCTTCCAGTGCTTTCCCCTATGTATCATCCTTCGTCTGTGTTTAGATCCTTTCTTTCATCTCCCACAGGAGTTGCGATCACTCATTTGCACTATGGGTCGTCCTCATGGGGGTTAGCCTATGGACCTGCTAAAGCTGCTAGGTGCTAGGGAGATCCAAAGGGATGTTGGAGGTCTCCACGTGCTCCATTAATCTCCCTTTCTAGATCAGATCATCAGTAATTACTGGATAGTCACTGCCCTGTAGGAGCTCCCCTCACTCTACCCCTGTGATCTCTGAAAATCCTAACAGTATCACATCAGAAGCCTCTTCTCCTTTGTTCGCTCCAGGTTCTTTATCCACTACCCTTCTTGCATGCTAAAAAATCATCAGGGGTCACAGATTGCAATCCTTACTTACATTGACAACCCACTAACTAATAGGACTGTCACCAAAATCTGCACAAATGATGTGTGCTTCTGAAAGATACCAGAAGACTTTCCCAGGAGGCTGCAGGCACTGAGGACCTTCAGGAGATGCTGGGTGTATCAAGAGGTGACGTCATCCTGAATAGCTGCCCAAGTCAACCCTAGACTGAAATGGCATAAAATTGTTTTTGATGGTGTCAGTCTGGCTCCTTATTTTTGGAAGGCATTCACAGATCAGCTGCTTTCTCAGCTGTTGTCTCGCTGGAGTTGATTGCTTTGTCCTGTAATTTGCTGAATGCTCTGATTCCACCCCAACCATACCAGCTCCTCCTGGCATCTGTCCAGGACCTGGCAGAGTCCGTGGACTTTGGACTGAGCCCGCTGTCACTTCTGATCTAAGATGTCTTGCTCAGCCACTGAGTATTAGTGAGTAAAACCCGTGTGAAGCCCATGCCAGTCTTCAATACCGAGATGACAGTCGTGACAGACAGGTGGATCTAGCAAGTGCTAGATGTGACGTCTTTGGCCATATGTTTTCTTTTGATGCAGCAAATCACTGTCATCTGGATTCCCACCTTCCCTTCCACAATGACTGCCTTCTCCTTCGCCTACAGAAATATACTGCCAGCACCATCTCCTTCCCTCTGTGCACTAAATTTGGATATTGGCAATCTCTACAATAGCCGCCACGTGGGACGTGGCAGCATACTCACATGGAGACCTGGTGTTTGTCCTTGTGAAGTCTTTCTTTCCTCTTTCACGTGGCTTTGGCACTGGAGCTCGAACAGGTGCTGGTCGTATCCCAGCGTTCCACTGGGAGCTCTGGGCCAGGGCTTTTGCTGCTGCTTTGGGAGGCAGGTTCCCGGTTGACTGGTGAGTGGCCCAGCTGGGACGACCTGGTGGTTTTGGAACAGACTCAAGATCTGCAGAAAGTGATAGCTAGGAAGAGAAGGCAGAAAGTATCACATCATCCCAACAGCTTCAGAGGGACGGAAAACATTGGAGTCCATTAAGCACAATGGAGTCCATTAAGAACTTTTATAAATTCTATACATTCTATGTACATTCTAGAAATTATATTCCTAAATTATATCCCTAAATTATATTCCTAAATGATGCAAACATAGTCTACATTATTTTCATTGAGCTGTGCTCTGGTATGAGTTTACCTTAAGGACAAAAGGACCCAATTAGAAATTGATGCTAGTAAAGCCAAACACACATTAATTGATTCTCCACATCAATTCATATGTTAATGCACAAATTCTCCCCCGTGCATATGGCTGTGACTGATCCCAGTCTTGCTTGCTGTTTGAAGTCTTGCAGTGTAAAAGATGAAGTTTATTTTAGCATACTGTTCAATGAGCATTTTACTAAACAATATAAAAATTAAGCAAAAAAACCCCAACTTAGCAACACAGTGATTGTTTATTCCTTGAGAAGGATCCCAAATATTCAAAAAGCACAGGTTCTGCAGACAAACAGCTTTGGCTTTTTTTAACTGATACAAATTATTTGGTAAGAATAGTGAACAAACATTAACAAACCCAAACATTTACATAGGAACTCATTAAAAAGCAATAAGGGTAGATAGTCTTATGTGAAACTAGTGTCCATAGAAAAATGGTTGTGCAGAAAAGTCAATGCTGTTCTGTAATTCCTGCCCGCCTGTTTCCCCCTTCCATTATTTGAATTGGCAGCAGTGGCAGATATATGGTGCTTCGTGACTAATTGTCTAGTTATAAATAAGCAGTCCGGCAACTGCTGAATATCAACCTAAAGAAAGGCCAGTGATTACACAACTGCCGAAAGTGGTCCAGGATCTTAGCAGTACTTGATGTGTGACAGAGATGGTGTGATAAAAGCAGCTGCAGTTTCTCTGTCCTAGGGAGAAAAGCCCAGCATCACAGAAGCAGTAGTAGCTGCAGCACAGATCTGACTACTCCTTGCTTTTCAGCTCCTGTGTTGGTGGCGGTTCAGTTTTAGGGCTCAGAGGGACAGATAGGCAGAGACTATTAGAGCCAGGCTATGCCTTTAAAATTAGAGTGACATATATAAGCTGAGTTTGAATATGCAAACATTATACTGAGTTATTTTCACTTTCAGGAGTGGTCCCATGAAGCTTAACAGGATTTCTTGTATGAATAAATAAAATTCAAAATAAGGTTTGCAGAATATAGGTGGTATAAATATACACTGGACAGGACTGTGTCTCAGTGCTAAGAGCCCTGGATCTTCATGTGGGCTATACCCACCCAGTACCTAAATGCAATCCATACTTAAAACATCAATTCCCTGTCAATATGTCATAGGAAAATTTATTCCTGACTTCATATGCTGCAATCTTATTACCTTAGGATATAGGCAGTGAGGCAAGAATGACTGATGCTGTCAAAAAGATGTTATTTAGTAAGTACTAAAAATAAGACAGTAATTCAAGAACAGCTGTGAGGGTGGAGCAGTCTCTCGAACAGAAACAAGCAGACAGCCTGAAAGGCAAAACCAGCCCCTAATTGCTGACATTGCAGTCATTTGCAAAGCTGTCAAAAGCATCAATCAAATTTTACCTTCCTAATAAAGTGTCTGGGAATTTTGACATTTGGGCACGAGGCTGCCTATTCTGCTGAGACGCTGCAGAAGACTCCTCACTGGAAGCCCTCAAGGACTTGTGTAAAGGACACTGGTGTGGCAGCAGGGACGCTGCGAAGGGACCTGGAGGGCCAGAGCTCAGAAATCACAGCAGGGCAGCACAGCTCCACATCGGGGTGAACAGGAGGGATGATAAAGTGGCCGAAAATGGAGATCTGGTTTCCATGCCCAGCCCGGTAAAAGCTTGGACAAGTCACCGAACTCGTTGCATTCTTCACTTTTCTTTATATAAATATAGGGACAGTAGCAGCTGAAGGCAATGTGAGCATCAAGGTGGAATAGACAAGCCATAAAGCCTTGAGCCAGCAAAGTGCTTAAAAGCTGGTTAACACTGGAACTAAACATATTCTTCGAGTAAAGCATTTCCCTGGATAAAGATCGAGCCCATGTACCCTTCCCGCTGTAGAGACATGGGGGTTGCATGCACATTCATAAGAAAGAATGTGGCCCTTCATTCAGAGACCTAATTAACTTAATTTATTGTAATTTACTATTTATTGTAATTTAGCTAATTTACTTTAATTTATTCTAAATTAAGTGTGAGCCTGGTCACATTTTGTGCTACTGTTTCCATGATTACTAATAAATTCCAAAACCTCACAGGTTTACTAGGAGGAGAACTGATTCACCACATGCAAATGTGGAGCCAGTGGATGTAATTCCAGGACTCGGGTCATCACCTTAATTATGTGTTTCTTCTGTTTTGGTGTGCTGTTGTTCAGCCTCCTGAGCTTGGAGCTCCATATAATAGCCTTTTTCACATCTTCATTGTTGGCTGTAATATACTTTATTCTCACCTACTTTCTGCACTTGGATCATTGATCTATTTAAGAGCTTCATTTTAATTTGACTTGATGTTTGCTTGCTTGGGGCACTTATTCTTTCATAATAGTCTATTCTTCTTCTAAGGATTTACCAAAAGATTTGAGCATTAAGCCTCTTTATTTGGACTGGATTAAATAAGAGTCTTTTCACAGGTCTTCATTTCAACAAGGTTTCCCAATGCTACCTTAATAATAAATGGAAATTAATTTTGGATTATTCCTAGCGAGTTACATATATATTCTTTTTATGTGCATCAGCCTACCATAACCTAACCTTTATTGTCATGTAGTTTTGTCATCATTAACGGCCAGCGTAACAGCAGGCTAATGCATCAGAGAATAAGAAACACAGCTCCTCTACTGAGATTTGGACGATTCTAAACTCAAGAGAAACGCAAGCCTGTTTTCAATGTAAAGGTCTAGGAAAGAGTGACACGGTAGCACAGGCTACCCCTGATTTTTGACACAAATAGAAGTCAGTGCAAGATTGCATAGGACAAAGGCACGGAGCTCTGCTCTGGGCTGGTGTCACCAAGGGGTAACCCCATGGCTCTGAGGACGCTTACCCCTGGGTTAGGCTGTCCTAACTGCCTAGGAGGGATTATCCAAGGGAGGATGGTGGACCTTGGCAGCAGGCAGTGGCTTTAAGACCCTTCCCAGGGCTTTTTGTGGTGTGAGAATTCAGTACCCACCAACTCTGCGTGCTCCCTCAGACATCTGTCTGCAAGCATTTTGTGTCAGCTAAATGCTTTCTGGTGACTATTTGCTACAGGAATAATAATAATGTCCCTTTTAAACTGTGAGCAGCCAACAGAAGGTGACACAGGTACACGCTGTACTGCTGCAATTTGTAGGAAAAACTCTCACTGAGGTTGTGCAGGAGGGTTTGGACTCCACGGTGGGAGTCAGACTAGGTGCTTGTGCCTTCCTGACTGGAGGTTGCGGGTTAAGTAGCTTCAAAGAACACATAACTTTCCTAAAATCTGGGGAAAGAAAATCAAATTCCCCTCTTTTTACCCTGAACTAAGATTCTTTCACTGCTGGACTGACAATAAAACAGCTTTAAATTTGAAACAGGAAGCGGTGGTGGAATGGAACCGTGTAAAGGTGCCCTGATCTAAGGGCTACAGAGGAAGCCATTGGAGAATGGAAATTGTAAGACACAGGCTGAATAACTTTAATTATATTTTCCGTTCTTCAACAGTGACTGAATCTATTTCCTTGCGAACAAGCTGTATTTGGGTCAGGAGAATGCCTTCCAATCTCGGGAGACAATGCCTCTCTTTTATGTAAACCTTCTTTAGCTCAACTCACATGCGTTCCCTGGCTTTCATCGCTTAGGAAACACGCTTCCAGGTCCGCAAAACCCCCCGATACGCTTGTGAGCACGTCCTTCTTCTGGCAGTTATTTGTTGCCATATCTACAAAAGCTTAGACTCATGATGCTTTCTGGAAGCCTGACTTCCCTAGACTCCTTTCATGTGAGGATGCCCTATTTTACCAGAGATGAGCACAATGAATCCTCAGTATTAAGACCTTGGGGCTGCTTGCTCAGGCTCAGCGCAACGAACAGAGCACAAACTAACATCAAACTGCAGCGATCAAAAGTCGTGAGCACAGAAATGAAGCTTTGGGAAGAGCTGGGAGCGTCGTTAAGAGAATCGATCCAGTGCTTTGTAAAGCGTGGAAACAGACCGTCGGGATCCTGGGCAGTAAGCAACGTGAGGGAGGAGCAGATAACAAGGTCACTGTCTACACTCAGACAATTGCCGTCCTTTTCCCACCGAAGGCAGATGGACGATGTCTGGGCTGCGGTGGGAGATTGCCCCCGGAGCAGCCAGACGTGGGGTGCTTTGTGTCCTCCTCCTGCCCGCGGATCTCCCTGGGGGATAGGCAGCAAATGTGCCTGGAAGCCTGTTTCTTGTAGCTGGAGCAAAGCTTCACAGTTAACAAAGTTAAGTAAAAGCTCTGCGCTAAAATGTTCCTGGGTGTACCTGCCGCTGGGCCCCGGTTGATATAATTACAAGCCGGTGATACTTGCCAGTGATTTTGCCTTCGGGAGCTTATTAGATCCATGACCCGCTCTCTTTTTTTTCTCAGCTGCCTGCCGGCTAAGGTCCGGGGTCTCCCCTCCTCCTTTCTTTCTCCTGCAGAGTAGAACAGAATGGTATTAACAAGTGCTATGGAGTTGGTTCCCTGGGGTTGAGAAAAAGAAAATCCCTTATGATATTGCCACCCGAAAAGACATGGTTTAAGATAATACATTTTATCTTGCACCTGGGGCAGACCAAGAGCGCACAATCAGATATCGTGGCTCAGAGGAGGGTGGTAACTTGCTATTTTTTAAGTTATGATAACTTCATAGCACTCAAACGCATGCCCTTAGCTCAAGACTTACTGATTTAAGCTAAATCCACATAACATGTTACATCAGCTTAGGGGAATTCACAGAAAGGCAAGTTTAGCTACAGCAGTTTGAGAGTTTTTAGTGAAGTCCATGTAACTTGTCACATAAATAAGACTAGAGGACTGCCCCTCCGACAAGTTAGTTATTCATTGGTTTTATAGCCAAATAATTCTTGTATACGCATATGTATACAAATTTATAAATTTATATGCAGCTATTATTAAAGTCAATACAATTAACTGGCAGAACAGGAATATTCCAGACTCTGAAAATTAAGTGAAGTACACTGGAATATGGCCAGTTGTCACATTTTTCCAGTATCAGGAGTAAAATCCATACTACGAGGAAGTTTCTTCAGAACTCGGGCAGATTCTTAAACGCGTTTGCTCTGAAGGTGTTCATTCCCCTTCCACATTCAAATTCTGCAATATAGAATTAGTGGATTTAAAGCAGCAACTCTGCGTGCCCTCTGAGGGCGTCTCGCAGCTCCATCAGCAGTGTCTCTGGGCTCCTGGAAGGCATGCTAAAAGGCACAGTATGAATACAAAATCATGAATATAAAGGGAGGAAACAGACTCTAAAAGCAACATTTATCCTATAAAGAAACAGAGCCACACCACATAACACACGCATCCTCAAAAGCAGCCAACACCAGCACGTATCTGGTATTCGCTTGTCCCAGACCAGCTGCAGATCAAGAACCATAAAGACAAATCAGACATTATTTCATATAGCAAATTGAGGAGAACTGCCGTCTGTTTATAAACACTTCACTAACAGTCAAGTGAGAAAATTCAATCCAAAATATTATTATTATGGGGAATGAACTGGTCATCTTGGTGGACTTGGCAGTGTTAGGCTAACAGTTGGACTCAATCATTTTAAAGGTCTTTTCCAACCTAAATGATTCTATGATTCTCTGATCTTTAAATAGAATACAGACCTGGCCTTGTGGTCCTAAATTAAGATATTAACCTCTACTGCTGTATTCTAGTGTCCATGCTCATGGTGTCAGAGCATCCCCCTGCAGCAGGTTACCACCATGGTCTCACTTCAAGGTCAGGAAAATGTAAGCAGTGAGGATGAGTTTCTCAAGGCTGCAAAGGAGCTGGGCATCAGAGCCGAGATGAGGACAGCAGGGCTCTCACTCCCCGTGCTGAACTCGATGTTTCTCACCCCGCTTTCCTCCCTTAAGGAACGTTTTTCATTCCCACAAGCCTAACAGGCGGAGAGTACTGGGCTGGCTATTCAGAAACATGAAAAGCAAGAGACGAGCGTTAGGATTCGGCAGGACAGCGAAACACCATGCCCTTCTCACGCAAGCAAGCCCCTTTTTGTCAGAAACTGGGCCCAGGCTGCTGACAGAACAATTACTGAAAGTAATTATTTTCTCGTTGGGTAAACACTCTAGTACAATATGCAACTGTTTGTAGAGCCGGCCTATGTCCATAAATTATCTAACTGAATTAATCTGGCTTCCAGAAGCCTGAGCTGGTTGGGGCGGGGGGGGGGAAGGAGCTTGCATTTTGGCTGAGCTGTTGTCATGAGAAGTAGCAGGGCTCTTTCTTGAGGCACAAGGACACAATCTTGGCGGGGGTCCAGCGCTAGGCTAGAATCGGAATTCATTATTCATGATAAAGTGGGAGGCAAATCTTTTGATTTATTGGCAACAAGCAGCACAAACACCAGATGCCTTCCAGCAGAACTGTACATGCATGGACTGAAAGGAACGCCCCTCCTGGTCCTTTTTAGGCAGATCAGAGTCCCAGAGAAAATTTGCTAACTTGGTTCCACACTTCAGATAAAAACCTTTCACTTCACCTTTGCAATATTGCTTTGTGCCCAAAGAGACAAATCCATCCTTGCTGGTCTCTGTTTTGTTTGTACATAAACAAAAAGCTACCTGGACAATTCAGGCATAAAACAAACCAGACCTACCAGAAATCATCCTTATGATAAATTGCACACATACAAGCAGCAACACCGAAAGTCACAGCTATAATTCTACTGAGGGATTTTGGTAACCCCTTCCAGGCAATTTGTAATTCAACCCCTGTCGGTATCTCTTCTCTATCGCCTCACCACTCCCTCGACTATGCATCTGATCATTGCTATTCTTAATTTCACCGCTCAGTGACTATGAAGCTTTTCCCACACTCTTCCATCTAAACCAAATAATCTCTCAGTGAACAAATTCAGGGATCTCTGTCCCATCTCCTTCATGCAGTGATGTTTATCACTGAGGCTCTTAGGTGCCATTCAGTTTTTATAGTACAAGCTCATGCCTTTCTGAGCAAGCAGCAAAAAAATCCATCAGTAGAAAACCCAGTCAAGTCTCAATTATCATCCAGTTTGCAAATTAACACCATTCTGCCATTTTGGGGGGCACGACCCAGCTGCGGCGCAGTGTTATGGTTTTTCTCCCCATTGACACGAAGCACCAGCGCTGTCCAGGCAAAACCCTCGCCCAATTGCTCTATAGAAATCTGTTTGTTTTTCAAAGGTAAATACCCAATTACAGTCTTATAGCCCGAAATGTATGTTTTGTGTTACCTCTTTTAGGACTCCCTTCGTCTCTGCCCCCCTGCATAACTGAGAAGTGACTGTAGCTTGTTACGCTGCCCACATTTCACTTTTTTTGGCTAAGCAAGGATAAGTTCTCTGCTAGGAATTCACAGCAGTGTAGTTTTGATACTGCTGTGCAAGGGAGCATGTAGCTAATGACTCCTCTCAAAAGGCCAACAAAGAAACAGATGACAACTCTGCCATTTAAATGACAATATTTCAGCTGCAGTGTGGAGACCCTGTTATGATGAACAGGAAAGTTCTTACCTCTCTTTGAACCAGAAAGCAAGTGTAGAGTGAGGTCCAGCTCAGAGGAGATGTTAGCCAGGTCCAAGAGCTAGGAAAATCTTTTTTTTTTTGTTACCTCTTAAATTTTGCAAAATTTAACCCGACATTAGTCAGATTAACTTTGATTCAAAGAAGTAGCCAGTGACTAGTCTCACACATTGCTTTGATGATGGCGTCAGGTATTCCTTTGATGTAATCTTGTTTATTCACAAAGAATTTTCTACAAGTCCGGTTTTCCTCAGCACAGCAGAACTCAAATGGAAAGAACGGTTTGTTGGCTCACAGCTTTCCACTCAACCTGCTGGCCTACAAGTGCTCTCTCTGGTCCTTCTCTCTCAGCCATCACTTTGGCTTTCTGCTGCTTTCCTGCAAGTTCTGCTGCATCTTTTCGCGCATGCTCGTGACCTCAAGAAAATACTCGTTCCTCTCTATATGCATTCAGACCGCAGCAAACCCCATTTCCTCTCCCAGACTGCCTTTGCAAAACCCTGTATTTTGGGAAATCACTCCTATTGTTTTAGGAATCTCATTTTACATAGGTTTCATTGCTTCTGACATTCATTTTACATGAAGAGTGGTTGTTACGCCCTTGAGCTCCAAGAATTCATCTAATCTGAAGAATAACTATACCTAACACAGCCTGGGGGGTCAGCGATTTTTATCTTGGTTCTCTGTTCTACTTTACAACCCTTTACACTGGTCAGGCAGGGTCTGCCTGAGCCTGCAGCCTGCACCGAGGTAGATCATCTTGCATAGCATTCATATGAGACTCCTAGCTCAACTGACCAGACACTGGCAGTTGGCTGCCCTTCCTCAGCCATCCAAAAAAATGCTTGGCATCACAAGCGGGGCACTCTGACCGCTCTGACAACCTACGCCTGCTCAAGCCATCCATCAGCTGCCGTTGCCACCTCCACCAAAAGCCTTGAGGAACTTGAGGAACACTCGAGCGCGAAAGGGGGTCTCTCACCGCTCCCACTGCCAACACGGAGCCTGGCAAAGCGCCGAAGACCCGATCCCTATAGGCAGCTTTTGCCTATAGGCAAAAGATTCTTTTGCCTAGAAGCAAAGGATGGAGGACGCAATAGACAGCCTTAGCGGGAGGACTTCTGGGATGGGGCTGCAGAGGGGACACTGTCAGCAACATGTCCGCAGAAAAGAAGCGCCAGAATATCATTATGTGAGTGGGAAGCTGGGTCAGCACCTGAAACGGCACACCTGCGTTGCTGAATAATCATTACAGATGAGACTACACACTAGCAATTACTTTCAGCTTAAGTGATATTAAAGGGAGATCCTTGATAAACAAGTGAATCTCATAGAATTCATTTCTCTCCTTGCAATAATCCTCTATAATTACGGATAAGTGCCAGATTTGCTAGAACATTCGGCATTAAAATATTCTCCATTGCACAAATGGATACAGGCTCAAATCTCACTTAGGAGAAGAAAACAGTCAGTGTGCTTACTGTATCATTAGCAACTCAGAATCATTTGCATCTGGTTGTCAGCTGCATCTACAGCTCATTGCTGGAACAAGTGACTTTTAAACTCTTCAAACAAGGCTTGTCCCACTTTTGACACTGGGTCACAGCCGGCACAAGGGAACCCTAAACCTCGCAGAAACCTTTGGGAGCCACTACAGAGAAACATTTAGCACAGCTGAAAAATAATATCAGGACATCCACTTGCAACAAGAGGCATTCTGTCAAAATATTTAGTTAAAAGCCTCAAAGAACTCTACCCAAAATGGTGCTAGAGTTTGGAAACATACCACAGAAAGAGGGTGAGGTGGAAACTGGAAAGCTCTTTGAAGTAGTGCAGTATCCTAGGACTAGGGGACGCGGATTAAGAAATGATTCATAAAAGGCTTTTGCTCAGACACTGGGAACTTTGTGGAACACCCCGGAGGAGTGGTGGGTCCACATTGAGAAAGAGCCTACACGAGTGCACGACTGCTTAGCCAAATAATCACTGGGCTGGGGTAATTCATGGGTTGATTGTTCCTGTGCACAGGGCTAATCTCAGCTCTATCAGTTACTTAAAGTACAATCTGGATACTTTCATCGTGGCTCAGTTGGTTCCCAAGGTTTTTGTTGGCACAGTGAAGAGGAATCTCCTCCTCTCTGCACATTCAGTTGGGTGAGAGGCTGTGCAGTCCTTTTCACAGGGACTAGGCAACGGTCAAGCTAATCCATTACCTGTTCACCAGGCTCAGATTAATGACAGTATTACCAGTTTCACAAGTTACTGCACATCAGCTGAATTAAGTATCTGCTGTGAGCCTGTGAAAAATGAGAGCTGGTATTAACAGAGACTTAAATGAGAAATGGGCCAACACTGCACACGGGTGACTACAGCAGCTTCCTTGCTGTTGCTCCTGCTGATGCTTGTTAATGCACAGAAATTTGACAACAGATCTAAGATTCTGAAAATATCTGATGCCAGATGTGTCAAAGGAAATCATGGGGCAGTCCTAACACAAGTCGACGTGCAAAACTATACTTCAGGGTGGAAATGCCTTTCTTTTGCCAGCTGCTGACCAGATAATCCTGAAAGCCCAAGAACTGATGGCTCTAGGCAGTCTATCCCAGGCAGCGTAGCTACAAATACCATTTATTACTGAAATGTTCCATAGTATATACATACTCTTACACCTGCACCCCCATTCAATCATCTAAATATCTTTTCAGCCAGAAGATCCTTGAAGTGATGGAATTGTATTTCATTGCAATTAATTCATTCTTCCTCTTCTGTACAAAAAACACAGATTCCTCTCAACCTTGCAGCTTTATTTAAAAACTCTTGAACAAACTCTTGTCCTGATTCTTCCCATTACAGCTGTGTAACATCCCCAGGAGTTACAGCCTATTTTATAGGCAGCCACTAACAAGCTGTGCCCATGCTCTGCACTGAAATGACACAAAGTAGTGCAGCTGCAACTACAACTGGACCAAGATCAATCCAAGAAAAGCCAAAAGAGCAGCAAAGTGGGTTTGCAACCAGGTTGCTGAACTATAAGGCTTCCAGGCAGCTTGGAGCACAGGCAGAGTGAGCTTGCAAAGGACACAGACATACCCTACGCCACAGAAAAAGCAAAAGAGAAGAGATCAAGCTCTTACGCCTGCCTAGCCTGCTCGATGGGATCGTAGTTGTCGAGGTAGTTGAATCGGATGGTATCTGTAGGATGCCTGTCTGATGAACGCCACGGTGGGAGCTCTTTTTTCTCCTTGCTTGTCCTCCTTCCTGGCACGGGAAGTTTTGCCTCTGGGATGTTGCTTCTTACTGGTTGCACATCAATAACTACAAACTCATCTTTTGAAGGAGTCTAATAAGAGAGATTAAAAGAAGAAAATAAATTTTAGCCTATAATGAAAATGAGATTTATTTTGCTTAACTTTAGACGTCTGAGAATTGGGTATTGACTCAAAATTAGTCTCTCCAGGCTTCATTATGGGCAGTGGATGGAAATAGGCACCCTGACAGTGCATGTCACCACCCACGTCCCAGAATCTATATTAAGATGAGCTGAGCTGCTTTTGAGATGCATTGGTTTCTCTCTATTAACTAGAGAGGGAGTCTACAGGGGAGTTCAGTTAAAATTAGAGGGCTGAGTTTTGAATTCAGGGCAGAAGAAACCCACCCTCACAGCCCCACAAACCAGGCATGGCATCAGGGAATCTCAGGAGAAAGCAGTGGCTACTGAGTAATCCTCCACCTCCCCAAAATGGCCCTGCCACCTTTGAAGAAGAGAGAAAGAGACACCAGGGACTATAACAGGCAGAATGGGTGCTTTTTTCCTTTCCACTAGGTAGACTGACTCTGAAGTGTCAGCAGGGGTGACGCTGGGTACCCCACGTCTGCTTATCAGATTGAGGCAAGCTATCATATGCTCTATAAACTAGGGAAAAAGGGAGGGGAACAGCCTTGACTGCTGGAGAGGGAAATTTAGAGGATTACTCCAGAACAGCCTGAAAGGGTAGCAGGATGAGACCTTGGTCATTCCTTCTCCTAACCAGTGAGATTTTCACTTCCCCTCTACCAGGGGTGGATGATGGGAAAGCTGAGCGCATGGCAACACATGAGTTTAGATTCTAATTTAAAATTATATATCTTCCATTTTACTAGTGGGAGATTACAGAAGGATAAAGAGGCAAAGGGCTTAGGAACCCAACCAGCCCAGTTTTCCCACTGGGCCCAAACGTCTCTAGAGGTGGTAGGTATGTACCTTTGGTCTCGTGACATGCAGCTCTTTCACCATCTCAATGTAATGTTTCTTCCAGATTCCTTGCTCAAAGGGTGTTGGAGAGAAGTTGATGTACCAGCCAAAACGCAGGCATTTCAGCATCCAGAGCTGATCCAGTTCAGACAGGTACTTCCAGTACCAGCTCACCTACGAATGCCCAGTTAGTTGAAAACCTTGGGGTTTCAAGCATCCAAGATTGCAGCTAGAGACTTCTGTGCTGTGGATGTAATTCCCCTGTGTTCTTAAACTAGTACAATTCTTCAGCACTGTTTATGCTCCATTTAAACCTTTCATTAAACCATTTAAACCATTCAAGGTCTTCATGACATGCTCAGTGCCTAAGTGTTAGCTGAGTTCCAGCACAGCGTGAAATACTCCAAAAATCACAGGCCATGAGGAAAGATTTCAGCTTGTTTCGAGCAACTTCCTGCACTTCTACTCAATAAGCATACAGTAGTTGGAATAAACCCTTTGTTTCCACTGAGAAAACAGCATCAATAAACTCTCCAAGACTGATAGACCTGTTCTGAACATTTTCTTCCTACTCATATTCTGCTGTTATACTCCATCACACAGTCACCTTGCATGCAATGCTTCTTCCAGCTTAAAGACAAACATCATCTATTGGCACTGCCATGCTTATAATAGCAGCTGTCCAATGATGACACAGGTAGCACTGTAAAGACCTTTTTTTTCGAAGTAAGTAATTTCCTAACCTGTCTTCTCCCCGCCTGTGAATTAATAGCGTGAGCTGCATCCACATAAAACATGAAATACTGGAGAAAGATACTACAGCAAGCTTTAAACAAGCTGAGATTTTGATATATTTGTAGTATTATATGGAGTACTATGTTAGTGTGGTAATAATGTCACCAATACCTGAACTTATTCATTCAGAACTACTTTGGGCATCACCTCACAGCACTTTATCTCATGCAAACATATTTTTGGAGTCTTAGCCACTGTGCTCAAAAGCACATCTGTAACTTCTCTGCTTCTCCACATCCAACACTTTACCCTCAAGCGTTTTAAAAGAACTGTTTTTCTTAAAGCATCATGTGCAGTTCTTTGCAAGTAGCACAAGCCAATACTTCTCAAAGCAATTAATGATTCTGCACACAGTGCAAGGTACTTTAAAAGAACATGACTTTCAGAAAGTACCAGGCCTCCTTCTTGGGAAGAATCAGTCTTGTAAAGTGCCACATTTTAAATGCCTTAGAGCTCAGCATCTAAAATTACTCTTCACTTTTGTAAATCTTGGCCCATCTGGCTTAATTTAGGATCTGTGGAAGTGTTGCATTTGGTCTCATACAAGCGTCACTAAGCATTTGGCACCAGGCTGCCAAGTCAGAAGACATCCTTGCATTATGAAGAACAGCACTGGTACGTCTTTGCTGAAAACTAGTGCTGTTTCCTTTTTTTTTAACTAGCTTGACCTGATTTTCTGAACCTTAGGTATGTGTTGGTTGGCTTTTTTACCTGTGCACATCGACAGAGGCTCCGTGGGTCCAGGAAGGAAAAGATGTATAAAGAGAGGACTCTGGGAAGCCTTGTGGTAAAATCTAGAGCCTCGGTGGGGACTCGATCCTGTAGCTGCTTGGCACAGAATTTTTGCTGTGACGGGGAGCAGCGTTCCAACAGGTCCACCAGGATCCTCCGCCTCTGACCATCTGTCCACTTGTCAAACTGAAAAAAGGAGTTTCACGTTCTGAGAAACCGGAGATTCAGCTTCCTAAAATAAAGTGCACATTTAAGGCAAGGGAAAGTGCATAAGCAGCAGCTTCTGGTGACTCATTCAAGAGCAAAGCACGTAGGAACTGGGAACAAATGGAGAGGCTACATGAAAAGAAACTCTGAAGCCACGTAGCATGTGATTTATAATCCTCAAAGGATCCAGGATGGCCTAGTCCAGGACACACTCATGCTCACAAGACTCTTTGCTCCTGGGACCGGCTCTGAGACTTGGCTTTGCTCATGGAAAGGAGGAGACTCGGATCTGTGTTTACAGGATCAGGTCCCAAACTGCAATGAGTTCACCGCTGACTCCTCATCTATCCTGACACTTCTATGGTCCCCACTACCGCAATATTCGAATGCCTCACAATTTGTAAAGTATTTATTCCCACAATCCCACTGCATATGAGAGAAATCCCCTCTACAGAGAAGTGGAGCAACGAGAAACTAAATCAGCCGCCCATGTCTCACAAGGAAAATCTGCGGCACAGATGAGGCGGCACGGTAACGAAGATTTTTTGCAGCATTTCTATGCTTATGACAGGTATCTAAAGACCAGGATTGAAACGGCTGTGGGAAGAAACGAGCACTTAGGTAACCACAAAAGCATTTATCGCTTTGCTATGATGGCAACAACAACGCTGTGTTGAGCAGAGCGGGGCAGAGCTGTGTAAACAGGGTGGGAGCAACGGTGGCGGTGGCTGGTGGTTAACTGGTGTTGATAGCAGAGGATGGAAAGGGCCCCGTCAGCAGGAATCTCCTGGGAGGAGACTGACCTCATCACCACAATCTGTGCAATCTGTCTCAAAACCTGCAAGAGCAGTCCTGGCTGCGAGGGTAGCGCAGAGTGCCAGGAGGGAGGAAATGTCGGAGGACCCGGCGTGGTTAAAGATGGCTTTCTGGAGGCGAAATTCGGATTTCGGAGAAGTCCCGCTTCATCCTGCTTCCTAGCACAGCAACAGCAGCCTCAACCCAAACTCACCTTCTTTTCAAAGGGAAAACTGAACTGTTTGGGGAATTCCCCTGTTTGGGGAATGTTGCTTTTCCCCATTTGTTTCTTTCTCACGCATCAACCATCCCCAAAACATGCACTCGGCTTTCACAGGATTGTTTCCTGAAGCCAGCTTTCCACAGCTGACAACTTGCTCTCCACAGGTCAAATCACAGCACATTCATTTTTGCATTTAACCTCAGGGCATTAGAAGTTCTTACTTAAATGTGACCTCCAAAAATTAAAAATAATATGAAAAAACACGCGTTTCTTTCAATATTTTTTTTATTTATTGTGGGTAAATGGCTTAATGTCCAATGTCCCTTCCTTTCCCTTTCAGAACAAAACACACTAGAAACTCAGATTTTTTTTATTCTCTGCTTCCCCTGCCCCAAAATCTACGGTCAAGTGGAGAACTGGCAGAATAACAGTTTAAAATATACTGTGCAGATGAAAAGTAATTGAGAAGTAATTTCTTTCCAGATCATTTGAAAGAACTCTTTCTTTCTTTCTTTATTTTTACTTCGATGTATTTAATTCCAGTACTGGAGAATAAACTCTAAGAAATAAATAGCTCTTCTCCTTCTTGCAAACACCTCTGCAAGACCTTCAAGAAGGTCAGCATGAAGAAAGGGTGGAATTGGCAAGCCTGAGATCCCGGAGAGATGAAAAGCCAAATAGAAAAAAGCTCTCAAATGTCCATGCCTTTTCAGACACAAACGGCAAATTAAGGAATACACCCTTTTCCTCCCATCCCTGTTTTGCATATAACTTTCACCTCTAATGATGTTTAGCAGAGTACTAAGGAAAAACTGAAGCCGGACCTTTGGATTTAGGACTTGGAAACATATTTCCTGAGAATAAAACCAGACAAAGGTGTACCAGAGAGGAACAGAGGAGGTTCTGCCTGTGCCCTTCTCACCCCCAGCTTGATATAAGAGGCTTTCTCTGTCACATGGGGAAGGGGAAGGCTTCTGCTGCACACACTCCCCATTCATGATCACAGCTACATCCTCTTCTCATTAAAACAAGCTGCAATCACCAATTTGCAAAGATAAATTTCTCCCACATAAGTTCCAGAGACAAGGGAGTATCCAGCTTACTCTCTTCCACACCAAGAGATTAAGTGAACTAATCAAAGCAAATCTAGCTTCTCTTTAGAAGGCAGAATATTTGCTCCTGTTTAACTCTTCCCATTCCGCCACGGGTTTTGCAATAAAGCAATTCCTTCCAGCATCCTCAGCCCGTGCTTACACTGCAAGGGAAACCCCATTTAAATCAGCGCCACACAGTCAGGAGCATGGGAACACACAGCTTCTTCTCCACTGCATTCAGCAGCAGCCAAGTAGTTAAGTAGGCATAATTTGTCTCTTTTCCAGTATTAACAAGCATGTCCCCATCCTACATTTGGCTGCCTTTCTCCACAGTTCCTCCCCTTGCATCTGATTACAGCAACCCAACCAGTTGGACCAGATTCCCCTTTTCAAGGTGCTGCACCTTCTCTAGCCGCAGCTAGGAACACTTTTTCCCTTTTCCGTGCCTTTCCCCGAGCCCTGGCAAACAATGTCTCCCCAGGGACTGTATGACATAAGGCTACACTGGCAATGCAGAGTGCTCAGTCCCTGCTTCTGCGATCAGTTTACAATTAATCCATGAGTGCACACACACAAATAACACAGCCTGACACTAAGGGGAGAGCCCAGGACCTCAGCGCCAAAGTACAGAGGCTCTGCCGCTTAACCTAAAGAGGCCCCTCTCCGCTGTAAGAGACAGGTTGTTTTACTGACTTGAACTAGCCACTGAAATGGGACATAATCCTCATCTCCAGCCCAGCGTGTCGACGTGAGTTCACAGGGTTACAATCACATGCAGGCATCCCTGTGCTCTGCAAACGTAGGACCCAATTCGCTAGTCAACGAGGCTCTTTTGCAGAATGGCTTGCAAGCAGATGGAGATGATTCACCGAGGGAGAAGCAATTTTCCCCTCCCGCCCCAGCCATCTTCTCCTAGTCCTGATAAAGGGATTTGTTGGAGACCTGGGACCTGGGTGAGAAGAGAAGGGATGAAGCAGACAGGCACCTGATATCCATGATACACTAATCTACCCAACCAAACCCTAAACATCCCTGCCACCATGCAGCTCTGTGTCAGCAATTAGCAACTCGCCCCTAAGATCTGTTCGGTTCTGCTTTCACTGCTGTGGTTAAACAACTAAACCTGAAATTTTGCACAAGGAGACTCCTGCTGAGGAAGGCAAGCTGGCAGCCTGGTGACAAGAAGCACCCCTGAGCAGGAGCCATGGCTCCTGCACCTTGGCACCTAGCATGGGTCAGCTTCTGGGTAAAGAGGTGTCTAGAGGTGGGGGTCTGCATGACTAGGTGTCCTGGTTTCGGCAGGGATAGAGTTAATTTTCTTTCTAGTAGCTGGTATAGTGTTATGTTTTGGATTCAGTATGAGAATAATGTTGATAATACACTGATGTTTTCAGTTGTTGCTAAGTAGTGTTTAGACTAAGTCAAGGATTTTTCAGCTTCTCATGCCCAGCCAGCAAGAAGGCTGGAGGGGCACAAGGTGTTGGGAGGGGACAGAGCCAGGACAGCCGACCCCAACTGGCCAAAGGGGTATTCCATAGCATGTGACGTCATGCCCAGTATATAAACTGGGGGTAGTTGGCCTGGGACAGCATGGATCACTGCTCAAGAACTAACTGGGCATCATCAGTCAGTGAGTGGTGAGCCATTGCTTTGTGCATCACTTGTTTTGTATATTCCAACTCTTTTATTATTATTTTCATTTTTTTATTGTTATTATTATCATTTTCTTCCTTTCTGTCCTATTAAACTGTTTTTATCTCAACCCATGAGTTTTACTTTTTTTCTTTCCCGATTCTCTCCCCCATCGCACTGGATGGGGGGAGTGAGTGAGCGGCTGCGTGGTGCTTAGTTGCTGGCTGGGGTTAAACCACGACACCAGGGATGGGGTTCAGCTGCCCAAACACCAGTGCCCTGCGTTGTGGGGTATCCTGCAAAGCCTAGAGGTGCCACTCCAAAGGTGACAATTCTCTGCAAATCCTGCATGATATCTGCCGTGGTATCTGCATATGTCCACAGTATCATACTCTCACCCTTCAAAACAAGGTGGCTGGATCCAAACCGTGTATTTGGCATGGTTCCTGGTTCAGGCTAATGTCCAAATTGTGTCTGAACGATGTCTAGAAGAGTGCTACCGACCCAGGCCAAAATCGTGCCAGGGAGCGTGCTAACAATTTCAGAGTGTGTGTGGATGAGCAAGTTCCAGTACCTGGGAAGACTCAGATCTGCTGTATAAATTATTAGCACAAGATGTAGCCCACAGGGTGAGCTGAATCACTGTCTGGGCTTCCCTGACATGTCTCCATCTCATTTGGTTGTAACGGAAGCAGAGACACTCAGATCACCTGGAGACACTGAAGCTTAGGTGTCTTAATCTACAAGTTCAACCCCAGCTTCATTGTCAACTTATTAGCCTGGGTGTCAGCATGATAGCACTGAGCATTAAGGAAGAGCAAAATGCTTTTATGTTTTTTAAATTAATGGGAGGAATTTTTGGCTTGCAGAACACAGCAGAAAGGGAGGCTGAGAGGCAGAACGTCAAGGCATCTGCCCTGGGTGCAATACAGAATAAAAGCAACTAGAATAAAAAAGAAAAATTAAGAGAGATGTTAACCCTTTCACAGTTTAACCATCAGAAGGGTTTCAGCTGAAAGACAGCAGCACAATTTCTCTTTTATACGTATCTCGATAGTATTTGGGTAAAGGAGTTGGTGTAAAGAAATTCAATGCAAATGCCTCCAGCAGGACCACAGCCTGCAAATACTCAGGTATGGGAACAGCCATGTAAGACATGCAGTCTGCTGCCACTACACACCACCACTGCTTCCACTCTGTGCAGCAATAATACTTTGTGGAACTGAGCACAATCTGAGACAGCCAAAAAATTGTAGAGGGTCCCATCGTGCATCTTGCATACTGCCCTCTGGGGCTGCCCACCAGCGCAGAAAACAGAGAAATAAAATCCCTTTGGGTCAGCTAGCTCATTGCTTCTCAACCTGTGTTTTATGGACTACGACAGCCTGGGAGACATCAAAGATGTCCTGTGGCACAGCTGGAAAAAAAATAACTAAATTAAAATGTGCATACATAGTCCCTGAATGCATGCAAATAAAATCAGGAAGCGTAAAGTAAACAATGAGCATCCAAAGTTTAATCTAATCTTTATTTGGCTGTAAAGGAAAACCACTGCGGCAATGCCGCACAAGGCAACCTGTTCTGCTTTCCCAGAAGGCCGGATGGTCCTTCAGTGTAAAAAGGTTGAGAAACACTGAGCTAGTTCATCTCCTGCCGCAAGGCAGGATCCACTCTACCTAAACCATTCCTGACAAATGTTTGTTTAACCTGTTCTCAAAAAACTCCAGCATTGGAGATTCCACCACTAACCTCTAGGCAAGCTATTCTGGCAGTGAATTTTCTGTAGCATTGGATTTTGCTGGTGTCTGAATTGCGACTCCATCATTGCAATTCAAGCCCATGATTTGTTGTCCTATCTAATGTGAACACAGAGATCAGATCATTCCCTTCTTCTTTTTGGACATCTTTTGTGTGTCACTGGAAATATATTATTAGGTCTTTTCTCCATCTTCCCTACAGTAAAGGGATTGTTTTCATATTTTCTGGACCTGAGACTGTTTTTACATATGACTTGTTCTCAGAAGTATGTCCAATTGATCCTCTGCTTTCTCAAAATGCAGGGACCAGAACTGGGGATGGCTCTGCCTTTCAGACAGCCATTTGGGATATTTCCCTTTACTACAATTATAAGACACTGTCAGCTTATATTCAGTTTGTGATCCACCATAATTCCCAGCTATTTTTATGCAGAACTGCTGCATACTTGGCTTTTCCCAGATCTGCAGTTTTTGTAAATGTCATTCTTACATGCAGCACTTTTTACTCGTCCTCATCAAACTGCAGATCATTTCATTCTGATTTCTAATCTCCAGCGTTCATTAAAACCCTTCAAGCCTGGTGTCACCTGCAGATGAGTATGTACTTTCCATTCTATCACCCAGATACTACTGAAAATACTTAACAGTTCTGGACTTAGGACAGACTTCAGCCTTCCAGTTTCATAATAAAGCATTTCCAACTACACTGAATATGGGTTCCCAGCCATACAAACCCACCCTTCAGCAGTTTCATCTGGTCCGTACTTCCTGAGAGGGCTTTGAGAAGGTCATGTGAATCAATGTAAAAACTCCTGCCCAGACCACTGTGACTTCTTGACACAGTTTCTCTCAATTTCAGAGTGCTCTAGGCTTTACATACCAGATACTATAATGTCACAGTCTTTGAAGGGAGTTAAGAGCAGCTTTTGTGCTTTCTGCACCCATTTCATTGGTATGATGAATGACAGAAGCGCAAGGAGAATTAGCTCTGAAGGAGCATGAGAGCTACTGATATAGTGTCTTATGAAGGGTCAGAAATTTAACCTTTCAGAAGATGATTCAGCACTCTTATGTGTGTGTGCAGGAAAGTTGTTTCCAGATTTTGGCTCTTTCAGTGGGGGTTCTAATGAAAACATTTTTGCCCTTTTGCCGGTATATCCCATGGGCATTTTAAAACATCCAACAGTTTTCAAGAGACAGGTTTTAGGTCTGTCAGTTACTGACTATCATGCTAAAAGTTGTTTTTTTGAACAATAATCATTCAACTATTTTGTTTTCTTGGTGTCCATGAAACTCTTTATTATCAAAATGCATGCATGTCAACAAGTTATGGAAAGCATATTTCTTATAAAGATGAATAATCCTTATCAGCTTAAAATCAAAATACTTGTCTGTAAAGACCAGTTCCTATGCAAAAAAATTTCCACGAGTGACCTATTAGGCATAAAGAATAAGTGTCAAATAAAGTTACTGTGCAAATACTTTTTATCAAAGAGTGCTGACAAGGAGCATCATTTCTGTATTTCTGTTTAGCTTGTGTATCATATGTGAGCATGTAACTGGTTCTTTGGTTTCATTTATAAAGATGTGCACAAGGATCAACCATACAGTTACTACTGAGCCACATTAATACATTCAGCTGAATTCACTCATTATTGCAATGAAGTCCCTGAGTCTGTATTCCTGCTTGCATAGGAGACTGAGCAGATTACGGCTGCTTTCCCAGAATGGCCTTTAAATAGATTTTGCCATATAAAAGAGAAAGCACAATGCGATATTTAAGGGGTGAGCTTAGGACTAGGGCAAATCTTGTGCCATTGCATGCTCTGCCATCAGCTTCCTGGGTAGGTCAATTAGAGTTGTATTCCTTTCAAGCAGTCAGCTATGTCTCCCTTCATAGGCTACGGAAAGAAACAGACTTCTCTAGAGGGCTGATCTTTCATCCTACATTAAGTGAGATGAATTATCCTCTGGAAGTACCACTTTCTCTCTGTTGACTCTACAAGGAGCCTGTGATGACCAGACCAGCCAGGCTTAAATATTATGTTTCAGACATACACACCCAGCCAGAGAAACCCCATCCCGAATGCCTAACTTGCGGTCATTTGTGGTTGGGGCAGACAAATTCTATCTCATATCTTTCTGTGCCTCATTTTCTCATCTGCAAAACAGGGTGACAGCACTTTCCTCTCTCATGTTGGGGCTGTGAAGATAATGACAGTAAGAAATTGTGAGGTGCTCAATGATTACAGTATTAGGAGCCACATGTGTGCACTTGGTAGATAACATGTCATTTATTACAGGTTTCAAAGACCTGCTAGCAGGCAATGGTAATACCTAAACATCCAGTATCTTCTTTGAAGTCTTGACAGACTTTTCCCAGGGTTTCTTATCCCATTTCAGATCATTCTGATGATGCAATATGATTTCCTAAGTTCAGAGCTTACAGAATGTGGGCACTGAGGGAATTTACACCTTTACCTTCCTCATAAGTAGAGCAGTTACAGCTCACTTTCACATCAGGAAAATGAATCCCTTTTTCAAAATAGGATAGGTTTTACATTCCCATTATAGTAATCTCTTGATCAGTTCAGAAATCTAGCTGTATTTGAATATATATTTAAAGAGAAAAGTTTACCCATTTTCCAAGTAGGGCTCTTCTTTCTTCGAATACCTATAAAACAAACACACACAAATAAAACTGAATGTTTAAAGGGGATTCCATATGTCCTAAGAAAAATATAGCTTGAAATACAATCTACAAAATATAAACAGAATCACTGAATGGAAGAGTTTGGAAGAAACCTGTGGAGATCTTTTAGCCCAAACTCCCTGCTAGGGTCAACTAAAGCAGGTTGCTCAGGGCCGTGTCCAGATGGGTTTTGAATATCAATCTTAACACAGCCAGACCATTAGGAGTAAGATAGTAAGACCAGTCTTTGTTCCCTGGCCACTTTACAGTGACAACTAATCACAGAATCATAGAATGGTTTGGGCCGGAAGGGACCTTAAAGATCATCTAGTTCCAACCCCCTGCCATGGGCAGGGACACCTTCCACTAGACCAGGTTGCTCAAAGCTCCATCCAACCTGGCCTTGGACACTTCCAGGGATGGGGCATCCACAACCTCTCTGGGCAACCTGTTCCAGTGCCTCACCACCCTCACAGTGAAGAACTTCTTCCTTACATCTGATCTAAATCTACCCTCTTTCAGATTAAAGCCATTACCCCTTATCCTATCACTACATGCCCTTGTAGAAAGTCCCTCTCTGGCTTTCCTGTAGGCCCCCTTTAGGTACTGGAAGGCCACTATAAGGTCTGCCTGGAGCCTTCTCCAGGCTGAACAACACCAACTCTTTCAGCCTGTCTTCATAGGAGAGGGGCTCCAGCCCTCTGATCATCTTCGTGGCCCTCTGGACTCACTCCAACAGGTCCATGTCCTAACAAGAAGGATGACTGGTATCAAAATACAGCAGAGGATTTATGATGTTCACCTTTATTCATAGGGAGCTAGACCTGAAAGCACTAGCGTGTAGCTTCCCACTACCACAAAACTGCCTTCTGTACTCAGGATTGTGACCTGGGAAGTCAGGAAATGCTGTAGATGATTCTTCCAGAAGACAGATCAAAGAGGAAAAAGCCCAGATTATAACTGCACATAAAACCAGCTATTAACCACAACTAGGAAAACATACTTGATCATTATAAACTCCAAACATGTTACTGCTATGACAGTCTGCAAAGGTTCCTGCAGAGAAAGACATTATCAGTGCTGATGTCTGGTACAGCAGTTGACAGCATTAGCTCTGTCTCTCTCAGCAGGAGTGTCTCTTGCGAGGGGTGAAAAATGACATTTCTTTTATTTGTATGTTGACAGTTATTATTTTCTTTATTTGCATGTGGGACACTTGGGAAAGTAAGAAAAAAAACCCTAACAAGCTGAACTTGGAGAAGGATTTGCCACAAGCAAGTGATGAATACTCAAAGATCTAAGTTTGGGGTTGGATAATTCAAGTGAAGCAGGGAGCTATTTATATAACTGAAAGCAATGTTAATGGTCTTTGATCAAAGAAAGACACGTACTTGCTTTCAGCAATCTTGGAGATACATCTGAGCCAACTCTGACAGAGAGTTCTGCCTACTCCAGGCACTTGGAAGCATTAATTAGCAACAGAATGGCCCAAAATAGGTGTAATCATCCACTGCCTTAATCAAGCCCGTTTACTGTCCTCTCCTCCAAGGCCTTGGAGTTATACCTATAATGTGCCTAACCTGGCTGGCTTTGGACACAGCCTGAGGCCAAGGTTGCTCCTGAGATCTGCCATCTCACATCCATGTCTTCAGGTGGTTTTAAATAAGCTGAAGTTCAAGGCTGTTTGGCAAATCCCTCCACACTTTGCTGCAAATGCCACTGGGGACTCTTCTACCCAACACCTGAATTACTGCCCAGCAGAAGGCAAATCATCTCCCAACTTCCAGTCCATCCTTAAAGGCAGCACAGCCCTGTATTCAGCAGGACTGATGCTGAAGTCTGTCCAGTTTTGCTGCGGGCAAGCAGGCTACCCCGTCTTCATCCCTAACTGTAGCACAACCTTGGCATATCTAAGACTCCACCTCTGGTTTTCTGACCATGAATGCTGCATAATTGGAGGTTTCCTAATTCTGGCTTCTTGACTTTGGTCTGTCCCTGATGGTGATCCTGGCTTTAAAACAACCATGACTGCTCATGTCCCAGTAGTAACACCCTGGATAGTCTTTTCTGTTCTAACAGCTGTTGTAAAGGCAGAAAACCATAGATGGAGGCAGCAGGACTCAGGATCTACAACAGGCAGGAGAGAGCTGGGTCCTACCAACAATGCAGACATCTGTACTCCTGAGCATGTTTGAAAATCCAGGGAAATCTACAGGAACTACTAATGGAGTACCCCCAGGATTACCCCAAATTAGACAGGTAGCGAATTTATGCTACTAACTGTTCTTGGGTCTGCTCCTAACAATGGTTTAGTTGGAGCTTAAATGCTTCTGCCTTGGATCAGCTCTGAATTCCCAGCACTCCTGCCCCTTATTGCCTACTCTACTAACAAGTACATTTCTTATGCATCTGTTCTCCTTACGCTTTCACCTTCTTACTGTTTTTCACATACTTTCTATCTATAAATTCTTTTCTCCATGCTTTCTCTTAACTCAAGAGTGCAGAAACAAGCAGAGATATGATTGTATGAAGATGGCACCTTGTCACTGACTAGCTCCCTATATATATTAATTGGACTATCTCCTGATTTCAGCTGCCAGCAATATTTTTGTTGCAACTATTTTTTTTCTGCCAACACTACAGAGCAGTATAGTGATATACAAAAAGGTGTTTCAGGCAGGTCAATGCTTTAAAACCTGGATCAGAAACAAGCAAACCCTTTTTATCATGAATTTCATCACCGAGCACAGGTCTGGGAGCTTATGGTATGTTCTTTCCTACCTGGAACATCATTAAGCATTGGAGTATACAAAAATCCAATATAAGCTCCTAAAAGTTTTGCTGCAGCCCAATGCAACATGAGACTGCCTAAGGAGCAGAGGAGTAAGAAGGTGGGAAAGGGTGGTTTTGCCCACATACTTATTTCTAATTAGATCATACTTTATTGCACAGTGATGTGCATCTGTAAAAATATGTTTTAAAGGGTGTAGGAAACAGACATTAAAATGATTCAAAGGCTGGAGAATATGCCAGATTGAAAGGACTTCAAAGAGCTCAATCTGTTTAGTTTATCAAAAAAAGTTCAAGTGTTGGCTTGAAGCAGGGTAAAAGTCCTTCCACAAGGAAAAAGTACTGGTTACAGAAGAGTTTAATAAGCTAGTAGGGGAAGATTTAAATGATGGAAGCTAATGCTAGAGGTATTCAGACAGGAGACAAGGTTTCATCTTTTCATGGTATAGGGGATTAATCATGTGAAAAATTATTAGGGAAGTGATGAAATTCTCATTTCATAAGGAATGAAGGTCCTTAACTCCAAAGGAAGTCTGGATATCTTCGTGGAAGATGTATTTTAGCCAAATTCTAGTTAGCGACCTCAAGACTGGGAGAACTGTGTGAAACAAAAGGGCTCAAGAAATCCAGGAAGCCAGACTACATGATGTAATGGGCCTCTCTGGATTAAGTTCTATGAATCATCAACAGAAATTTAAACTGAATTCTGAGGGAGGAATAAGCTTCTGGTGATACATGAGCCAAAAAAACCTCAGTTATGTTAGCAGTTCCCAGATATAGTATACAGAGTGGGAGGTTAGGAAATGCATCTCGTTATTTATAAATTGAGTGCATCATTTCAGTTTCCAAAATACCAAGCTAGGCTCATCACTGCCAGGCTTCGCAGAGAAGCGAGAGCATGGGTACTAAGGTCTCTCCTATGAGCTGAGGTGGAGCACTCCGGCCACTCAGAAACTTACGCAGACACTCAGTTTGCTCTGGGGTTAACTGAAGTCTTCTGGTGCAGAAAAAGAATGATTTGGTAACTTTCACTAAAAAATGAATACACATTTTTTGTTTAAAAACAACCGATTTGGCAAAATGACAGTACTTGAACTAAATACTTGCATGCTTTAAACAATGTACATTAGAACTTTCCATTTTTACCTAACAATTTATATATATATATATGTATACATAATAAAGACTGTATGTGTGTTTGATATATGCATACTTCTAATAGCAAACACAATTTTTAAGTTTTTATTCCATTACTCATGACCTACACAGGCAAAAATATAAGTTAGATTTTTCTAGGACTTGAGAATTTGTGAAGTGAACCTGAGAATTTGTCTTGGGATTTGAGAATATTCAAAACGACTGGACAAGATCCTGAGCAAATGCTTCAGCTGACTTTGCCTTCAGAGTTTGGACTAGGTCATCTCTGTAAGTCCCTTCCAATCTCAACAATTCTGTGATTCTATGAATTTCACCCATTTGCATGGAACTTGCCTTGTCATTCATGAGTTGATGGTTCAGTGGAGTCCATGTGCTCATCTTGGTCTGTAGTTTGGGGCCATCCATGTTTCTAGGAGGTGCAAATGCCATAGATACAGGAGATGGTGGGTCCTCTGATGTCTCGTCAGCACCACTGGCTACAACAATTGAACAGAACAAAGACCAACATTATCTCTGTGCTACTCCATTACAGTAAGTTAGTGAAAAGCAAATAGTTTTAAGAAGGAAACCAACAATTTCATAGCATAGCAATGATACAAGTAAAATTATTTGGAAATCAGTTAGGGTAAGGCCTTTTATTTTATGTAACCACAGTAGCCGTGACAGTAAAGGCCAGATTTCCTGCCACTAACATCATATAAATAATTAATAGTTAAGCAGTTCTTCCCCATCACAAATGTTATTGAATATGCCTTTGATTTTTGCTGCATGAATGATCACAAGAGGATATATGCAGCAAGATAGAAAATACACAAAATTTCTCTTTCCAGTTGTTGGAACTGACAGTTGAAGATAACTTGTGCATCTACTTAAGTGACCCTAGCTAGGTTTTTACTGATTTTGGTGGGCATAGAATCATAGAATCGTTTAGGTTGGAAAAGACCTTTAAGATCATCAAGTCCAAACGTTAACCTACCACTGCCAAGTCCACCACTAAACCATGTCCCTGAGCACCACGTCTACACGTCTTTTAAACACCTCCAGGGATGGTGACTCCACCACCTACCTGGACAGCCTGTTCCAATGCTTGACAACACTTTCAGTGAAGAAATTTTTCCTAATATCCAAGCTAAACCTCCCCTGGCACAACTTGAGGCTGTTTCTTCTCGTCCTATCGCTTGTTACTTGGGAAAAGAGGCCAACCCCCACCTCACTACAACCTCCTTTCAGGTAGTTGTAGAGAGCGATAAGGTCTCCCCTCAACCTCCTTTTCTCTAGGTTAACAACCCCAGTTCCCTCAGCCACTCCTCAGAGGACTTGTGCTTTAGACCCTTCACCAGCTTTGTTGTTCTTCGTTGGACACGCTCCAGCACCTCAACGTCTTTCTTGTAGTGAGGGGCCCAAAACTGAACACAGTATTCGAGGTGCGGCCTCACCAGTGCCAAGTACAGGGGGACGATCCCTTCCCTGCTCCTGTTGGCCACACTCTTTCTGATACAAGCCAGGTTGCCATTGGCTTTCTTGGCCACCTGGGCACACTGCTGGCTCATATTCAGCCGGCTTTTGACCAGCATCCCCAGGTCCTTTTCCTCCGGGCAGCTTTCCAGCCACTCTTCCCCAAGCCTGTAGCATTGCGTGGGGTTGTTGTGACACAAGTGCAGGACCTGGTACTCAGCCTTGTTGAACCTCATACAATTGGCCTCGGCCCATCGATCCAGCCTGTCCAGATCCCTCTGTAGAGCCTTCCTACCCTCAAGCAGATCAACACTCCTGCCCAACTTGGTGTCATCTGCAAACTTACTGAGGGTGCACTCGATCCCCTCATTCAGGTCATTGATAAAGATATTAAACAGAACCCGCGCCAATACTGAGCCCTGGGGAACACCATTTGTGACCAGCTGCCAACTGGAGTTAACTCCATTCACCACAACTCTTGGCCATCCAGCCAGTTTTTTATCCAGCGAAGAGTACACCCGTCCAAGCCATGAGCAGCCAGTTTCTCCAGAATGCTGTGGGAAACGGTGTCAAAGGCTTTACTAAAGTCCAGGTAGACAACATCCACAGCCTTTCCCTCATCCACTAAGTGGGTCACCTTGTCATAGAAGGAGATCAGGTTGGTCAAGCAGGACCTGCCTTTCATAAACCCATGCTGACTGGGCCTGATCACCTGGTTGTCCTGTATGTGCCGTGTGATGGTACTCAAGATGATCTGCTCCATAACCTTCCCTGGCACTGAGGTCACACTGACAGGTCTGTAGTTCCCTGGGTCTCCCTTCTGGCCTTTCTTGTAGATGGGCATCACATTTGCTAATGTCCAGTCAACTGGGACTTCCCCAGTTAGCCAGGACTGCTGATAAATGATTGAAAGTGGCTTGATGAGCACTTCTGCCAGCTCCCTCAGTACACTTGGGTGGATCCCATCTGGCCCCAAAGACTTGTGTGTGTCTAAGTGGTGTAGCAGGTCACTAACCGTTTCCCCTTGGATTACGGGGGCTTCATTCTGCTCCCTGTTCCTGTCTTCCAGCTCAGGGGGCTGGGTACCCTGAGAATGACTAGTCTTACTATTAAAGACTGGGGAAAAGAAGGCATTAAGTACCTCAGCCTTTTCCTCATCCTTTGCCACTATGCTTCCCCCCGTATCCAATAAAGGATAGAGAGTTTCCTTAGCCCTCCTTTTGTTGCTGATGTATTTATAGAAGCATTTTTTATTGTCTTGTATGGCAGTAGCCAGATTAAGTTCTAGTTGGGCTTTGGCCCTTGTAATTTTCTCCCTGTATAACCTCACGACATCCTCCTAGTCCTCCTGAGTTGCTTTCCCCTTCTTCCAAAGGTCATAAACTCTCCTTTTTTTCCTAATAATGCCAAGTCTCAAAGGGCCAATTTCTTTCTGTAACACTTAACTGAAAGAATGAAATCCAGAACGGTTCAGAATTGACTGAAATCTCTTAGGTCCTGTGTTCAGGCAGATTGGTTTTGACAGTTTGGACTGACTGTGCTGCTCTTTTAAACAAAAATTTCTACATGAAGTAAATCAGACATTTAACAAAATTTTCCCTTCCCTTTTGTGACACCAAGTAACTGAACTTTGTTCAGACAAAATAATTTCTTCATAAATTCTTGCCCAAACATAGGAAAAGCTTTTTTCCTTCATCTTCTGTCCTGCAGCTGGATTCAGCAGGATAATGTCATTGCTCACCTCAGGCATCCAATTTCCAGACTGGAGGCTTAAGCTGCAGCAGCCTGAAAACCAAGTAATTTCTTCACCACATTAAAAAATATCTCAGTTCCCTGCATACAGTTATTAGGCAATTTTTCTGTAAACACTTCAGATCGCTTTAAAGCTTCACAGTGGCAAGGTGAATAATATGACTTCTGGAACAAAAGAAAAGGCAAATCCACTAAGTAACTCCAATATTGTGTTGCCAGCCTACCCCGAACCCAAGCGCCTCAAAACCCACCCAGCAAAAGGACCTTTCTAGCTAATAGAGCTTTGAGGCTCACAAGACACATCTTCATGAAAGCCCAGTCCCCTATTCCTCACCCAGACAAAATTCTTGTCTATACCAATGGAATATTAATCTTCAAAACCCACTGCAGGATCTGTCTGGGCACATCACCTTTTTGATTAGTTTTTCCTCCCTTTCTTTCCTAAGTTATTATGGAATCAAAGAAATATAAAGAAAAACCCGAAAAATCTGTTACATCTTTCTCTCTGCATCTGGTGATGTAATATGGTCCGTGGTTAGGAAATAAGTTCATTAAAAGAGTCTGAGTTCTTTCTCTTTCTTTTTTTTTTTTTTTTTTTTGCTAGAGATCCTTAAATAACTTATTGTCTGCACACTGCAATTTTAACTTCCCACAGAGAAGCCACTGAAAGCTAAAAGACTTACTTACTAAGGTTTCAAAGCCTCATATTCTGTAGTTGGCTAATGTTAGAGGCTTCTTGTGCAACTGAGTAGGTGCATTTGGGATATGCATTACGACGGGATCGCTTACTGGCTTGTTTTTGTTTTGGTTTGGTTTTCTGCAAGGCCCCTGCCCTTTTCAATGCACAGAAATACAACATTACAGGCTAGAGAAACAGCTCCACTGCCAAAAAAACAGGTTCAGGCAACCATGTCCTGTTTTTCAGGGACAACCTTCTACCATTAGTCACAAAAACATCAGTTGTCACTGCAGCACACTCCCAACCCTGGATTCATGTTCCAGTTTCCCTACCCAGACATGCTTTCTTGGTGCTGGAGCAGCTGCATTCACAAAGCGCCTCTGTGAACTGGCGCGTTAGCAGCTTGCAGCCCAAAGAGACAGTCTTGCCTCTGGACTCTTGTACGCCCTCTGTGCCAAAAATGTGGCTTGGAACACACCTGGCAGAAGTCATGTTCCCAGCTGCACATGCCATAGAATGGCCTGAATTGCACTTCATGTTTGATCACAATGTGTAAACGGGGCTGCAAAGGCAGGTACATTCAGGCAAACAGGTGAGCATAGCCAAACATTTTAACTTTGTAGATGACGTGCCAGCTTGCCATCCCTCCCTCGCTACCCCTTTGCTAGCACAGTCACACAACCACCATCTGCTCTGCTCCTTATTGCCCCAGCTACACTCAGAATAGTCATGAGGGGAAGGAGGTAACCCCAAGTCCAACCTCAGTGGCGTGTGTTTACAGGGTGAATTCTTTGGTGAAGTCAGGACTGTGCAGTGTCACTTTAGAGCACGTGTTTTACTGGGGTTCCTCAAAGGCACGCTGTACATGGTGGGACTCAGTGCGCTTACTTATTAGGTGGCCTTGAACTTCATGGGATGCATCAGAGGAGCCAGCAGTGTTAGAAAATCTAGAAGCACCTTACCTGTAACATGCAGCTAGCCTAAAAATTGGACTGCAAGTTCTTTATAGGCCTTCTAAGAAAAGACTTGGTTTACCAACTACAATTTAGCTACCCATTCCACAAAGGAAAACCTGGGCTTCTTGTCTTCACCTTGAACTCCCTATCCCTGGCAGGATTAACAGCTAATCTGGCTTCTTCAAGAGCCTAGAGTAACTCTGATCAGAGTTAATCTATGACATGATACTGAGGTGGCTGCAGGAGCTTGCTCAGGTCGCATTAAAAAGCAGCTGGTGTACTGTGCAGACCAGCGATTGTCAAGCTGTTTAGCCAGGGCCCCGCTTTTCTTCTGCAATAGTCGTTATCTTTGGACTGGCTGCCCAAAATAACATTCCAGAGATTGCTCCAGCTTGTTCTTCACATATCCTGGGATGAAATTCATCAGGCTTAGCTGATCTGAAAACATTCAACCAGCAAGAGACGGGAGATGAGGTTAACAAGAAATTAAGCTTTAAATATATATAAGGAAAATGTTGGTTTAGTACCCAAAGAGGAAAAGCTATTGATACATGATGCTAAAAAAATTATCTATTATCCTTGTTCTAGGAAAAATAAAAAAGCAATGTAGGAGCAGGTGGCAGGCATAGTAAATACTAGTGCAAAAGAGATTTGGGGGAAAGACCGAGTTTTGTGAGTACATACAGTGTTTTCAAGCTGGTTCTGTTTGATTAACTTCACACCAAGTTGGTCAGAGATCTCCAGGTGTTTCAAGGCAGTTACCTTACACAGTTTGCAGAAAGCAGGTGAGCCTGGCAGAGTCCAAATGTTAAAAAGCTGCCTGGGTTACTACAGGCAGAGAGTACCTAGGAATGGTTCACAGTTCAAATGAAAGGATATACTGAGTGGGGATCCAAGAGATTTGTGCTTTTTGAGATATATGAAGAAGACACACATTAATTTCACAGGGCAGAAAAGACAAATGGTGTTGTCTAACAGTGAGACAATTTTAAGACTGATCAAAATCCTACTGAAGCCCATGGAAATACTTTCACTGATTTCAGTACAAGTTGGGTCAAGCCCTTGGTTTAAAACAATGTGATTGCATTTACAAAAGATTAACAATACATAATGATCATATCATATTAACTAAGGGCATTGGAATAATTTCTTTTAGCTGGGTTAATCTCTGCTTAACCCTCTGGAATGGCATTCCAGAGGTTTGTGCAAACCATATTCAAAACAAGTCCTTCAGAAGCAGACCCACTTTATTAATGTTTTTGACCACATCTCTATAGCAGTAAGCCTTTGTGGTTCAACAGAACCTGGTGCACTCAGAGGTTTAAGGATGCATTTTGCAGAGAAAGAGCCTAATCACATTAATCCATGTGACGACAATGGCACAATCGAGGAGTTCAGTTGTGAATAAACAGAATTTAACTGAATCAATCTCAAGCTCAGACAAAAAAGTAATATTTATAGTAAATTATTATATCAACAATAAACAGTGCAATGATTGATGCTATGGAAGAAATGCTTTAAACAGTAGGAAGAGAAAAACAATCTAGAATGTAGGCCAAACTATAAGGCATTCAAAATGGAAAAAATCAAGGGGATAGCTCTGGGTGGAAAAGATAATGTGAAACAGATCCTCCTATGTAGGGGGACACCTAGAAAGATGGCAAGAGGAGAAGGGCAGGAGGCTAAGTGCATGTTTGCAATGATTTACAACAGGGAGGCCAATACTACACTCCTCCTTTCCTTCTAGCTAGCCCTTAACCCACAAGCTGCAAAGTACTGATATCATCCAGCCTTCCACATTTGTCACCTGCACGTTGCATAGTGATGCCCTGTCCTCATTTAACATGTCCACTCTGACTGCATGATATCGCCAGTGTTCCGCACTACCACATCAGTCTTCTCACAGTTGTCCCCAGTCCCATGGAAGATTCTGTGACCCTGACACAGATGTTTTCCCAGCTGGCTTCGAGGATCTCTGTGGTACCAATGCTGCAGCATCAATACACCCCAGAGCATGGCATTGCCACAGTACTGGTAAACGCAAACACCTGCAGCACCTTGTGCCACTGATATTTCTGTCTCTCCCCAGCACTGTCACCTCTGAGAACCCTGCACTGCACGAGACCAACACCCTTACCCCTGTGCTAGAAATATCCTGGTCCACAAGAACACAAGGTTTGAGTACCCCTATGACCCACCTTACCTGAGGCAGTGAATAACTAACTCTGTGTTCCTCACTGCTCCATGATGCCCACCAAGGCATCAGTACCTCCATATACCATCCCAGAGGTGATACTCTCCACTGACCCACAGACCTCAGATCCCTTGTGCTCCTCCATACCATTGCCCTCTATCAATGCCCTTGCTCTGCTGCTTTAACTTCCATACGCATTCTCTTCATAACCATGGCTCAAAGCTGCGTCAGGTGAGGTTCTGACTAGATATTAGGAAGCATTTCTTTACCAAGAGGGTGGTCAAACACTGGAACAGGCTTCCTAAAGAGGTGATCGATGACCCATGCCTGTCAGTTTTTAAGAGGCATTTGGACAACGCCCTTAATAACATGCTTTAACTTTTGGTCCACTCAGAAGTGGTCAGGCAGTTGGACTAGATGATCGTTCTAGGTCCCTTCCAGCTGGAAGTACCCTACACTATCCTATCCTATCCTATCCCTTTTATCCCACAGTGTTACTCAGCTCCAAAGGACTGGTACTCTCTTTGGTCTCCAATAAGCCCAGTAATCTCCCCTCCCTGATTGTGTCAATACCTGACTGCTCTCCTCTGTGTCCTTGCTATAGATGTTCTCCAGGATCTGCTCCGAGCCCAGAAGCGCTGACTCCCACTCCTGCTCCACATCAGTCTCCTTGCGTCCTGCAGGGCCAATATCTCTCCTGGGACCCAAAGGCAGCAGCAATCCCCTCGGGCCCCATGCCTGACAGCGCTGGCAGACGGGCAGACCCCAGGCCCTTTGGGCCTCAGTGTCCCCACTGCAGCATTTACACCTCCATCGGAGGCGCATCGGAGGCCCCCTCCCCTCACAGCATGGGCCGTGCTGGGGTCTGCCATCTTCCCGTCAGACTCTCTCCCTCCCTCCTATTGCATCTCCTGTCCCCTCCGCGTACCCCGTGGAGTTCGTACTCCCCTCTCTTTCCACCGTCCCACCGTGTCTCGCCGCATTTGTAACCCCCTCCCCATGCCACATCGCCTTCGTCCCCCCCCCCCCCGAAAATGTCCCACCCACGGCATCTAGTCCCCTCGTGCCCCGCTGCGGTTGCAACCCCCCCGGCTACCCCACGCTCTCCCACAGTGATCCGCTCACCCCGTGTCCCCTCAGACCTCGGTCACCCCCCAAAAACCTCGGGACCCCCGCGGTCCCCCCCCACCGGGCCGGGCCGCCCCTCACCTGCCTCCTCCCCGCCCGCGGGCGGCGCGGCCTACTCCTCCCGCAAGGCCGCTTCACGTCGCTATGGCAACCGCTTCCCGCGCCCCCCCCCACCCTCCGCGGGAGGCCGCCAGCCAATCAGCTCCTACCAGCAGGGTTGGGGAGAGGGGGGGGCCGGGAAGGCAAAACGGCCGGAGGTTCCGATCTACCTAGCAACCTGTTCTGATTGGCTCGTTCCCTTCGGGGAGGGAGAGGGGCGGGGCGCGGCAGGGCGTGACGGCGCGAAAGGGGCGGGGCGGAGGCGCGGGGCGGGGCGGGCGCTGCGGCGGGGTCGGGCGCGAGGAGGCGCGGCCGCTGCCTCCGCCGCCACCTGAGGGGAAGAAGCGGGGCCGCGGCGGCGGGACCCCGCGCTGAGGTAACGGCGGTGGGCCGGGGACCTGGGGCCCGAGCGGCGCGGAGCGGGGCGGGATGTGAAGATGGGCAGGGGGTTTCCCTCAGGGATGTGGGTTTTTTCCCTCCTCCCCACCCCCTGCAGCGGCCGCCTCGCTCGCCGGGGGCAGAGACACCCGCTCCCGGAGACGACGCTGGGGGGGGGGGCGGCCATGAAGCGTCCTCTGGGCGGGGGAGTGAGCGGAGCGGAGGGTTAAGTCCCCCGCCGCGATGCAGCGGGCGACCGAAGGACGGGGGATGCTCGTCCTGTCGTCCGCTGAACGACATGGAGGTGCTGGATCCACCCCCTCTCCCTCAGCAGCGCCTCGGGGCCGGGAGATGCTGGTCCCGTGCATTCCCGCTCCCCCCGTCCCTACCGGTGCTCTGGGAGACAGCAGAAGGGGATGCTCGTCCCGTGTGTTTCCCCTCCCTTTCCATTAGGGACCCAAGGGGAGGGGATGCGAATCCCAGGTACTCTCCCCGCTTCCCCTCACAGTGCGCTGGGGACCCGGGGAGAGGGACGCACCCTCCCCCCGGTTCTCCTTGCTGTGTGTGGATCCCGAAGGAAAGGGGACGCGCTGCCCTTCTTTCCCCCAGCAGCGCACTGGGGACCCGAGGAGAAGGGGATGCCGTTCCCCCCTCCACACACACACACGCACCTTTTCTTCTGCAGTGCACTGGGCACCCAGGAGGTTGCTAGTCCCACGCTTCCTTCCTTTCATGTTGCAGTGCGGTAGCAGTGACCCGGGAGGAAAGGGATGCGAGTCCCATGCACGCCTCCCTCCCCCTTTTCCCTTTGCAGTGCAGGAGGAACCCAAGGGGATGCTAGCTCTATCCACATACTCTCCTTTTGCAATGCAGTGGGAACCCAGGGGGAAGGGGTGCTAGTCTTATGTACATATATCTCCTTCCTTGTCCTTTGCAACGCAGCAGGAATCCAAGAGGATGCTAGTCCCATGTGTGCACTTGTTCCTTTTACCTATAAAACACAGTGAGGATTCAAGGGGAAAGGGGATGCTAGTTCAGTCTGCACCCTGCTTCCTCTTCCAACTTCAGGGATGATGGCTAGCTCCCCCTCCAGTTCCTTTAGCTTGCCATGCAATATGAACTCAAATGGAGAGAGATGCTAGTCCTGTCCCTCCACATACATGGAGAATCTCACCAGAAGGGTTTCTGCCTTTCTGTCCTCCTTGCGGGGAGTGGAGCAGGGACTGTCATGGTGTCACTGTGCGGAGGGAAAGGGGAAGAGGAGGTACCGTGCATTTCTTCATTCTGCCTTGAAGTACAGTGAGGAGGAGCATGGAAGAGTGGGAGCGTGTAGCATGTGCCTTCTTTCCTCCATGGACTCCTAACTGAAATAGAGGATTTGGAGGTTTATGGTGTGGTTCTCCCTTAATACATAACAGAACTGAAACAGGGGAGTACAGCAGTGGAGTTTCTTTCCCACTGACTAATTAAAATGGAGTTGGGATAATAATGTATTCTCCTTTTGTGCCTTCATGTGGGTGGGAATGGGTTGGGGAAATGCTGCCAGTGTTTGTATGCAATGAGTGAGTTCCTTTCCTTTCTTCATGATCAGAATTGGGTGGGGAATGACTAAGGTGACATTCTCCTCTTGTCTTCTCACTTGTACAGGAGGAGTCTAGTTTGTCTTTTTATCACCCCATTTCTCTGGGACAGGTAACTGTGAATTAATCCACCTATATACTTCTTTCTAAAGTTTTATGACTTTTTTTCTCATTGCTCCCCTAGTAACTTTGAAATTTATTTGAAAAAAAATATTCACTTCTGGGATTCAACCCTTTAATTTCATTATTTTCAGTCTTTATAACAGTCATCTATGCATGTCTTAATTTATCCTTTACAGCAGGAATTGAATGGGCTTCATATGATTATAAATAATTAATACATAAATCTGTAACCACACTAACAAACTAGCTGTTTCCTACTCCTTTTGCCTGCAGGTTTTTTTGCAGTGCCTTGGGGTAGATGGGTAGGTATCCCCTCCTCCTCTTTTATCCTCAGTGTCATCGAAAGTGTTTTGTTTTGTTTTTATATACATATAAAAATAACCACAAAATTTCATATGTAGAGGCTTAACAAAGTGTATACGGAACTGGATCTGTGGTAAGAAACTATCTTGACACAAAAGATTGCTTATTACAGCATTCATCTGTCTACACCAATTAATAGCTCATCTATATACTCGTTTGCAAAACTTTCATCTCCTTTCACAATGATATGGTTGTCTTTTTTTCTTAATTTCACCTAGATTTTTTTTTTTCCCTGTGAAAGGGCAGTGCATGACAAGGCTGTATAATTTGGTGTTCTTTTCTGGCTCTAGAAAATATATTCTCAATTTCCTTTTTGATACTATATTGTAATAAGATCTTGAGCATAAAATGGAAAATTCCTGAAAGAACATGATGAAATTTTTTCTGCTTTTTGCACAATTAAAACTTTTTGTGGCTTATTGAGTCCAGGTATTTGCATGTTTTTTTCAGTTTGAGGTTGTGGGGAAGTCAGAGGATGGGTGGATTTGTTTGGAGTCTCTGCTTTGAATGTCATTAATATGATGATTTGTGTGAAGTGTTCTTGGAGTTTTTCCCAAGATTCTAGATCCTGACCTGGGTTTGTCCAATGTTTGTGCTTCCAGCTTTAACACAATACCTGGTGTGAGTACAGTTCATCTTATGTTGCTTCTGAACCTCTCTTATGAAGCGTTATCTACCGATCACTGCTGGAACGGCACTTGAATTACAGGGAGCATGCTAAAAAGTCAATTCCTAATCCACACTACAAGTTGCCTTTACTGAAGTTGTTAAATCAAGTCTTTTGGAGTTGGTGGCCAAAGTGTTTGGGAAGAAGAAAAAAATTGCTTGAAGCCAGTGTTTTGGAGATGACAACGAACTGAAAAGGCTTCTTTTCCTGAGTTTGGGAAACTATTAGTAAAATGTCCAAATCAAAAGGCCAGATTCAAAGGGGATTAGGCACCTTGTACAAAACTAAGTAGGAATTGATTTTTGTCTCTCTATAACTTGTAATTTCCTTGTAATGCTGGCCTCGAAGATGGGATAGTGCAGGTCTTTGGTTTGGGGGTTTTTTTGAAAGAGGCACCAAATTCTTGAAAAATAAATCTGAGAAATGGCATCCGTAGATCAGAAGGACATAACTTTTCAAGGCCATATGAACTTGAAGTTGGACTGAAATCAGGTGTGGTTAGATGTAGCATGTCTTAAATATTGTGGCTAATTTTGATCTTTTAAATTCAGTGTGTTGACTGCTCTTCACGGCAACGCTTGCTTGCTTCAGAATATAAGCAAGACACTGTGATTTGAGCTGTGTCGGCTGGTTCTACCACCTAACTTAAGGTGTAGATAGTTCTCTTTTCTGCATTTTTTTTTGGCCATGTTTTGGTTTTCCTAGGTTTGGAACAGTTTTACTATTTATATTCTTTATGTACTTCAGTGCTGCTTCAAACATAGATTCCCTGTCAATAACTGTGAGAGAGTAAGCAGCCTGTGAAAGCAAGTTGTCAATGAACTTAAATTAACATGGTTATGTTTAGCATCTTGGTCTTTTTCCTATTTGCATGTTTGTTTTTACCAGCCTGTCTCGAACAGCTACAGCCAAAAACATTGCCTCACATGCTCTTAAAGAGAAGCACAGAATTGTTTAGCTTGGAAGGAACCTCTCAAGATTATCTAGTCCAACCCGCAAAGTATATGAGGGTTTAAAGAGGTCTATGCTATTTAATTTTTCTGACCATAAGATGGGCCTATGTAAACAAAAGCGTGCATACATAACTTTTTTGATCAACTGATAGCAGCAGAAGTCTGGTAATTAACCCTTTTGTATCTCTTACTACGTTTGCATTAGGGAGAAAGGAAAAACTTTCTTCCTCTCTGAGGTGTAGAATTTATTTCTCTTCCTCAGTATCGAAGGAGGAACATTACTCCCTCAAGATTGGAAGTCTGTTCAAATTTGTGATTGCCTACTCTTGGGAATATTGATGAAGTACTTGGGGTCTTCTGGTTCAAACAAAATTTCTAAATTCCTGTTACCTTTTTTAACATTTTTTTTTAAGTAGTTGGTTAGAGACTGAATTTTGCAAATTTCATTGCTATAAGACAAAATTGTTTTAAGAAAAGAGCCTCTTTGTACTCTTAAGACTGTCAACTTTTTCCATGCTTTAGCCTCCAACTTCAGAGTTTGTTTCAACAGTCAATGAGCAAAATATACTGAGTCCCTGTTCTGCTTGTTCCACTCCAGCCCCTTAGTGCTGAGAAAATGCAGATCCACCCCTGGGGAATGATTGCTGTTTAAATTGGCCCTATAGGTAGAGTGGAACTGGCAGAGCAACCGTATGTAGCTACCTTTGCAATTTCCATCTTCAAGAGTGTGTGCAGAAAGGGGTGGTCAAAGAATGCTGTCTTCTGGCTTATCCTTAGCTGTTATGATGGTTTCTGGAGAGGAAGATATGAGATACATGTGCAAGTAAAATGTGTTAGAGACAACAAAAAAGCTGTTTACAACTAGACTAAAATTACATATTTGAACACAGGTAGCCAAACCACGACTGTAGCTTGTTGGGCAAAACAGTAGTCTTCAGTCCTGCAAGCTGGGACTTGTGTATTGGTGGTGGTGACTGTTTTGTTTTTGTTTTATAATTATTCAGCAGAAGTTACAAGGCCATGCAACTAAAGAGATGCTATCGATGGGAATGTACCAGTGGAGATGCTGAGTCATAAATAGCTTGGTTTCAGCATGGTCAACAATTGTAATGCTCACATGGTTAAATTTAAGTGTGGGGTTTTCTAAAAATATTTCCTTCATAGTAAATACATTCCCCATTTTCACTATCCTTTTTGGGTAGAGTTTTACAGCATACCAACTTTTTTTCCGTCAGAAATAGTCTGAAACCAGGATTAAAACTTGTCAGGGGACCCTCTAGTCTTGCACATGAGAACTTGAAGCAATTTGTCGGCCAGGCTATTTAGAGCTAAAATACTTTTGTCAATTACAAGGCATTTTACTGTATTGTTTGTTGTTTTTTTTATTCTAGGTTACCTAAGAAAAGAAGAACATAACTCGACTGCTGTTCTGTCACGATGGGGTCAATTGTGTGGGAATGTGGTTAAATATTTTAAAACCTTAACCTAATACATTCTATATAATACTGAGAAAAGAAAAGGCAAGATTTCTCACACGTCTGTCTCAAATACATCATCTTCTGGACTGAGCTAAGAATGTTGCATACAAAGAGTATTCCAGTTGTGAAGAACCTTAAACGTGGACTGAAAATATTGCTGTTGAAGTGAAACTTGAGGGTACATGAGGAGTTGAAAGAGCTTTCTGACTGGGCTCAATAGCTGGCCCCATTCCCAGTGTGGAAGGATGGCTGTTAGCTGGATGTTCTGTTACCTTTGGCTTTTGGATATTTTGGTGCGGCACACAAGAGGGCACAGTTTATTTTCTTGTGAGCCCATCATCTTGCGCATGTGCCAGGATCTGCCTTACAATACCACCTTTATGCCTAATCTTCTGAATCATTATGACCAGCAAACAGCAGCATTAGCAATGGAGGTAAGACTATTTTTTTCAGCAATATATATGTTTTTGGCCTTTAGTTGACAAATAATCGGTAACAAAATCCAGGAAGATATTTATATTAGAAATAAAAAATGAAAAAATCCAGATTGTTAATAACTTAAATATAAAAGACAAATACCACATGCATAAGATGTATTGTAATATATACTAAAATATTCTATGACTGCAAAATTTGCCTAATTTAGTATAACCGAGTGTGAAATACTCTGGATGTGTTTGTATGTTACTCTGTTACTTTAAATATTTAGACAGATCAAGAATGCATATTTTGAATGGTCTGTCACTTAACTAAATGCCAGAAAAATAGCATACTGAACAATGAATAGAAGATTTTTAGTTCTGAAGACTACATTCTTTGGTAGCTTTGTAATACTTGGACTTTTCTTTCTCACCTAAAATTTGGTGTGAAGAAAATGAGAATAATAAGACATACAATGAAAATAATGGAAATTGCTCATTTATTAGTACTGCTTTTCTCAGCTGCAAGAAAGGCTGTTGTCCTGCACAATTTAGTTAACCTGTTTCGGTTCCATATCCTGGTAGACAAGCTTTTAGACTTGCACTTTCTTTGTTATAATGGTACCTTATTACTGTTGCCACTATTCCCCAAAACCTTCTTTGGACTTACACGTAATCATTTTCTCCTTTTTAAAAAACTGACACGTTGCCACTGATATTTGTCTAACCTTTCTTTGGAGAACTTTCTCGATGGGGCTTCAGCCACATGCTTACTCTCTTTTTATCTGTAGTCTAGTTTATACAAGACTTTTTAAGTTCACTTCAGTCTGTTCTCTATCCTGCCACCCTGCCTAAGGAGTTTCCTTACTTGGTATTCTGTGATATGACTAAAATTGATGGAAATTCAGAATATTAGGCAAGTCTAGCTGTCAGCCTGTTCAAATTTTCATGAGAGATTTGTGCAGATTAGGTTTATTTGGATTTTTCAAGTGCTTGGGAATCCTTGCTGGTAGATCTGTGTTGCTGTACACTGAGAACAGAAAGAGTAATCATATGTTTTTATCTTTGAATGCTTTTCCTGACAATATAAAAACTTAATTGTTCTTGTTAAATAATATAAAGCCAAGCCTTTATATAGTCTTTCTATGGAAGAGTTGTGAACCAGACTTGACAGGCTTTTTACTGTAAGAAGAAAATAGAGACTCCTACCCTTGAATTTGCTTTGTTTGAAAGAACTATGGACTTGCATTTCAAGGGCTCATTTGGATGTGGCCAGGGATTTCAATTATACTAAATACATAGCAACAGGAATGACTTCTATTTTAGAATTGGTTCTGGTAAGTTCTGAGGACCTTTGATGATCTAACTGTAAGGAGGAAAAATAAAGCCAAAGCAAGTGAGCAAGTTTAATAGGATAACAGTGTGAACAACTAGGTGTGTACAAACTGTTTATTTCATCTTTGAAAGGTGGAACTTAGGATATTAATGGAATTGTTGAAACCAACTGGATTGAAGACTTCTGGGACTTGGCTTGTGGAGGTGTGGAGATAGTGGGCTTTGTTTTTGCTGGGTGGTTGGAGAAGCAGATTATCAGTGGAAGGCTTTGGGGATCTGTGCAGTTCTGTATTTTCTTAAATGACCTAGAAGAGAACATTAGCAGTAAGATGAGAAAGCCTATTGATACTGTTGTGAGTAACTTAGTTAAGGTCAAATCAGAATAAGAATTGTAAAGATTGAGATTATGTAAATTGAGATTATTGTAAATTGAGACTATGTTTGAGATACATTGAGCCATAAAATTGTTGAGGACATTCAAAGTGATAAATATGTATGTGTTGGGGGAATAATATTCTTCACATCAGTGGTGGAGGTCAGCTTATTTCATTGGATTTACGATGGTTTGCTCTATTGTAATATGAGTTGAAAGCTTACTGAGCAGTAAGAAAGCCAAAAGGCAAATCAGATGTGGAATAATTAGGAAAGGAATGAAGACCAGACGTTGCAGTGGTGTTATATAATCCTGTGGCTCACAAATAGCTGGAGTGTTGTGTAAAGTTCTGAGCTATCTCAAAAAATGTGTGTTTGAACTGAAAGAAGTCCAGAGAACAGGAAGAATGACCACAGGCTTATGGAACATATCCCATAAGGAGGAGTGTTAGACTATGGCAGGGTCCTTTAGCCTACTTTTAAAATAGAAAAAAAAAAAAACCCAACCCAACAACAACAACTACCATCATAATTGGCATGCAAAGGTTTATAGGGATTGACTGTACACTGTCTCTTCTAGCGCAGGAACTAGGCTCCATCAAATCAAGATGGTAGACTTGCTAGAAGCCAAGTCAGAACAAAGAGGAAGAGGTGGTTCTTCAAATAGCTGTCAGTAAAGCTGTGAAACTCATAGACAGTATTGTGGATGCAAAAAGTTTGAGGAGACTGGACCATAGCTTGGAACATAATGCTGCCAATGGCCAATGAGGGTGACTAGGTAGAAAAAAAACACCTCAGGCTCTTCCCCTTGGCAGAAATTGTCACAGGCTGGGAGAGCATTTAGGGAACGTAAGAAATGGCCTGCTCATGGTCCATCTTGCCAAGCGTTCCATATCTGCTACTGGCAAGAGGAGGTACTGTTTAGGGAAGGGATGCAAACCTCTTGTCTGTGGGCTGGTTCTCTGGTGCTTCCCCAGTATCCACAGTCCCTGAGTTATGGATGTTAGAGGGTAGTCCCCTGCCTGTTCCCTTTAGTATCATTTAGTGCAACTATTTTCAATGAATTTCTCTAAATTATTTTATGTATATAATACTGTCAACCAGTTCACTAGCCACCGTGTGAAGAAGTACTTATTCTCTAACTTGTTTCAAACCAGTTTCCTGCCAGTTTCATTTAATAACCTTTTGTTCCAGTATCATGCAATATTGTGCTGCAGTTAAACCCTCTGTTACACTTGTGATTTTGGAAACCTCGGTTTTATCCCCCAGGCTTTTCCTCTCCAAATTGAAGTGTTCCAGCTGTTTGGACTTTCTTCTTGCAATTCAGCTGGTTCATTCCTGTAATTTTAGTTAACTTTCTCTGTCCCTTTTTCTACCCTTGTCCTCGCTGAGGTGTGGAGATGAGAATGGCACACTAGGGATTTATTTATAAATAAAATCACACTTTTTGCTGCTAATAGCTTCCTAGTAATGACCAACATTATGTTAACTTCTCTGGCTTTTGTTGCATATTAAACCAATGATTTCAGAGAACTGTCAAAAATATAACTTTCACTAACAGTCTGTTTATGTCCACTGTTGGAAGCAGAGCAGTAATTATATGGACCTTCAGTCTGAGTCAGAGTAACTGGTGTAATTGTTCTTATCTTTGTAAAGTAGCTTTCTGCTACAGAGATAGAAACAGTTGAGAAGCGAATGTTACTTCTCTGCACTTTGTGGTATAAAGCTCAACTTAATAGCATAAATTAGCTTGCACTTGCATGAAACACTGTGTTGCTGCAATTCAGGTACTAGCTCAATGCCAAAGCTATTCTTAAACTTAGCATGGGTGCATTGGTGTTGTGGGTGTATGTATAGTACTCCCTTCTGCCAATATAATTAGCACATAGGCCAGTGGTTTCAGTCAGGGGGTGAACTATGGGCTGCTTTGGAATGCTTCATGAAAAATGGTGAAGGCCATGCAAGGAAACAAGGCTATTATCAAGCTTAAAATCACTATGCAGTGGCCTGCGCCTCCATGGCAGAGTTTTTTAGGGAGTTGAACAGGAAAAAAAAGAATGAAGAGGCACAGGTTTTCCTAAATATATTTCCACTCCTTGTATTAGTCTAGATTGCCCCTTAAATCTGTACTTAGCAAGAAGGAAGTTTTTGTTATTTGGCTTTTTAGAGATTATTTAATGTTGCAGTCAAATGGATGGAGCACTCAAATTTTGAACTGAATGGAGTCTATTAAAACTTGCATTGTGACATTTTCTGGTAAATATCTCTCATCTCCAAGCCCTCCCAAATAGCTGTGAGCATAAAATAATATAGCAGCCGAATCAGTCCGATTAATCTTGTGTATTGGGGGGGGGGGGGGGGGAGGGAACCTTGTAATTCTTACAGTTTTTCAGTACCACTTTTTTCCACAACAGTTCCTAATAAAGCCCATAAGAAAAATTCAGCTTGCTTGTACTGATAGAGTACAATACAAGAAAGAATGAAGGAACTGTTGAACTTCAACTTCATTGAAGGAACTGTTTAAAAACTTACTTATTGTTATTTCTTGAAAACTCAAAAAATCAGTTAGTTGCCCTTTTGAGACTTTAAGCTACTATGATTCCTTCATAATTATAATAAAGGCTAATAAGTCACGTCATCAGTGTCATCTTGTTATGTTGCAGCAATATTGGTATTAACCTTCTTGATTAAACAAAGTAAAATAGAATATGACATCAGGAGTCCCTCTTGGTGTATATTGGTCCATACTGTAACTGGTTCCTATGTCTTTCTTTACTCCTAGGAAAGATAATGCCTTAAGCTTTCTGCTGTGCTACATCAACAAGGCCTGCTTTAATCCGGGAAGACTGAAGGGAGGGCTTTCTGTGTTCAAGGGCCTGGAGTGTTATTTTACTCCAAAGTACCTCTAAAGGGGCTTACTCCTTTTGGTAGAGGACAAAACACCAGTTGTGCTAGTCCAACCTCTGCTAACACCCGCTTGGCTATAGCAGAGGCTAAAATGAGAGTCATTTTACATCTGCTTCTTTCTAAAAGGAGTAATGCTGGTTAATACGGACTAGCACGCTAGTCACGGCAGAGTATGGAGACAGGAGATGCTGGGTGTAAAGGGCAGGTATTTTGGGGAGCCTGCGGGCAGGCTGAGCTGTCCGGGCAGGCGCGGAGCTGGGAGCTGTCCTGCCCTCCAGTACTGCACAGTGGCTGCCGCTGTGCACAGCGGGGGCCTCACGATGCCTGACTCTCCGGGGTCATTCCTTTTATGTGCTCCATGCTGTCGTGTAGAACGTATTGCAAGGTGTCTTGAAAATTTTCTATAATCTGCTAGCAGGTTGTTTGATTACAATAACCATTTAGCATAGTCTCTCTCAGCTATGCTGTTAAAACTTCCCTCTAAATATGTTCATGATGACAGTGTGACATTGAGATGATGTTGCACTGTGCTGCTGCCACAGTTCTGCTGTGTTACATAGATCGTGTGCTGAATGAAGCAGTGACAATCGAGAAGTTAAATTACCCCTATCCCCCTGAGGGATCTGACCTTGTTTACCCACCTCTTGGAATATTATTGCTACCATATGAAGAATTATCTTCTGTCCCTTTTCCACTTAATATTCCTTTGGCCTTGAAGGATTTGCTTATGCGTAAGACTAGCAAGCAGTGTTTTTTATCTGCCTTAATGCAATTTTTGTAGACAAATATGTTTATCAGAGAACATGTAACTTGGTAGCCTGTTGGAGCCTGGGAGCATGCTATTAAAGCTTTTTGTCACTGATGAAGAGAGGTGGCTTAATATGATGATTGCCAGTCTTTTTGCAGTTAAATGTACTGCCAGCACTTCCTTCTTCTTACCCTGTTTTTTATGGAACCTCACAAATGATGCTAGGCATCAAAGAGGATTTAAAGGACAGGAACCAGACATAGTTGAGGGCTAAATGGGTCCCTCTGGGTGAATGCAGAAGCATTGTCTTTTGGGATTATACTGGTGGTCAAATGCTCCAGAAATGAGATGATACAGTCACCATATGGGCAGACAAGATAACATGCTATTTATTCCTTTGCACTCTCTCACAACTTCCATTCCCATTTTGCATATCAAAAAAAAGCAGCAGTAGGGACTTATGAATGCACCATAGGTAGGTTGGCTAGTGTGTAGGTGGGAGATGCAAAGGGGGAAATAGAGAAATCATGTTATCCTGCAGTTGATTTGTTTTTTTGCCATGTGAGGGAGGTAGCTGGAAGGGGAGAGGAGTAATGTTGACTCATATGCTCCTACTCCATCAGCGTGGCAGGGTTCACCAGCTGGGAATCATTGGATTAATCTAAATAAACTATCCAGTCATGGAGTTTTGAATACTTAGAAGCAGAGCTAGTGAACAGTTAATGGACTTTGTCACAGAATATGCAACTACAGGTGTGAAGACACATGATTTTTCATACTCTTTTTTTTGAAATCTAGTGGCTTCTTGCTTGTACTGATTCTTGCAGAGGGTAATGCCATTGACCTGCTGCAGAGCAGAGTGCGTGCTGCAAGATTTGCATACCCTTGCTAACTATATTTCTGTGTGTATAGCACAGTTTCTTTTTTGTGGCAATTTTTTTTTTCTCCTCCCCGCAGTGATCTTTGGAGTCTTAGTTAATTTTTTTGTCTTTTTTTAAGTGGAAAAGAACAGGAGTATGCTTAAAAATGGCCTCAACAGAAGACATAGCTATATTTATTCCCAGCCTGGTCTTAGCATCTGGGATAAGAGTTAGGCATTTTTCCAGTATAGGTAGGTTAAGTGTTAAGTGGCTCCTTTTAGTGGTGTTTCTCAAACAGCTTTTCTATCAGGTGTATATTACTACTGATTTCAGGTAATTGGGGTTTGGACTCAGCATGGAATGTTGTCTCTCAATTCTTGATTTGCATAGTGGCCAGGGACAAGTGTGCAAAATTCACAGATCTTGGTTTATGTGATTATGATTCCTACCCTCCTTGGAGCTGGGAGATAGTGCTGCCCCATTCCTCCTCCTATTTATAAGTGATTTTTTTGGATACAAGTGGGAAGCATCTTTCTTTCTTTCGCACTCATCAGCAAGGATGGGGAGAATGTAGGGTGGAAAATACTTAACTTCTTCCCCTCTTAATTTGATATTTATTCCTTTCCGCCCCCCCATCTTCTTTTGCCTGGCCGTGCACTATATCCTCCTAAACCTCAGCACTTTTCCTTGGCTTTCTGTATTCTTCAGTTCTGCATCCAAAACTCATAGAAGAATATAAAGCTAATGGAAAAGTAGGTTTTAATCAGCTGATGTTTTGTAAGCACCCTAATCTTAGACACTAATTTGCAGTAAGGATTAATTTTCTCTTTAGTGTGTAAGATTATGATGCCTACTGAACAATGGAACTGTACATGATCATAAGAATGCAAGCTGTGCACCAGCTGATTAAAGCCTACTCTTTCATTAACTTTGTATTCTCTTATTCTGACTCTGACTTTTAACCTTAGAAATAGTCACGTAAAGATATAGATTGGTTTATTGTGGAACCAGAATGTCTCAAAGCTAGAATTGCAAAGATGATTCTGTAGACTAGCAGCAAAGCAAAGGAGTGCCTGATAACACACCGCTTAGAAGTTCTTGCTTTAGGAATACCTGAGGCTTGTCTGTTTGAAACACATCAGCTTGTGGTTTCAGTCTTGACCTGTAAAGGGCATGAGTGTTGTGCAAAAGTGGTAGAAATCCTGAGTGGGTAAGGACAATTTGAGAAGAACTAGAACTGTTACATCCCTAAAGAGATCCATAAAAAAGTTAGTATGATCTGACAATTTTGTAAAATGAGGCTTCTGAGGAAGCTGTTTCTTGAACATAGCCTTAGGTGGTGTCATATTAGGACCATCAATTCAATCCTTTTCACATTAAGGTCCAGTGAACTTCAAGATAATCTGAATGAATATTAAATATTCAATGAATACTGAAGCATTTAGACCCTTCGGACAGGAAGAACAGCCAAGTGAGATAATTGTTTGCATTCAGATAGAGCATAAAGCTATGCATGTGTACCTGCTTTGAAGTTGGTAGAGGCTCAAATAAGTAAGAAAGGGAAAGAGCCTTGTCTTTTGGCTAGAAATCTTTTGAAGCAGTTAACCCAAACAGAGTAATGTCCAGGAACAGAGGCACAAAAGATGGACTTTTTGGCTGTGTTGCCTGCAGCTTTTTGTGTTTGGGAAAGCATTGCAATTCTGACAATCAGACTGTCAAATACAGACTTGCTAGGGAAGGTATTTGTCAATGTGGAGGTACCCACACCCACAGCAGCAAACCAAATGATTTGAGGACCTAGATCATACCTGAGCATGTGGTCCATCTTAGGACAACAATCAAAGGGAATATGAACTATAACTAGCATTTTAAGGTGGAGTGGATGCTTGTTTAATTTGAGCAATTACGATGGTGAGTCTCCAATTTTTTCCTCTGGGGGCCATATCATTTCACTTCAAGAAACCAGATAAAGGTATTATAGTGCTATGCTGTACAGAGCACCATGAAAGAATAGAGTACTAAAGAGATGCTTCTTTCTAAAAGGAATACAAAGAACACAAGGGTTAAAACTTCTCCATGTAGATAATTAGTGCTCAAATAGTAAAGCTAGATAGCAGGTGTAAGAAACCCTTACTTTCTTCTGCCTGGCTAATAGATGTTCTCCAGAGAATAATTTCAGAAATACTGTTTTCTAGTCTTCTATGTTTGTTAACGAGAACAAGATGCCATATGAATATTTTCAAAATGCAGACTAGTAGTGAGAGAGAAAATGAAGAGAAGTAGGGTTTGGGTTTTTTTGTTAAATCAATAAACTACTGCTTGCACATTGAAGATGAACTCTGTCACCATGTTCATATTTTCTTGAATAAAAGATTAATTCTGAATGATGATTCAACTGGAAATATGGAAACGAAGTTTAGCCTTAACAGTTTAGTGCAAGCATATGAAAAAAACATTAGTTTTATGTAATGATTCAGTTTAAAGTGAATGATCTACATCTTAATCAACATCTATTCACAGTGGGCTTGTTTTCAGGGTCATGAAGGCAGATGGCTCTGCATTGTGGCTAATTCTGTAGCATCTGGTGTAGGCTTAAAGAGGAATTATTAGGAAAGGTGGAACACACATGAATTTATTTTGAATAGTTAAGTGACAATGTACTTTATAGTCAGTTTTAGCTTTATTTCTGCAAGTGTAAACTCAGAAGCAAAGGAATGTTGTGTGGGAGCATTAAGGGAATATTTGTCTTACTATTTACCATTCCTCTTACCTACCACAAGTCTACAGACATTCATTCCTATCTTTGTATGCTTTTTCTTTACCTTAATCAAAATCAGCCAGCTGATTCTCTTAGATACAGCTATTGTGGGACAAAAAACATGTTTATATCATATATTCTATGCTGTAGTAGTACAGGTTAGTATTTGTTACAGTGACTAGACTTAGCCTTATATCTAGTAGTATGTGTAACTCGGAGGATATAGTTCTGCTATATTAGTACTGAAATAGCTACCTTGTATTCTGGATGTACATGCATTAGATTCTGTCCCTGGCAGGGCAGAGATCTAGCGTGTCTGCTATAGAATCAAGTCAACACTTCTGTTTAGTCCAAGTTACTACCTCTCTCTTCCCCCTTTACGCTCTTCTGATACAAAGTTTATTTAGATATCTCAGTTATAATTTGTGAGCTGACATAATAGGTTGGAAGCTCTTCAGTTTTCTGTCCTTTAGACTTACCATTCTTTCCAAACATGTTTTTTTGTGTAGAAAGTTGTCAGTGATGTAAATAGTGGTGGACTACTTAAAAGTTGTGTGGCTTCACTAGAGTGTGCTTTTTATTTTGCTGGTCACTTGGAAATGGTATTTTCCTTGCTTTCTCTAGTGTGTGATGATGGTTCCAGTTATAGGATAGTTGGATTCAAAAAGAAAGCCACAACAGATTGACAAGAGGAGAATAAGTATGGAGTAACAACTTAGGCATCAAGGAGCAGTTGTCATAAATTTTACCATTTGTGTTGTTGGTATGGCTGCAGTTTTCTTCTTGTGGTGATTCTAGAGAAAGTTAGGATGGCTTTTGTGGATTTGAATCATTTTTGTATCAATAGGATGTTCCTGTTTGGCTGTGAAGCTATTGTGTTCTGTGGTATGGAAGAATAGTTCATCAAAGCATGTTTTTAATTTTCAAAGGACCAATCTTCTTAAATTCACATGTGCCTCATTTGTGCATTGCTGCCTTACCCCCCATTTTGTATCTTGGTTATTAAGAGATGCAAATGCAGCAGGGTTTTGTGACTTTCTGGAGGAAACCGAGCCGGTGTTTGTCCTACACCTAACACCAAACTGGTACAGAAGGTAAGTAGCCTGTGGGCTGCAAAATATCCCTAATTGTTGAGGAACCCAGTGCTCTTGAACTGATTTCATTATTCAATCTTGCAACACTTTGGACCTGCAAAACAATAACATTTTTTATAAAATACACTTTAAAAGACTATATTTGGTGTGAGAGACAGGCTAGTAGAAATGAAACTGGGGAGGAGATGGATAAATGTAAGAACCTAAGAACAGCGACACAAAGTCAGACCGGAGATCTGTTTAGCCTGGTACTCTGTCACCCGGTGGTGGCGCACCATGGGTGCTGTGTGGAGCAGATAAGAACAGGTCAGGTATGTAACATAGATCTACCCAGGCTGTTCTTCCATATTCAGCAATTTGTGGCTTGGAAATGATGTCTTGTGTTAGTAACCGTTGATGTATTTTTCTACAAATTTATCAGTTTTCTTCCTGAACTCATACGTTCTTTTAGCATCCACACAAATCAGTGGCAAATAGTTATGTAAGTTAAAGGTGTTGTGTGAAGAATTTGCTGTCTTTGCGGTTTTTTCCCCTCTTCAAATGAACCACCTGCTGTTTTTATGTTCACTACTTTTTGTGCTGAAGATGCAGTGAACAATTGGACCATATTTTTTCTTTATGTATCATTTGTGATTTTATAGAGCTGTTTCATGCCTCATCCTCCTGCTGTCTCTTTTACAAGGTACAAGAATAAAAGTATGCTGTATTTATCTTTTTACGTAGTGTATGAATGCGATACCATGTTAATATACTGTATGTAAATCTGCACTGTCGGATTGCTCTTGCAGTAACAATGACTAGACTACCTTCCATATTCTGCAGAACTGTTAGTGTAAACAGGCTCTGCATGTTTGAAGCCATCACTTGATAGCAATCTTCCTGAAGCTGTGTTGTTTCCAGTTATCTGTGAGGCATTCAGAAAACATCTTCAGAGCCCATCAAAGTCAAGGGGAGTATTCAGCATCTTTTCAGGAGAACGTTAAATACTCGTGTTGGAGTTGATAATTGGATCTGCCCAGTTTCTTTGTGGTCTCATATAAATTAATTTGGTGCAATTTTGTGGACTTAAAACCAGCATGAGGTTGGATACTCGGTCCTTAAAGTTTTATTTTAATTTTTTTCATTTGTAAGACTTTTTTTTTCACTGTAGGTTCTAGTGTTGCGTTTTTAATGATACCTTCCCCATTTTGTTTCCCATTTTGTGAATTTGGCCATGATACTCCCTCCTCCTCCCTGCCCCTGTCCCACAGAGTTAGTTCCTATGGTTACCCCCTCTTTGTGGGGTGACAAAGGTTGGCATCTTGATTCTCCCGAGCCAAATTCTGCCCTTTGACTCTCTCCCCTTTTCACACCCCTTGCTAAGCTTGGCCTCTTGCTCTGCTCGGAGGCTTGTCAGCGAGGGGGTTCCCATGGAAACGAGGAAGGAAATTTGAAAAGAGAAGAGGAGAGAACAGAAGCACAAAGGGCTGGTTAATTTGAATTTGAACAAGGAAGGAAGGCTTCTTGTAGTTCATCTTTGTGTGTTGTAGAAACCTGAAATTTATCTTTTAAAAGTTGCTTTCAATTTGTAAACTTGTTTATATTCCCTGTTTCTTGATTTATAGAACAAAAGTTGTCATGTTTGTGGCACTGAGCAAGAAGAAACATCTTTCTTTGTAAATTCAATGAGAGAATTCTTGTCAGCCATTCACTTAGCTTTTTCCCCCCTCACAAGTCCAAAAGCATCATTTTTGGTTTTAATATTTTTCTCTGAAAACTTACATGTATTACAGTTTTTCCCTTCATAATGATTCAATCATACTGTCAATTATCTAACATCTGTGCATCCTTTTTTGTGGAGGAGTAGATGAATATATGCCATTCAGAATCAGCAGACCCATTAGTTGGATCCCTGCTCATGAGTATTCCTTCTGGTTTCTTATTCTACATTTTTAGCATTGTGGGCTGATCTGGGCAGGTGCAATATGGAAATATAACTGCAGAGAAGAATGTGGTAACAAAGTTTGACCTTGGATTTCAGTTTTTATGCTTACTGTCAATAATAAAGAAAAAAATGAAGAAAACAAAAATTTGTGTCACGTGATAGTAAGTGGCTTTTGGGACATTTTATCTGCTTATTTTACAAATGTGTTAATTATTTAAAGTTTGATTTAAATTTGTTAAAGAATGGTGAAGTTACTTTGTCTTCAGATTTTCCTCTGTAGCTTTTTGAATGACAAATAGTCTGTCTAGTTCTTACAGAAAAATAGTCTTTACCTCATGTGGAAGAAATACCTTTTCAATAGTCTGATTTGAAAATTTGTCTTCCAGTGGCACTTTTACAAAGTCTTGTGGCTAAAATACTGCAAAATCTCAGACCCTGAAGAGTACGCAAACATTTTCCTTAGTCTTACTTTGCAACTAAATTATTCCTGTTATTCAGAATAACCTTAATTAAGTGGCATCACAAAAAGGCGACATAATTCTTCAGATCCATCAGTTACTTTTTTCTGACACAATGGGAGGCAGTTGCTTTTGTCTGGAAATAGTAAGCTTCCAGGCTTTTAAAATTTAGGCTTTGGTTCCCCTCCCACTTTATACTAGTTGCGATTAGTAGCCAGGGTCATGGAGGGGACTCAAGAAAGGGGCGTTGAATTGAAGCCAGGACTGTAAAAGATCTGTGGCTTACGTTTCTCCTACAGTGGTAGCCGATTCCTCTGACATAACCTGTTGTACCCATCAGAGAGGAGCCAGTGTGATGGGTTAAAGGACACTTTTTGATCTCTGGGTGTTAGTCCTCATCCGTGAGGTGGGAGGCAGTGGGAGCCAAGTATTACTGAAATTGGCAAAGAGCTATTGAGCAGAACTCATCATGAAACACTAACAAATGCACGTACGTACACTCCTATCCACTATCCTGTCCCTGTCCTGCTGCTTTTGAGGTTTGAGACAAAGGGAGCTGGAAAGCCAGCTTGGCTGTATGAACTTCCTATGGTTCTTCAGAGCAGAAACGCCCTCTGAGTGGTCTTCTGTGGTCTGCCAGATGAGCCCTGCTGTGGCTAACCAAATGGGGCTTATCACAGCAGGCTTCTAGCTCTTTTTGCCTTCCCTACCTTATAGCCCCACACCTGGTCTTTGGTCAATTGCGTTTTCTATCCTTTTAGACACAGATATATATAAAAGGGATTTTGCAGTGTTGGGCAGTTATTCAAAGAGGCAATCAATGGGAAAACACACTTACCCCCTCTTGTCTCTTGTACCACCTTTGAATGCTTGTATCTCCAAGCAATTCAATGCAGTCTTTCCTATTTATCTGACCTGCTCTTTTATAGTTTGATCCCACTGATTCCATTCTGTGTCGACTCCCCCATTGCAAACACCCCTACAGTGTATTCCATACAGAACCTGACACACAGAGTACATTTACAGTGCTTGTGAGTGTCACTTACTATTTGAGATACATTTTGAAGAGGTACTTCTTCCACAGTACCCATAGATATTTGCTTCTCTTTATTCTTTTTAACTGGAAAAGAATTTGGGTCTATCATCCTGTGTAGGGGCCTCACAGAGTAGTTGCATAATCTTTTTGTCTTCCCTTGTTTCCTTCCATCTGTATCCCCTCTCTCCTCCCACTCTCTTGTTAATCCTGTTATTGTGTTAGGTCTTGTCCTACTTGTCTAGAGTGTTTCAGAGACGTGCAGGATACACTGTGGGAGCAATTTTTCCCAAAACTATGTTAGTGATACAGAAGAGAGCTAGGCACAAACTTCTGTCCTCAACAGGGAGAAACTTCTGGACCTTTGAGGGCAAAATATTATTTAACCTATTTTGAGAGAAGTAAGCACGCTTTTAGGGTGCTGCAGAAACAAATAAGCAGAGGCACTGTGGGAATTCCTGTCAAATATTTATCTGGTAAATTATTAACTGTAGGGAAGAAAAATCAACTCTAGGAGCTTGGTTTTATTCTTAGTTTGACAGTTTTGGTGAGGCTTTCACAATCGGTCATTCCGATGCGTGTGAGGTGGGTAACAGCTTTCTGTCCAGTGGAGAAGTGGTGTACAACTGCAATTATTTTTAATTCTTTTCCCTTTCCTCCCCTGTAGAGTTCATCTGTGACCCCATTAACTTGGCACTAAATGGAAGGGATAGTATCCACTGATGAATCTTAAATTTTAATTTACAGCTGCTGTGTTCGGACATGTTTTTTAAAAATGGTTAATGGTTTTAAAACAGTTAAAAATTGAAGTCACCAACTCTTTATCTTAAAGCTTCTATTTTGAGCGGAAATGAATTTTCATTTAATATGTTGGAGTAAGTTGAGATTTTCTCAGTCTTAACTTTCCTGTTCTGTATTACTGTCTGATGAAGTAGAGGCACCTGTTTAGTGACCCTCTTGTAATTCTGTAATTGGGTAAAAGAAATGTACTTTGGGATGGACAAACTCTTAAAAGGTAAAAAAGCCATCCCAATAAATGTAGCTGACATTTGTTCAGAATGGAAAGACTCACTGTAGAATTATAATAATGAAAGAAAAACCTCTTTCAAAGACTGAAAATTTCCCTAAAAGCTGCCTCATTTTCCCACTGTTTGCGTCCAGCTGTACGTGCTGTACAGATAGTACATGGGAAGAATTTCATGCATAATACCAAAATATAGAAAGTTAATCCCAAGAATCAACTAGCCGGGTCACCTTTTATTTTTGTAATGGCTTTATTGTACTGGCTTGCAGTAACAGCAACAGTACAGGGTGATTCTGCATGGAGCCCCTGGTAATGCTGAGACTCAAACTTCCAGGTAAATACACAAGTTTTCCTGACTAAAATCTGGCTTATATAATCATCTGCCCACATCTACCCAATTAATACATGTGAAGAGTACTAAGTACTGCAGCTTTACTTTTCTTGTGTTAGAAATTGGCTAAAATAATCGCAAAACCAGATATAATCCCCTGAGAACCCTTATAATCAAAATAGTCTGAAAACTGTAATTGTTATACGAGAGAGAAGAGAAATGGTAACAGCTGTAGTAGAGTGACTGTAAAATGAAGTGGAAGGTGCTGTTGAATTGAGATTTGGAGACGGTGCAGCTTGCTTTGGATTGGATCCTGCTCTATTAAATTCCTATAGGGGACAGCAGGACTGCAGAGTTTGTGGAGTGTAGACCACACATCCAGGAAAACCTTCCCACAATATTTATGGATGTGAAACAATCTGCTAATTTTTAGAATTAACTATACCAAAAGACAGCTTAATATACTAGACTGATAGTGTAGCCTTCCTGGAAATTAAGCATGAGGGAAGGAAAATAAATAGTTGTCAAGCCAGTAGACAATATGTTTTAAATATTGCCATGAAATATCCTTAATTTTGAGGCCCGAAGATGGAAATCTGCTCTTCTATCCAACTGTTGACACGTGTGTGTATGTCTGTGTGTGTATGTGGTTTTGCTGGTATGTAGATATAACAGATGGTTTGTAATGTTAGATTAAGACACAGCTGTTAGAATATTAGCATTCATTTTATAGATAGGTTTTGTTTGCTATTCAGAATAATTTTTATAGCATTAATCCAACAGATTATGTTCTTTCTTCGATTTGTATCATATTATTTATGTACATAGTTACATTGGATCAGCGTCATGCTCTGCTTCTTTCCAAGCCATAGATACCAAAAAACCTGATTTTTCCATTGTTAGAGATGCATTATTGTATTACCTGAGTATTCCTTTTGATTTTCAATTTGGACAATAAATATTGGGCAGAAAAAAGAAAAGTTTCAATGTGTAGCCAAACACATTTGTAAAATCATTTGGCACAACTGTGTTTGGTTTTTTATATAATAGTAAATTACGAAGCAACAGTCTTGGTGGATATTGCAAGATCAGTCTCTGAAGTATTTAGGTTAGATTCATTATGGGCTTTCATAGGAGCAAAATTAAGTCATTGAACCTATGCCCAAGGAGATGTTGATCCTAATGTAGCCAGGTAAGACATGACAGTTTTTGAATGGTAATTTGTTCTTTGAGAACACTGTCTGATGTTCATAGCTCAAGCAGTAATTTTATTTATTACGACAACTGAATCTGCCATTGTACTCTCATATATGAAACCAGGTGTTTTGGCTAGTAAGACAATTGTGTGAGAGAATTTTGCCAGCAGACTGGCTGCTAAGGCAGTAGCAAATAGAGCTTCCTGATTAATTTAGTGTGTTTTTTCGCTTGCAGCCTTCTGTCTGCAAAAGGTTATGCTCCTGGGCTTTAACAGCATCAACGCCTGTTCTCTGCTGTAGCAAGAAGTCTTTTGTCTTCCATCTTGTGGAACTAATGCTATAAAACTCAAGGGTTTACCTTAAACATATCCTTGTAATGTTTTCTGGGTCTGGCTGGATCCAGGGCAGTTGAACTCTATTTTACATGGTTATGGACACACCAGATGTCCTGAGCAGCACAGCTTAGGGTTCAATGTTACCTAGCTGTAAGGTCAGCCTAGCTGTGCCCCATTCTTCATCCCCCAGTAACACATCCCTTTTGCACATCTTGCACTGGCACCCAAACCTATTGTAAGGTTGTTAAGGAGCTAAACCAGTAAAAAACTAAGCTTAGAAAAAAATGAACTGATCAACCTAGGTGTATTATACAGGAAAGATATTTAGATGGTAACACTTAAAGGTGTCAGCATTCAGGACCTTATCCTGGCTTTTTACACTACTAATGCTCCAAATACAGCATGTGTGGCTTTGAGGTTAGTTTCATGGACAGTTTAAATCAATCTTAAACCCAAGTCAGTGCGAAGGAGGCTGGTAGCAGGGGTCGATAAACTTACACGAAACTGCACCCTGAAGTGCGTTAGATGACAACTGTAATTTGTCCTCATTTCACAGCCATATAGGAGAAGGAGGATGACAACTGTACAGTTCACATTCACTTTTAAGGGAGGCAGCATACTGTAGATTCCCTTGGTTAGTCTGTCAAGAAGCACTTTGGCTTGAATGTCAGAATTCAGAAAACAGAAGCCTTCTTCCACCCTCATCCTGGTGGAAAACATGGAGCTTCATGTAGTCTGCATTGGTGTGCAGTATTAAGCTCTCTTAGATACTCTGCTATTTCAGCTGTGTAAAAAACCACAGTTAGTGAAGTCACACATGAAATAGTAGAAGTCATCAAGCCTTTGAGAAATAAGGAAATTCTCTTCAATAGGATTATTCAGTGTTGCTTTCATTGTATTTTAGAAATCCAACTTGTCTGATTTTATTCTGCAGGGTATTAATGTTGTTTATTATGTGGCAGACACTGTCATTCTGTATGCTGATGGCAGTAAAAATGAAAAGGTAAAGAGAATCTAATTGGTGATTTTGGATCTTGGCTATGTCCTTATTTGTATTTTCCCTCATGTTTCCGATTTTTAGAAATTCCCTCTTATGAGCTTTGAAGAACTTGATCTGGCTACCGACTCCATTTTGTGCTCTCAAGTTAGTGTGAAGTCTTCTAACAAATCTTCATACCAAATGCTTTTCCTCCTTCACTCAGCAAGATAAATTTTTAAGCACCATGCCAACAGTGAATTGTTTATACTCTTCACTCCTGTTATCCTTCAAGGAGACAGACCTCCCTTGAATTGGCAGAAATAGTCCATGAGTCCCTGACATGCAGATCAGTCGGTGGTGGCAGAGTTGAGGGAAAGCGTTATCCCTAACACTCCACCTTTTGTAATGGCTATCTTTCTCCTTCCCACAGTGACAATAGCACTGGAGCATTTTTTCGGCAGGCATCGAAGCAGTGATCACACTCAGTTTGTACTTGGAAGGTTGTCTTTGCAACCACAGGAGATAGAAATGTGTCATTTAAATGAAAAATATTATTTTATCAAGAGTTACAGCTTCTGCCCAATAGTCTCTTGCTTGTCCAGGCAAGTGTGCTTTATAGAGTCTTAACTTAATAGTATCTAAAATATGGTCCAGAGGATTATATATTTATTTCTTGGTGATACTTTGGAATTCTCCCAAGCCCATCGCAGCAGGCATGTAGAGAGGAAGAAGGAAGTCCAAGCAGTCTCAGCTGTCTTACAAAAACTAACGCTTCTTGCAAATGGAAATTGTTACCAGGACCACCCATCTGCATTCATCGGTTCCTAAAACGTAAAGACCACATTTAGGAAAAGTGCAAATTGACAGATGGATGCCATCTTTTTCATGTCTTCCAAAGGAACTTCAGAATTCAAAATGAAGCGGGAGACCTCTTTAAAGAACAAGTGCAGATGGCTATGCTTTTTAGTCATATAGACAGAGATTAATGTCATTTGCTTTTAACTACTTTCATCTTTATCCTACTTTTTTTCTGTCTTTGAGAAACTGACCTCAGCTGTCTGTTTACAGACCAGAACACTGAGGATGGGTTGCATGATTGCTGCCCTTTCACCAGTAAGGCAGGTAAAATAATTGGTCTTAGGTTTTAAAGTGAACAACAAGGTGATTGTCTGGTTCAACCTATATAGCATGAGAAACCTATAGCATGAGAAAAATATAATTTAAAACCATAATAATTACCTGACATTTTTATTGTTGGAATGACTTAATAGCTATTTAAATGCAGACATATATTTTTACTAATGAGGTAAAACATTCTGAAATGTTTTACTTCCCAGTCCCTAAAGTAGTACAGTGTCATTCTAATCCTTATTTTAACCACAATTTTTCCAGCTAACATCAAATTATGAGACATGGGATATTGGAAGGCAGTGGGCTATGTGCTTCATAAGGGTTCATACAGATAGTATGATAATAGCTTTTTTCCATGCTAAAGAGGAAAGCTTAACAGGTGGCCAGAATTGTGACCCCATTTGGCTTTTCATATATGTATCACTGTGCAAAGCTAAAAAAATTACCAAAAAAAAGTATACCTAAGTTTCTTCAGACAAGGAAGTTAATGGTGAAGTAAGCTTTGAATGAACATTATGCTAAGTATTGTACACTAAGTTTGTCTTGGCACTGTGCATTAAAAGCAGGCGTTGGCAAATTAGCCTATTGCCTTTTGAAAACAGAACGAAGTGTGCAATAAAGCTGCACTTCTATAGTCACATTAAGTTGAGCAAGTGTGGATTGATTCCAAAAGAAATGTACTTACACACCTGACCATGTATTTCTGGCCCTTTCTGCAACCATTACTTATGTGGCACTATCTAGGTCAGGCCAAACTGAGTGGAAAAAAAAGTAGCTTTCTGTTAGGTCTGGCTATGGTCTTTTGAAGAAGTTAGTGCCCTGGATCACCGCTCTTTGCAAATCACCAGCTCTACTATGCCTGTGTGAGCACTCTCTAATCTTCTTTAGGAAACACCAGTTAGGTTAAGGCAGGACTCTCAATTACAGCCCCATTTGAAGTTAGCATCAGCAGTTTAAGTACTACAGCAGTTGTTCAGCTCAGGATATTAACTTACAAGAAATATTTTCAGGTTAAGTTTGTGTATCAGCATGGCTGTGTGCTGTAGGCTCCAGCAAACCTAGCAGGATTCAGAGGAGCGTGCAGGTCAGAGCCATTGGAGAACAAATTTCCACTGTCTCAAGAAAACCAGTTCTGCTTATAACAGTCTCTAGAGAGCATTCACACGAACTGTCAGAGCTGTGAGAGCAGTTCAATCAGAGAAGACCTGTGGTTATCAAAAGCAGGAGGCAGTAACATGTTCAGTCTAACTAGCAGTTGTCTGAAGAGCTAAATCTAGCTGCAGCTTCTGCCATTCTCCTCGGGAGGTAGCCTGGAAAGCGTTTTCGTCCATGCACTTTGAGATACAGTTCAAGGGTTTTTCCTAATGAATAGCAAGCTAAATTCAAACATAGGGCAACACAGGACAGAAAGAGCAGATCATATGGCTGGCCTGAGACAGGAGACGCCCTGAGGCAGTTGCTTCCACCAGAGAATTGCAACAGTAATTGATAGTCATAGCATCACTCTTTTCCCATGAGCCTGAGGGAAGAAAACTTCCCTCCTTCCATCTATGAGTTTATGACAATGCTTCCTGTTTAGTTTTCTGTTAAAAGAAAGGAATATATAAGCAAATAGAATAGTGAAAGATCACCAAAATAATTTCATTTGAATCTTGCAATAATGTCAATTCCCAAATAACAGCCAGCTAAATGACTACTGCTGTGTAAAATAAAAGGTAGAATTTAGTTTATTATCTCTCAGTAATATGAGAAGTCTGAAACTGCAACGCAGTTCCACGGTGTATTTATAGATAGAGTTATTGTTCTTGCTTTGTAACCAGAAGTGAGAATTTGTTTAAAAAATTATTTGGGAGGAAAAATCTACACATATCATTCCGGCTCTCCTTTGTCTTTCATCCCCTCCTGAAAAAAAAATGAAAGAAAACCAAAGGCAAGCAGGAAATTTCTGCTCTCTGTTAGAGCATGGCCATTAAAATATTTTCAGCAGGTAGGAATTGTGTGGAGGGAAGGGGCTGGGGCCACACTGCTGGGAATTGGGAAATTTCTTAAAGCAACTTTGCTACCAGCAAAGAAAATTCTGGGGAAGAGGGAAAGAAGAGATGGGTAAGGTTGTACTGCAAGTTGGACTGCTTTGAGGAAAGCAGTGATACATGATCGTGGCATGTTATTGGGTACACAACACCTGCATGGCAAACCAAAGGAGGGATGAGAGTGTTCTGACTCAGCCTGAAAAAAGTTGAGTTCATAATGCTGCTGTTATCACTGGGTTTGAAGGAATTTGCATGGTCATAAATATTGTTCTCAGAGGTAGAAAGACCAGTGGGTGTACGACTGTAGATATATTATACAGTTACATGATCTGGCATATTTTAAATACTTAAGTACCTTGAGGAGCAAAGAAGTGTTTATCTCTTCTTAAACATTTATCTCTTCCCTTTCTTGGATTTCCCAGGGCTTGGCCTGAATTATTGAAATCAGTTTGGCTATCACGTCTTCTCTTGTCCTTGTCCTCTTCCTTTTTCCTCTGTATATTGAGTTGTTCAACAGGCATTCTTCAAAAGCATGTCCCATTTAAACAGAGCGCCTTTTGTTAGGCACCAGTGGAGTAGGACTAAATATCGTAACTTGCACTGTGTCCTTGGACAAGAGCATAAAAAAAAGTCTTTTAATCTCCCTGGCTTTATTTTTAATAGTGAACAACATAACCAGTAGGTGGAAGTGACTTTTCATCTTAGGAGCCGCAACGGGTTAAGATAATTTTAGAGAAAGGGTACTTACAGACTGAGCTGAATGCTGCTGTTACTGGTTGAAAGCAAGTAAGTCTCTTTTTCTGCATTACGGGGAGTAGTTATAGGTTTTTTTCTTCTTCTGTTGTCTAGCTTAGCATCTTCATGATTTTAAAATAAACTGATTTGATATAATTCATAAGAGAGTTTTTGTCTGCCTGCAGTTACTATTTTGAGAGACAGAATGGTGTGAGAGAGGCCTGGAGTTGCTGAGAAACAGAACAACCAGCACTAGGGGAACAGTCCTATTAAATTACCCCTGCTTTAAGTGTATTTCTTCAGTGTTGTTGGGGTTGAGTATATCTGTACTGTGTTTTGAGGAGTATGCCGAGGCCATGCTCAAAACCAGACTTGTTTTCTGCAGCTCTAAAGAACCCGAAGTACAGCTAACGTGCCCTCTGGGGGACCTTGTCAGGGAAGATTCAGTTACACTAGTGTTTCTTCAGATGTTTCAGCATCTTCAACCCAGCCTCCAGCTGCCATGCCAGAAGGGAGTAGGTCTCTGCAGAGACCCTGCGTCATATCTGTCAGGCCCAAGAGAGGGCAGATCTTGTGCCTGATCATCCAGGCCCATGTCTTGGAGAATAAAGGGCATCTTAGATAGCAGGAGAAGCCGGTGTTTAGGCAGCTGTCTAGCATCCTGCGTGTTTGAGCCCCCTGTAACTTAGCCCTCGGGCTGCTGAAGGGGACAGCCAGGGAACACGCTGCTCTTACTGAGAGTGTTCTTTCAAACCGTGGAGCCATTGCCAAAGAGCACCATCTGCATCCCCATTTTTGGACATTTCCTGTCTCAGTTCCAATATTCCCTCGGACACCATTGCCCAGTGTCGTTGGGAGTTGGCTGAAAGCCATTACAACAGCCACCTGTCCGCAGCAGCACCGACAGGATACAAGGAAATACGGGTACCTTTCTCTTCCCTTGAACTTGCTTTACTACTTATCCTTTGCTTTGCAATAGCCATGATCTGGAGCTCTGTTTGCACAGTTTTCTTGCGTGCACACCTTGAGATGGTCTGGGATGTTCCTAAATGGTACAGCTTTCTGCAAATCACCCAAAACCAAACGGATCTTTTAGTGAAGGTGAAGTAGCAGGAAAAGAGAAATTTCTGAAGCATCTTTTCATAATGGAATGTGTATCAGAGGAGAGTAGTAGAGCATTTGTCAGGAGAACTTGAAATTTGGGTATGGGTACATGCAAAACTGCAGTGGCAGGAGGCAAGAGTTTGCAGGGGGTAGGCATTAAGCCAGTAGCTCTTTTTCATAAAGATATAACTTCATTTTCTTATTTTCAAGGTTCTTTGAAAAGTAAGTTAAACACTTTCCAAAATAAAACTGGAGTTTTCGTTTTATTTTCCCTTTCCATCAAATAAAGGAAGACTATTATCTTAAGCTTTTCCAGTCATGTCAGGTGTCATAACTACCTAGACTCAATTTCTTGGATCCTTGTTGTCAAACAATAGCTTTAAATGTATCATAAGTAATAAGTATTTAAAAATAAAAGCATATGTGCATCTGCAGTAAATGTCTAGCCAAATAGAAAGTGTTCCTTGAGTAACAATGAGTTTGTAAATGTAAATACTTTCCAACTGTTGCTTCCTTTTTCCTTGTCAATAGCTCTGAAGGCTTATACTGCTCTTCATACAAGCTATTGCCACATTGCATGGCTCTGTTTTTATGTGACAACATTTTCAAAAATGCATAGCACTGAAGAGAATTTAATCAGCTTGGTAGATAATAATTATGCTTTTAAAAAAAAATCCGTAAAATCACAGCGTGGTTGTGTCTTGTATTCCAAAAATTAACCATTTGCAGAGCAAAGGAGGCATATAGGAAGAGTTGGAAGACTAAGGAGGCAATAAGGAAGAACTGAAATGTGAAACTTTTCCTCATAATTTCTAGTAATTGTCATTTATATTGCCACAGAAGATGACCTATTTTTTGTTGTTGGGTCTGTTCTGTTCTGTAGTTCGGAAAAAGAAAACATTGAATTGGTTTAAAATAGTTCTCAGGAAATTGCTCTTTGAAAGTGTAATCTTTCTACAGCCTAGTCTTCAGCTTCAGTTATAATAAGATTTAGGTTTTATATAGAGAGAGCGAGCAGGTTTGTTTGTGCTTCTGCTATTGCACCACAAATTCTGAAGATAAGACTTCTTGCTGTATAATCCTGCTAGGCTGTGGAGAAGAGGAAACTCTGGTATCAAGATAATGGACTTTTTATAAAAATCTATCTAGAACAGAGTTCATGTTAGCAGTACCATCGATCAAGCAACTGTCACCTTTTCCCTTCAAGCTATGATTTGAAATATAAGTCAAGGAAAAGAAGTGGCTTACTAAAATGTCACTGCAGTTTTTCCAGTCTGGAGGTAGCAGAGTAACTCAGCATTCATATGCTGTTTTGTTTTATTCTAGAGCTGTAAGTCCTAATATATTTCAATATTCTGTAGTTCCACTCTTAAGAGAATATAATTGATCTTATATTAATATCCAAAGATATGGTGAGGCTTCGTATAGTGGTAGTTGCCACACAAACTCAGAATAAGATATTGACTCCTGGAGAGTTTTAAAGACAAGCCAAAACAAGCGAGAGGAAAATGAACCCAGGCTGGATAGTAAGAAGATAACATGGATTATCAATGTGCACCAGTTTTTATTAAGACATAAATCCCTGTCCTACTTTTTTCCTTCTTTTTCATCTTCAGAAAAACTTAAGAAGAGCTGTATATTGGCTAGTCGTGATAGATTTTCTCCTGGAGCTTCCAAGGAGTGTTGCTATCATCATTAATTAAACCTGTTAGAAAGCAACACAGTAGCACAAGACACCAGTTATTTTTTCTGACTAATTTTTTCCGGCTTTGATTTCACAGTGCTTTCTGATAGTTAGTCAATAAATGACATACTTAATGTGACATCACTGTGATTACAGCCCTGTTCTGGAAGCTAGAAAGTTCTGTGTCTGTATGAGAATTTATATAACAATGATAGCATGCACACTTGGACTGTTTTCTGTCAACAGATATACTCTGATGATAGAAATGAGATTTTAACAGATGGGTTCTCTTCAGTTCACAAGGTACTGTGGGAAGAATGGGATGGAAAATGTCCTGTGTTTGCATTTTGTAGAAAGATATGAAGAACACTGCCTCGCTGAAGAAATTAAAGAAATAGATTCTTTAGAATTATTATGTTCTGAAAATAATATTTGAAAGATCACACTATGCTATATTTTTATACTGTCAAGGAATCTTGCATTATCTAACATTCTTCAGACTGTAACCTCATCAACCAGATGCAAGTTTTTCATATTATCCTACTAAATAAGCAGCTAGCAATTAATGATGTGTCTGTCAGTTACACAAGCACTAAAAGGAATCAAGTTTATGTGACTGTTATTGGAGAGTGTGAAGCTAAGCCTGAATCCTCAGAGGTGTTTAGCTGTCTTAATTCCCATTGATTTTAATGCAAATCAAGTACATAAATGTCCCTCGTGAATCTTTGTCATTGTCCCCAGGCTTCTTGATTGCCTGTCTTCCTAAAATACATAAGTGCTGTGTTATGATGATCTCTTCTTCCAACAGACAAAGTTCAGAAAAAGAAGGTCGTGGTTATGGTTGTGAAAGCCCTAACGCCTCATGTGACAAATTACAGCTTCATGCTGAAATGTTTTACAAAACTGCTGTTTGTAGCTATTGAATTCTCCTTTTTCTTTTCTAGCCGTTTCATCCAATGGTGAATTTGGAATGCTCCAGAGATTTTCGACCATTTCTGTGTGCCCTCTATGCTCCTGTATGCATGGAGTATGGCCGTGTTACTCTCCCTTGTCGCAGACTCTGTCAAAGAGCATACAGTGAGTGCTCCAAACTCATGGAGATGTTTGGGGTCTCTTGGCCTGAGGATATGGAGTGCACCAGGTGAGCAAATATGTTTTTTTCAGAATCCCAGGATAAAATTTTAGTATGATCTAGGATGTTTTATGATCTGAAATAGACATTTTAAATGTGTTCCATTACAAGTGTCCTTATTTTCCCTTTCATTTGTTTAACAGCCTGTTTCCTGGAGTGGAAACTGAGTTCATATTTCCATCAGATAAGTTGAAAATTTCTGTGGGCAATTACTGTAAACTGCACATGCATATTCTCAAATGAATGAATATACCCATCTATTTTTCTTCTTTGTCATTTATGCTGACCTGGTTTTGTCTGCTATACCGAAGTTTAATAGGTGATACTGCTATAAATTTCTCTGAGGGTTAGGCAAAATTACATATGCTAGAGATTAATAGTCTCTTTTTCTGAAGGGGGAGCTGGCTGGTTTTGATGAGTGTATAAAATCTCTAGGCTCTATTTTCAGAGCATCTACCTCTTGTTGAGCTTGTGTGCAAACAGATGTTTTCAGCTTTACATTATACAAATAACTTTATGGCAAAGTACTTGATTATGTTCCAATCTATTTGAAACAGGATATACATGAAAATGAAAACAGTATCTTTATGCTTTATTTTTTTTGTAAGTGACTCCAACAGCTACTAAAATACAGGAACAGAAACAAGAAGAAATAGTCTCTCTTACAGTTGGATTGGAGCGAATGAAAAACAATTAAAACTTCTTTTAGCAAAAGAATAAGTCAGAGGATGCTTCTAGGTCCCGATAATCTGGATCAAAGATGGCTCTAACTCCATACTCTGAACAGATGCCTGGACCCTTTAGGTCCTCCCATCTCCTCAGTAAGGCCCAGGTAGTGAAATTTCAAAACCAGAGCTAAAACTACTGAAACTTTGCTTGTGCTGTGTTAGTGCCATTGTGCCAGAACATGAACTGTGGCAGAGGAACAGGCATACTTAGCGTACGCTGCGCTTGTTGAGGTGATAACATCTAGCAGAGGGAGGAAATGGACAGCTATGCATGGAATCCCTCCAGTCTGTCCTTCAAAACTTCAGACTGCACCTCCAGCGGTCTTTAGCCTCCAGTCAGAGCTTTACTTAATTACAAAAATATCTTCATCATAATTTCAATTTATTAATGCTAGTAGCAGTGCTAGGTTGGATTTTTGGTCTGACTAGCTCACTGTCCTGCCTGATAGCAGCTAGTACAGTTGCTTAGGAAAAGGTTTTAAAATGTTCTATAAAATCATTCTTCCTGGGGCACATAGTCTCAGTTTACAGTGAGACTAAATTTATAAACTTCCTGAGATGGATTTTGTATCCTCACCTTTATGCTTAAAGCCCCAATGGGCCCCTTGTCCATTTATTTCTCTGTTTTATTTGTAAACCTATTTTATAGTTTCAGTATCTACTGAATTCTGGGACAATGAGTTCTAGAGTCTGTTTATACATAGCGCAGTATTTCATGGATTATCCATTATTTGGATTGTCTTTGTTTTCGCTCCAGTTAGTGTGTCTAAAGTCAGACATATAAATAAGGTTACTAGTCTTTGCAAAGTATGTGTATATTTCTTGTAAATAATTCTTTTCTTACTTTTTAGATTCCCAGATTGCGATGAGCCATATCCTCGTCTTGTTGACCTCAATTTAGCTGGGGAGCCCACAGAAGAGGCCCCAATGGCAGTACAGAGGGATTATGGTTTTTGGTGTCCTCGGGAGTTGAAAATTGACCCTGACCTGGGTTACTCTTTCCTGAGGGTACGGGACTGTTCCCCTCCTTGCCCAAATATGTACTTTCGGCGTGAAGAGCTCTCCTTTGCTCGCTACTTCATCGGAGTGATCTCCATCGTCTGCCTTTCTGCTACCTTGTTTACTTTTTTAACTTTTCTGATCGATGTCACAAGATTTCGCTATCCAGAAAGACCGATAATATTTTATGCTGTCTGTTACATGATGGTGTCATTAATTTTCTTCATTGGCTTTCTGCTTGAAGACCGAGTAGCGTGTAACGCATCTAGTCCTGCCCAGTACAAGGCTTCCACAGTGACACAGGGCTCTCACAACAAAGCTTGCACCATGCTTTTCATGGTGCTCTATTTCTTTACCATGGCTGGCAGTGTTTGGTGGGTCATTCTTACCATCACGTGGTTCTTGGCAGCTGTCCCAAAATGGGGCAGCGAAGCAATCGAGAAGAAAGCATTGCTCTTCCATGCCAGTGCCTGGGGCATTCCAGGAACTCTAACCATCATCCTCTTAGCAATGAATAAAATTGAAGGTGACAATATTAGCGGCGTATGTTTTGTTGGCCTCTATGATGTGGATGCATTAAGATACTTTGTACTTGCACCTCTCTGCCTGTATGTTGTTGTTGGAGTTTCTCTTCTGCTAGCTGGCATTATCTCTCTCAATCGGGTTCGCATTGAAATCCCATTAGAAAAAGAGAACCAGGACAAACTGGTGAAGTTCATGATCCGGATTGGCGTGTTCAGTGTTCTGTACCTCGTGCCACTGTTGGTTGTAATTGGCTGCTATTTCTATGAGCAGGCTTATCGAGGTGTGTGGGAGACGACGTGGATTCAAGAACGCTGCAGAGAATATCACATCCCGTGTCCCTATCAGGTGAGGAAACCAATATGACATACTCAGGAGTGCAGAAAATGGGTAATGAGGGGATATGTTAAGACTTACTTGTCATGCCTAACTGAAAGTGCTGCTCTTCCTACAAGGGAAGGTTTTGCCATACTCAAATTATTTGGATAATGCATTAGGCCTTCTGGAAGACTAGGTATTATTGGACAATTGGAGGCTTGCATCAGCTGCTTGGTGTTTTGTGGAGTTTCTGAGCTTTATGGGACCTATACAGGATGTAAAGATGCTGTTTTAAATGGACTTCAAGAACAGGACTTAATGAGTTTATTTTTGATCATTAGAGATGTGTTAGAAGTTTTGCTCTGAAGGAGTTTTGGCATTTAAACTGAGTTGTCATCAGCCGATTACTGCTTTTTCTAGGTTTTGTTGTTCATCTGTAACAGTTTTGTTGCTTTGATTAGCCTAGAGGTTTTATGCTCATTTTAGAGCAGTCTCTGCATGTGTCAGAAATGTCTATACAAAATCTTACTTGAAGTGTCTTCTGAAGAAAACCAGAGCTTACAGCTCATCAGTTTTGTTTATTCTGCGAAAATGACACTTATCTGCTCAATTTGTTTAATTGAGTTATCATAGGAACAGAAGCCTCTAAGAGCACTAGATATCAAACTGTCCACTGTTTACTTCGGTATTATGCTGGTGCAGTTGCAAAGAATGTATTGTAAGTATTAATTACTTGAAGCCTACTTCCCTTTTTGAGCCAAAATGGCAAACTGTTTTTTGAATGATATTGCATAGATATTTTCTGCAATTTATTTGAAAGCAACTTTATTTCGAGAAGGTTGTACAGCAAGCATCTATTGTATAGCTGCACACACGGGTATAAAAAAAAGTTAGTATTTTGGCTCTTAAGCAGTTAAAACACCAGCTGCATGATCAAAGCTCACATTTTAATGCAATAAAATATCACTTAAAGGTTTGGCTTAGTCTATATAGCTTGATAGTAATCCTTTTATTACCTTTTAACCCTTTTTATTGTTTTCTCTGTTAGATTTTATTAGGGTGTGACTCTTCCCTCCCATCCAATGTGTGAGCATTTTTATGGCAGGAAATATCTGTCAGTGGGTGTGTTCAGTTTCATTTGCTTGATTGAGTCTTCATTGCTGCAGATTTTAATATGTTAGACTGACTGATGCTTAAAAAGAGGGACATGCAGTTTTCTCTCAGTTAATTTCAAATACACACCATATGCCAATCTAAAATTTGTATAAGAATCTATAAAAGTGAAAGGATATTGCTATCTCAGAATGTTGAACAGAATCGATGTTAAAGCTTGAAACTTCAGATGTCTAAGGGCTAAAATTCTGGCTAGTGGAATAACAAAAACATGTAGTAAAATGCTACTCAAATCTCTAGAAAACCGTTAACATAATGGCTCAGCGGGAGTCAAAAGAACAATAATGGTTTCATTCACATCAAATTGGGTTGAAGGACCCGTAGGCCCTAGGGAGTATTAGAAGGGTTTTTTCTTCTAACCCATCCAATTTTTTTTCTTAAACTAAACATGCTTCCCTAATTAAACTATCCACACTTACAATTGAAACAGATTTCCAAAGCTGTGGGGAAAAATAATTTTATCCTTAGATCATGCTAGTAAAATATATTATTAAATTAGGGGAAAATTTAAAGCTTTGTGGAGAGTATCACTCACTTGCAAAATAAGACCATATTTTTTCAAAGCCTTGATGTTATTTAACCTAACTTCAAATATTTGAGTATCAGTTTCTGAGATTAGACTATTCTAAATTGAGAGCTGTAGCTGATTCCACAGTGGACATAGGTTTTATGTGCAAACCTTACACGGGGTTGTGGTAGTTGGAATTTGCTGCTTGCATAGGCACACTGAGCAAATCTGAGGTTAAAAATTCATTAGTCCGTTCAACCGTTACATCATCTTTGCCATCAGAGGATGATGCCACAGTAACTCATTCTGGAAAATTGCTAATGGGGGAGTTCGAGTATGCAGCTGCACCAGGCATGCCTCCCTCCTGTGTGACTGCTTCATGCAGGAGATACTGTGGGGTTAATAATTTGCTGCAGATTCTCCTGGCTGCTGCTAAACCGAAGAGAGCCTCCACAGCTGGTGTTCAAATGAAAAATAGACATCATGTTTCTTTGACTACCTAAAGGGCTAAATAGTCCCAAAATGGAGGAAGCAACAAGATACCTTTATGCTTCAATCTTGATTTCGGCTACCTGGATGTTTCCTGGGTTGACCTGGCTACGTATTTTATTTGTCAGATCTGGGAGGCATCTGTTGCTTTCCTTGTGAAATAAAAACTTTTTTGCCACAAAGACAGGAAATCAATATCCCAGTATTCCCTCTCTTTGAGGAGTAAGTGCAGGGCAAAAAGGAGCTCCTGTTACCTTACCTTGCCCTCAGTGTCCTCGGCGCTCCACGTTTCTGGAAGAGTCTAGGAAGGAGGGGAAGGATTTGTAAAAGGTGGCAGCAGCTCTCTCCCCACGAGCACATCCTGGTCCTCAATTTTCTTTAGCATCGTGGGCTGCTGCTGTTCAGGCAGTAGCTTTAATCTGTTGCCTGGGCAGCAACAGCAGGTAAAACAGGCAGCAGTCGCTCCTCTCGTACCATGGCTGTGAGGGCTCAGATGAGCTCTGAGATAAGCTGTCAAAAGTTGAGTGGAGTGAATATTGTTTCCTTGAGTCTCCTTTAGTAAGGAAAAAACAACTACTGCATTGAGAGGTGAGGTTTATTTACAGTATATACAATCTATCTAATATGATTAAAAAATTTAATTGCATTTTCCACACTGTAGGGGAAAGACATTGATTTTGTGGATGTCACCTTAGGCAACTCAGGGAGCTGTGTTTTGTATCAACCTGGACAAATCTTGTAACTTAGTTAAAACCACCAAGGTTGCTATATTAGAGCATCCTTTTTTCAATATGAATAATGGCAAATTGCACAGGCAAGTGCTCCAGCCACACTGCCCAAGTCAAGGCAAAGGCAGGGACTGGCAGACTGAAGAACTGCCCACCGTAGGAGAAGATCAGGTCCGAGACCGTCTAAGGAACCTGAAGGTGCACAAGGCCATGGGACTCAATGAGATGCATCCGTGGGTCCTGAGGGAACTGGCGGATGAAGTGGCTAAGCCACTATCCATCATATTTGAGAAGTTGTGGTAGTCTGGGGAAGTTCCACTCACTGGAAAAGGGGAAACATAACCCCCATTTTTAAAAAGGGGAAAAAAGGAAGACCTGGGGAACTACAGGCCAGTCAGTATCACTTGTGTGCCCAGCAAGATCATGGAGTGGATCCTCCTGGAAACTATGCTAAGGCACAAGGAAAATGAGGTGATTGGTGACAGCCAACATGGCTTCACTAAGGGCAAATCGTGCCTGAAAAATTTGGTGGCCTTCTACAGTGGGGTTACGGTATTGGATAAGGGAAGAGCAACTGATGTCATCTACCTGGACTTGTGCAAAGCATTTGATGCTGTCCTGCACAACATCCTTGTCTCTAAATTGGAGAGACATGGATTTGAGGGATGGATAAGGAATTGACTGGATGGTCACACTCAAAAGAGTTGCGGTCAATGGCTCGATGTCCGAGTGGAAAGCAGTGACGAGTGGCGTATCTCAGGGGTTGTTGGTATTGGGACCAGCGCTGTTCAACATCTTTGTCGGCAACATGGACAGTGGGATTGAGCGCACCCTCAGCAAGTTTGCTGACAATACCAACCTGTGTGGTGTGGTCCACAGGCTGGAGGGAAGGGACGCCATCCAGAGGGACCCTGACAGGCTTGAGAGGTGGGCCTGTGTGAACCTCATGGAGTTCAACAAGGCCAAGTGCAAGGTCCTGCATGTGGGTTGGAGCAATCCCAAGCACAAATACAGGGTGGGCGATGAGTGGATTGAGAGCAGCCATGAGGAGAAGTACTTGGGGGTATTAGTGGATGAAAAGCTGAGTATGATCTGGCAATGTGTGCTTGCAGCCAAGTAAGCCAACTGTATCCTGGGCTGCATTAAAAGAAGCAGGACCAGCAGGTCGAGGGAGGGGATTCTGCCCCTCTGCTCCGATCGAGTGAGACCACCACCTGGAGTATTGTATCCATCTCTGGGGTCCCCAACATAAGAAGAACATGGACCTGTTGAAGCTGGTCCAGAGGAGGGCCACTAAGATGATCAGAGGGCTGGAGCACCTCTGCTATGAGGACAGGCTGAGGGAGTTGGGGTTGTTTAGCCTGGAGAAGAGAAGGCTCCGGGGAGACCTTCTAGCAGCCTTCCAGTACCTGAAGGGGGCCTACAGGGAAGCCAGAGAGGGACTTTCTACAAGGGCATGTAGTGATAGGACATGGGGTAATGGCTTTAATCTGAAAGAGGGCAGATTTAGATCAGATGTAAGGAAGAAGCTCTTCACTGTGAGGGTGGTGAGGCAGTGGAACAGGTTGCCCAGAGAGGTTGTGGATGCCCCATCCCTGGCAGTGTCCAAGGTCAGGTTGGATGGGGCTTTGAGCAACCTGGTCTAGTGGAAGGTGTCCCTGCCCATGGCAGGGGGGTTGGAACTAGATGATCTTTAAGGTCCCTTCAAACCCAAACCATTCTATGATTCTTGACTAAGGTGTTACCACAAATAATTATTTTTATTGTTTCTGATGCTAGGACTATTTGCAGTAACTGCCTGATGTAATTAATCTTTCCAGTCAGTATTACTTCTCTGGGAAATACTTGCTCACAGTGGCCTAAAAATGTCTTAACTCATTCACCTCCATTTTCACCAAAGTGGGGACACTTCTCTTTTCCTGGAGTGGGGAACAGTGCCTTTGTAATCTGCTTTCAGAACAGTAATATTCAAATAAGGAACTGAATTTTATGTTGCTATCCCACTTTTCACTCATTGCCTTAAAAAATGAATTTGTGCTTGGCCTCAAAAAATGGATTAATGTTTTTGTGCAAGAGTTCATGCAGTGGAAAATGAAATTATTTTTCTCTAGCTATAGAACCTGGTACCTTCATCATAAATGTAGCATTTTAACCGGGCTGTGTGCATTACGTGTTCTTCAGGTCAGACTTTCATCTCATGTGTAATCTCTTTTTATGAGAGTATAGAATAATTTTACATCAAGGTAAAATGCAGAAATGAAGGGAAAAAAGCAGGGAAGTGTGACATGATCCAATCATAAAATAATCATATCTAGTCATCTCTTTTGCTACGGTTGAAAATACATGCTTTGCTGCTCCTCCTTCTGCTTCTGTTTGTAACAGCAGTGGTTCTACCAATACCATATCATTGTTCAGGGGGCAGAGCCTTGGAACAGAGAGTTGGATATTTGTAACCTTGGGCTCAAGGAGGGACACTTGGGGAAATAAGATGCTGTACGCTCCTGTTGCTGTTTAGTGTGGCTATCATCATCATCATCTCTCTAATAATTTTACCATTCTTAACAAGTTCTTGGTACTGGCTTGGCTTTTTAGTCAGCAGTCCTGACCCAATGGTTAGCTTTCAAAGTTTGTCTCTTTCCTCTCTTACTTTGCAATTTCTACCTTGTATGTTGACGGAGCATGTCATGCTATGGGAACTAATTCAGATGAAGTAGTGGAGTGGGATAAAATTTTGGCTAGTCACTTTACAGAAGCACAGAATCGCTCAGGTTGAAGGGACCTCTGGAAATCATCTAGTCCAACCCCCAGCTCAAGCAGGGTCAGACTAGGACTGTGTCCAGTCAGGTTTTGAATTCCTGTTGCCATAAAAGCCTTAAGTTCCTTTCTATCAGATATCTAAGTTCAGATATATCTGATGTAAGGTAAAAAGTAGGGTAAAAGGGGGAAAAAAAAGTATGAAGTGCATTTAGCTGCTGTTACATATTCTTGTCCTCTGTGCACCATGGTGTTTTGTTCTTTACAAGGACAGTGTCAGAGTTTTGTTCCTCTTGGAAATTACAAAGGCAATCAAACTGGGACACAGTGACCTGCCCTCGTCTCTGAAAATATGTCTCAACACTGGGATGAATTTGTCTACAAAGTGAAATAGATACTGAGCAAAGTCTGTCTCCAAAGCTGGTTGTAATGTACATTTCTCTTATGAAAACTAGGAGTCCAAATGGTCAATACAGCTTTTCTAACCCAGAGAAAAGGAAAGGGCTGCATCAAGCTGGAAACATTCAAAGGTGGAAGAAAGTGGTAATTGTCATCTTCCTGAGATAAGGAAATGTGTCTGCTTTCTTGAAATGGCAGAGTATGGTCTTAAAAGCTTTTATCTCTTTTCTTAGTCCCATAATTGAACTGTGTAAGATAGTTTAAACCTTTTCTAGCTGAAGCCGAGAAATGGGCATTTTTTTAATGATTCATTGGACATTCAGATGAATTGTACCCAGACTTAATTTATTATCTGTTTGAAGAGGTCACATTTGCTCTTATTGGGTATTTTTATGTTAGGATTTTTGCCTCAAAATTCTGGGGAATTTTTTGGGGGGAAGGGGTAGGAGAGGTTGGGGGTTGGTTTGCAATCCCTCCCCTTCAAAAATCAGAGTATGCCTCAACACCTTTTAAACACACTTTCTAGATCCTGTCCAGTCTTGGCTTGAATAGCAGTCATTCCAGAAAGATAACTTGGTAACATGTTTTTTTGCTCATTTTTGAAGAAAGGACATAAATTAGCACCTAAGACATCAGTATCTGAAAGGGCATAGGCTTGCATTTGGGAATCCCATGGAGAGATAATTTTGCTTTGCTAAGCATCATATAAACATCCTTCAACTGCTAATGGAGAAGACTTTTTCTGCAAGAACAATGAGCACAACACAACTATTTTTGCAAATACAATTTTAACCAGCTGAGTTCTTGAAGCAGTTACTATTCTTATCTCTTTAAATCTTTTCTGTTTTCCTTCTGATCTTCACTTTTAAAAAATGAAAATTGCCTTGGTATTTTTAAGGACTTAATAATTAAGAGCAATGCTGTAATATAATACTGAATATCCTTTCTGTCAGGAACAAAAATAGACAGTCAATCCAGCCAATTTTTTTTCCTCTCTGCTCTACCTTCTTTGAGACGAGGCCCCAGTCTTGCTGTGTAATAATGTCAAATGGGTTTTACTGAAGATGGAAGTTCTCACCCACTCACTTCTGTTTGGTGCTGGTGTTGGATAGAGAAGAGAGGATTAACTGTGGTTGCCTAAGATACCAAAAGTGTAAATGGAAAGAATGTTTTGTTAATAGTACCTCTTGTCTGTCAATGGCAGTTCTAAGTATCTAGTACAGGCACAAAGGAAAACAAAAGTACAAGCTTGCTAATATATTTCTGTTAATAATGAAAATATACCTTATTACAGATTATTTTAAAGCATTATTTGACAACTAACATCGGAGAAATGGATTTTAATATTAGGATTAATCTCTGTCACCTGCTGATAATTTTGGCTCAAGAATTTGTCAGTTTTCTTGTTTCTCATTTTCACAAATGTACTTTTTGATCTAATCACAGTTAATTTTTTTCCTGTAAATTCTCAAGATCATTTTAGATGTCTCAAAATTAACAGTGTAGCGATAAAAAGCTGTTCATTTCAGATTGGTTTGGATCACTAACAACTATAAATTGCTTTGTTTTGCATCCTTTTTAAAGGTTGCCCACGTAACAGGGGTAGGGGTAACATTTTCAAGTATGTTTCATTCCCACTTGGCATGGCTTTGTCCTTCCTTTACTTTTTGCCTGGTGCCCTGAACAAACACTGCAGGAATGTTACTGAAAGCAGAGACTACGCGTAGCCGTCTTGCAGAACCATTTCAACACAGGGAAGCTTTCTTATGAACAGGTGCCAACTGAAAAGCAACTATGGTGGTAAAGTAATGGTAGGCTGAGAGCCAAGAATATGGGAGTGTTTAGTCATTTGCTCTGCTGTTACTTCACTTTGCTGAATATTATGTCTCCTGGTGCCTACTTTTAAATAAAATTGGGCAGAAGCAAAAGAGACACTGAGACGAGCTGTTGTAAGTTCCAGCTCAGGCTTTGCAGCTATGTCTCTTCATTTCTCCCCCATCCCTCCAAAAAGAGAAGAAAAACAAAGAAAAAAGCCTAACTTTATGAATTGTATTTGTATTCAGTTTTTATAGTTCCCCCCCCCCCCAAATTCTTAATAGACATTTGAATTTACTGTAGAGATTTTAAATTTTGTGATGGCAAAGTTGACTCACATGCACTTAAGAAATTCTCTTGTAGCAGACTGTCTTTTCCCATGCCTGCATTATGGGTGAAGTGTAGCCCTTGTTGACACAGGCTTTATTTTCATGCACAAGTGCTTTAGAACAATTGCATACGCAGACCAAAGAGAAGAAAAGATGAGGCTTACAAACATCTTGCTGAAAACAGTGGCAAGAAGAAATTTTTAAGATGTAGACTCTACGTTTTTGGGGTGCTGATTAAGTTGGGGTGGAGTTTCCCCATTTTTATTGGCTGCAATATATGGCATTTTCCAGGTTTTGCCATTTTCTCCACTAATCAGGAGTGTTACCACTATCTTTTTAAATACAAAATGTCTCAGCTGTTTCACCATCTGTGTTACAGTGGGTCTTCAGAAACATGCGGGGGAGTGCACTAAGCTGGATACAGAAAAGAGGCTTTGTTAAGAAATGTCTTAGCACCGTTTGTGTGTGGCAGGCATAAAGAGAATACATTTAGAGATGTCTATAAATCTAGATTTCTCCTCCCCCCTCTTTTTCATTAGTTATTGTTTAGAATTCCTCTTAGGAGAGGTAATGGATTTGCTTAAATCTGCCCTAAGGAATTGCTTCTTGTTGAATGTAATTATTCTGTCCTAAAAAAAAAAGAGAGGGGATGAGATAAAAACCATATTTTCCATATTGCTGTTTACTCAGAAGAGACTGAGCAAATCTGAGTTATGAGTTAGGCTTCTTTCAAAAACAAAAGTAGTATCAGCTCTGAACAACAACATTAACCACAGTATTACACTGTTTCCTGGCAGTGATTCAGTTAATTTCTACTGTTTTAGATGCTTAGGAAAAAGAATATATTCAATGAAAAGAATATACTCTAGTAATTTCTCAGGATTCTCCTTTTCAGCATTAGTAATATCAGTCCTGTCTCCTCCTTGCACATCCAAGGCTTTGATAAATCCTACATAGGATGTATTCTCTTATCGTACCTTGGCATGTATGCAATTTCCAGTCAATTAACATATTGAGTGAAAGCAATCATTTCATTCACATGACTCATTTCTGGCTGTTTTTTTAATTGGATTGACTGAGCTAGAGACAAAGGGAAATGCTGATTTCTCAACCATTATCTTCAGACAGGTTGATTTGTACTTGTACCCAAGTATGACTCCTCAAGGTCATCTTTTTCTTTTTTTTTTTTTTCCTTTCTTTTTATTCAGTATTTTTCTGAGGGTGACTTGCCAAAGGAGGTCAGATCTTGCTGGTTTTGAGTTCTCAGTTTCATTCATTTCTCTTTTTAATAAGCATGCTTTATATCTAGAACAGCCTTTGATTATTAAGGAAGCTCTCTTTTTCCACTGACTCTTTTAATTGCTATTAAAATGGCAACAAAAACTAAGTTAAAAGGTCTGATTTCTCTGGTTTTGAAGCACCAGTCACTCTTAACTGTCAGAATTGAATATTGTGGTACATGTGTTAGGAAATCAGTCACCTAAAAAAACATTTAACTTTTCATTTTAATAAATTAAAAGAAATTGGTTATAATTTGCGTTTGAAAATTCTGAATAGCAATGCATTCATTAATGATTGTGACTCTTTCACTGGGTTTCAGAGTTGCTTTGAGATGTTGGACAGTCATGTCAAAATAGCTGTAAACTGGCTTGCAAAGAGAAAATCTTCAATGGGGTGTTAACTGTAGATCTCTGCCAAAATCTCAGTGAATGCTGAACCTTGATGTTTTTAAGTCCGAATATTCTGCATCCGAGTGAATTTCAGTAGGATGGCTTTTGTTGTGCTCTCTGTAGTGTTCCTTGACTAGTGAATGACTTGTCCCGTCAGCACGCACAGAAACACAAGGTCCAGTAAATTTCAGAGATACTGCACTTCTGTGCATTTATTCCTAGTGATTCCAGACTATCATTATTATTTCCAACAAATTTTTAAAACTTCAGTCCTGAAAGGGTATTTACATTTGAATGTCATTGGTCTCAGGCCTAAGCAGCTCTGACAGTTATACTGCTGATAATAGCTTTTCTTCTGAAGGCTTCGACTTTTCAGGGAATTGTGATTGTAGTCACCATATCTATAATGCCACTGGGCATAACATGAGCAACCAACTCCCACTGTGAGTGTTTTAAGAGGTTTGCTTAGTGGTGTAACATAAAGCAGTTCAAAATACAGTCTGTAAATACACAAATATAGAAAGATGTTTACTCTCTCTGTTAAAACAATGTGTTTCTAGACCTGAAATCAGTATTATTAAATAATAGATCTATTCTAATGATGGAATATAATGAGATATATGAACTAAATTCACCTATAAGACTGGTCCAGATCTCTCGGACATGTTCTGTATGTGCCTTGATCTTGGTAAACATCCGCTTAGCTTAGACATGGTTTGGCTATATAGCATGAAAATGTAACAAATACTTGCACGTTTCAAGTTTGATTTTTCTTTTACATTATTTGTATGGACAAACAGTGCTCCCCAGTGTCATCCTTCTATTAGTTCTTTTTTATTAACAGAGAATTATTCCGTTTCCTAGAAATGTAAATGCAGACAGAGTACAGTATCTCTTCTCAACATGTATGAATGTTTGCTTTCCACATGATCTAAGCCCACTCAAGAATCAGGTGCAGCTTCAAAATTCAACTGAGGAACATAAAAATACTTTTTTGTTGTTTTTATAAATAAGAATCTTTTCATATTAAAAAAGGCTATATTTGAGTTATCTAAAGAGCTGGGTTACTCACATGTTTTCCATTAACAGATTATATTCTTAGTAATACAGATATTTTTTTACTTGTGTTTTGCTCATTTATTTTTTCTTTTTAATAGAGTTTCTGAAGTCATTATATGTAATGTTTAATGCTGAATTATGTTAAAATATCTATTATGCTCAAAAAACCTAAGACCAGTGCCTATTTCTCATTTTCACCATGAAAGAGTCAAAAGTATGAACAGAAAACTGATAAGCAGTATCATAAACTGATGAGCTGTGTTGTCTTCCAGGATGTAGAACACTCACAGATCAGGGTTATAATGCTTTGACCAGACTACGTTACTCCTTGTGTTTGAAGTTTGGGACTTGTCTTTCTAAAAATGCATCATTGTATAGGTTTAAGAGCTCAACTTTAATATATGGAAATACTTCAATCTCTAGTCCCGAAGCAGTTCTTTCAGAGAGAACTAAGAGGAGTTTTAAGTAGAAATAGGGCATTAATAATTCTTCTTATTATATTTGGGTATATTAGACTCTCATGTTTATTTGAGAATAGCTGAGAGTGGAAGGGACCTGTGGAGATTGTCCAGTCAAACCCCTGCTCAAAGTGGGGTCACCTACAGCAGATGGCTCATAGCTGTGTCCAGCCAAATTTTGAATATCTCCATGGACGGAGACTCCACAAATTCTCTTGGCAACCTGTTCCACTGTTCAATCACCCTTACAGTATTACAGTATTCAGTGTTACATTCTAAAATTTTCTCAATTGATGTAGTAATGCTGACACCAAATTATTTTTCAAAGATTCAGTTGAACTGAGTTTTTAAGATCAAATGATGTAAATGGTCATTAATTTTATTCCATTCACACTATAACTTGAAAAAGAAGGCCTTTAGACTAATGAACATAGTATTCTGTCTGTGGAGAGAAGAAATATTTTATAAATACCATGTTTGCTAAAATAGCTGTTTGTTTCTTCTCCCCCAGCTTCCATACTTGTGCTTTAAGCTATGATTTGGCTATTATTTGCATATTTACAAAATTACACTAATCTGTTTAGTATGACTTAATCTTCAGCCATTTCACAGTGTGCTAATTACTCATTCTGAACCATTTTTGGAACAAATATAATCTTATGTGCAACTGTTTTTTTCTGCATGGCATTATGTGACTGACTGCATTGTGTTGGATCAAAAAAGTCTGCAAAAAGAAAATAAAAATAAATGAAAAGTAATGAAACGGTGCCAGGAATAAGGTTCTGTTAGAGCTTGTCTTTGGAGGAGGAGTGTACATAGCCTTGCCAAAGAAGAGTAAGACAGGACATAGTTGCAGTTTTAGAAATCCTTAAAGAACATTCAAAAAGAGCTGTTAAAGTCAAGTGGCAGTCCTGGCAGAATGATAACATGGCCATGAATAAACTTGAGTTGGAAATAAGAGAATTACATGATGAACTGAGGAGGGGAGCTCATGATTTCAGGGTAAAGCTGGATAACTGAATAGGCTTGTGTGCCATTGCTGGCTGGAGCAGTGGAAGACTTGACTTGACCAAGGATGTTTCTTTTGTTCTGTGTTCTTAATTCCAGTGTCTTCATTCAAGTAGTGGGAGTTTATTAATGGCGATATATTCCAAGCTTGGGTCATAGGAAGCTTACTGAATTTTGTCTTGTATGAATTGAATAAATTCAAGAAAGAGTATCTACTGCCAAAATAGGTATTAAGGCTGCAAAGATTTTAGTCCAAGTTAATTTTTAGCAGCAGGGTTGACAGAAATAAGATTTTCTGAAACATTAGGGGTTTTTTTTTCCTGGCTTACTGTTTGATTGCCAATGAAGTGCTAATACCTGAAGAAAAAAAAGCTATTTTTTCTGAATGACAACAGGGAGCTTCCAACTTCTCTGGCCATGGGACAAATCTGCCAAATGCAACCTGCTGCAGCAACCCCTCAGTATCCCTAATTTAACAGATTTGCCAGTAATTCAGGTAGGCATCTCTTTAATCTTGTCTTAATCTCTGTGAAAGATAGGTGTATCAAGCAGTGTGTTGTGGGTGCCAGTAAAGAAGCAATTGCTGATAAAACTTGGTTTCAGCCGTTAAGTTTATTGACCCATTTTAGCCCATGCCAACTGCAATCCCTGTTTGCACAAAGACAGAATACTACGGTAAGGCTATCTGGTTCCACAACGAGGGTAAGGACAACTGCATGACTTTTTTTTTTTTTTTTTGTAAGCATTGGGATTTAAGTAAGAGAAATCATAGTAAATTGGGTTTGTTTCATTTTCTGTGTTAGACACCTTTGGGTGAGTCATGCTTTGACTTGAAGTGATACTTTGTCATTTTAATCAGTGTGTTATTCACAGGTATGTAAGGGAAAAAAGAGTTTATGGGTTCTCAGACCTGTTATGTTGAACAGCTACAGCTCATCCAAAAGGTGGTATTTGGGAGAGGGGCTGAAATGGTCCAAAGTGAGGAATATGTTCAAGTGTTGTGACGTGATTCTTTTATTCCAGTGACAAGAGGAAAGATAAGATGTGCTGGGGAAAACAACTTTGTGGCAGGTGGGGATTTGTTTGCTTTTTCCTCTCGGCAGAGGACAGCCCACTTCAGCTTGTACGTGTCTGCAGGAAAAGGAAAGAGAAGTCCAAGTCTCTCATGGGTAGTACGCTCAAGTACACTTGCTTTTCCCATGCTTAAGGCCCGGCATGAGTGCTAAGAGACTCGTGATGCCAGTTCCACATAATGGTAAAACAGAAGGCAGGTTCTTGGGCAATCTCTCTGATTACAAACGATGGCTAGCACTTAAAAAATTAGTAGCTATGGTTGAATGCTGTCTTCTGTTTCAAGATAAAGCCACAAACTATGAGATATCCTGATAGCTTCACTGAGATTCAGCTTTCCCTTGATAAACAGGGCGTTCTCCCAGAAGCAGTCTCCTGAAGCTGCAGAATCAACCTGCCCGAAGATTGTTGCGAGATACCAGTAAGGGGATCACTGAAGCTGTAGTCTTCTGCATTCTTGTCCCATGAATGGAAGAGCAGTTAGCATCAAACTTCTTGATGATTGCTGGTTACTGACACTGTGACTAACTGCGGGGCCTGAAGGGCAAAAGCGTTGGAGGCGAGTTATTAGACTCTAGTCATGAGTCAGGACCTTTTTAGTTGTCCTCTGGGATCCCTTTTCAAGAAGGAGATAGATGAAGAAAACCTTGCAGCATTACCTTGTGAGAGGCCGCTCTCTGCTGTGTTATTCTTTATTTAAGCTATTTTTCCAGCAGATGATTAGACTCCAGTGTGTTCCCCTGGCACAACACAGACAATGGATGACTTCTGGTGAAAACCAGTGCAGTCCTTCCATGAACTGAATTATTTCTTTCCCATATATTTCTCTCCCATAACATGCTGGAGAAACTCAAGAGAAATTATTCTAAAATATAATTCATTACATTTTAAATGGTCTGTAGAGGCAGTTTTCATAAGGATGTGGTTTTTAGGTGCTTTTGCAGATTAAATTCTTGAAAAAAATGTATTGCGGGTGAGTTCGGCATGGTGACATGGATCTGCAGTGCCTGGGCTAATACTTAACTTCTGTGGTGAATAAGTTTCCTCCAGAATAGCCTGTATCCCATTAAGATGGTAATTGTATAAGCTTTTATTACAGTCTCTTATTTATTTATTTTTAGTTTGGGTTATGTTTTGAAGCTATCTGTAACTGGCCCAAGTCTTCCATAGGCTGATCACTTTGCTTTAATTTTCACTCTGGGTATATAGCAACTCAGGAGTTATTAAGTAAGTCTGGAGAATAGTTAGTAATGCTTTTTCATAATTGTTCTAACAATTTAATTGTTTTAATGTGAGCCAATGGGCAAAGTTAATGCATGGTGCTTTCATGCTCCTGCGGCTGAGGAGAGTGCAACTGAGAGCAAGAAACAATGAGCATCCATGTTCTCATGTGATAGCACAGAGCTGCGCCTTCGGAAATCCCGGAGTCTGAATGATCGTATTTATTCTGCTTGGAATAGTCTGGATATCTCGTGAGCCATGTGGCTTTTGGTATTTAGAGCCAGAGAAGTTTCCTTTTGTTTCTTTTGGATGCAGGGAAGTCTCCTGGTCCTGTTGACACTGTTTCACACAGACAAGCTGTTCTGAAGCTCCAGAAGTATGTATTGGCTTTGTCATTATCTCTTAAATGAGGGCTAAATCAGGTTAGCCATTACCTTTTTTTCAGGTGTTTGTAGTTTCTCAATTCTTCAGCTTGTGCAGCCTAGTAGCCAGACTAGTGGCACGGATTTGCTTGTTGGATAACAGTAAAACAAGCAAGTTGCAAGATTTTAATAACTTGAAAAAAGTATTTTATTTTACAGTGACAAATGCTACAACATTTTACTGGGAAATGAGCAGTGTGAGTATAATATTCTAAGTCTCAAAGCAATGACAGTGATGGAATTGGTTATGAAAATGAGACTGTTGGATCAGATTCCCTTTGGTCTTTCCCCCACTTCTCCCATTTTCAACAAAAGGATGGGTTAATTTGAATTTCATTGCTTTTTATCCTTAGGGAAATATCAAATGATCAGCGTTGTTGTGAAACTGTGCCCCAAAGGAAGGGGACAGGTGTTATGTTTGTGCTTTCACTTCACATAGGCAGCAAGCTCATTAATTTGCAATTTTAGTGGGAAGAGGCCACTGGTCTCTGTCACTAAAAAGCAACCGTGATTGATCATTCAGGGGCAGAAGGGGAAAATATTCAGAAATTAGTTATATAAGCATCTTAAATTAACAGTGTGCCTACAAAGAAGCATTGTTTTTCCCTGGAGGAATGCTGAAATTGATGTTTTTAACCTTCTTTCTGAACACCTGCCACTGTGTGTTTCAGTAGGGAAACAATGCATTCAAACTAGTGCCTTTTTGTATTCACTGAGGAAAGTACATTTCTGTTTGATGATCTGCACCAACCCAGCTGCTACGCCAACCCAGCAGATAGGAGGAAAAAAACGGGTTACAGAAATCTTGCTATCACATATGCAATCTTTGTATCTGACAGAACTTGTTTGTTGGTCTTCATTAGGTGAAACATCAGTGCCCGTGCTGCTTGCGAGACGTGTCTGAACAGAATAGAGCGGAGTGCAGAGTGCACAACCCAAACCCCTGCGTCTACATCTTGTTGCCTATTTTTTCTTGTTAGCTGAATACTGCTGAAGGCCTAGAGCTGCACAGCAAGACAAATTCAGTTCAGGGACTTAGATCTGTGCAATCTAGCATTCACACGGGTATCTGCATGAAGCCTGTCAAGGCTTTCCAATCACATCTTCATATGTTGCTGCCTTTGCAGCAGGTCCAACTCAGTGTGCAAGGAATGGGCTGTCACTCAAGAATGATGCTAACTGATGTGTGCCGGCTTTGCTAAATTCCCAAGTTCTCATGTTGCTAGAGTGCACAAGCCCCTCTTGCATCTCCAGGAAAGCGATTGGGTATGAAGGAAAATGGAGAATCACCACCAGTGTTACCTTTCCTCTAGGAGAGGTTTTCATCTTGAAGGACATCACCACTGGCTGCCTTCTGGTCTCCGTTTCCTTGACACTGTCTGCCCTCACAGAAAGGCAGCTCCTGATGTTCAGAGCAGACCAGCATGCTTGTAAGACAGGCTTTTATCTAGAAAGAAAGGTATTATCGCAGGTTTTTGAGGCCCAGAGGAGATCTGCAGCGCTTCTAGATTTGAGTCAGTGGCTTGCCAATATATAAGAGGTATTTTGAAAGCCTTTGATACATGATGATGAGGGGAGCGCTGAGGTTAACAGACATAAAGCAGGATCTGGCAATGGTGCCAAGTGGGAAACAGAAGAAATGACTGGATTAAATTACTTAGTAGATGTTCACAGTTATTGTTTCAGCTGATAATGTGAGTGTAGCAGGCCTAAACTGTAGTAGTAGTTCTAAGAGGGTTTTTTCCTCATTGGCTGCATCTGCAGTGGAACTCAATCTCTAATATTAAAGGGGTTGCTTTTCTAATGGGATTCATGCTTCTCCATCTGTGCCAAAAAAGTAATAGTATTTGAGAGCTGTTATTTTGTAGCTGACACAGTGTTCGCCCTGTACTTTTAGATGCACATTGGGACTTTTTATTAGCATTTCACAACTTGGATTACTTGCAGAACAAAACTGAAAGTTGAAGTGAATGCTTATACAGAACTAATTTCAAGAGAAACTGCTGTAATGTATGATCTGCGGTTAACATTGAAGTCCTAAAATAGACAACTAAGGTGAGCTGGATGGTGCTGCAGTTGCAGAGGGTATTTTGTGATCAAGTACCCCTTTAGACCCCCACTTTGAAAGCTGAATATCTAAAACTCCTTCAGTGTTTAAACCACTGGGGGAGGGCATGAAGATGTCCTACATCTGTACAGGAGGGGTAGAGGGATGTTGCATGTTACTATATGAAAATTATTGCAGTACATCAATAACATGTTGTAACCCAAAACTGTAACAAAGAGTACCTTCACATACCTTGCTAAAATACTCTTAAGTCTTTAACTGTAGCTTCAGAAGCTACATACCATGCGCTTATCAAAGCTCAAACAATACTAGGCTGTATTTCTAAGGCTCTTTTTTTCTTGTGCCACTAGTGTGCTTTTTATGATATTTATCAGTCTACCTCCCAAGTAAATTACAACATAATAACTATTAGCACTGCTTTGCTTGCATTGTAATTCTCTACAAGAAGAGGAAATTCTGCATAGAGAGTTCACATTAGTGATATTTACTCCTTGTTCTTACAGTATTTGTTATGTGTAGCTGTATGGAGCTCAGCATAAGTCAGCAGCTGTGAAGGATTTTGTAGAAAAATAAGAGGTGAAAATACATTTTAAATTCTTAGTAACTGCATTTTAGTTTCTTTTCCTCCTTTCAGTTATGTCAATAGTTTAGCTTTCAGGGATGTTTCTTAAATAAACTTTGATATTTGTAGTAAACAGTAACAGTGGTGTAAGTTCACCCAGTTTGCTGTTCTCATAAAAGAACTGCTACATTTTCATTCAAAACTTCTTACTCTAGAGAGATTTTTCTCCAAGAATACAATTGTAAAAGAAAAACTTGTCTTCGTGTTCTTGCCATCTATCAATTTCCAAATTGTATATTCCATCACACTTTGATTCTAGTACTTTTAAAATTGCAACTGTTTTTCACTCAAAGTTAAAATATTTCTGTTAAAACAATAAATACATACTCTTTCTTTAGATGTTTCCCAATATCCTCATTTTTAAGGAAGTATATAGACCCAATTAATGCTTAAAGAAGTTTGCATTTGTTTAAGCTCAAACATATTTGCTTATATTCTGAATTTTTAAAAACAAAGATGGAAAGTGCATCAGGTGACCTTATTATATAAGCATGGATGGCATCAGAGACCTGAGTGTCTCATTTGTCGGTTAATCAGTCTGCCCATTGTTTTTTCATTTCTGTTATACCCCAAATTTGGGTGACTTCTTTCTTGTCTCAAATTTGCAAAAGGCTTTCTGCACAGAATCAGACAGAGCTGAGCTAACGGTCTGGAGAAGAGGAGAAAATTATAATCTCTACAGACATGGGAGGATGGTCTTCCACAGCATCTAGGATCACGTTATATATTCCCTGCATCATCATCTGTCTCCAAGAATATAAATAGAAACTGGGAATCTTTTCCATTTTTCACTGTTGTCTTCAAAGGTGGTTGCACACGTAGATGTCTCATGGTTTTAAAGAAGTCTGGAATTTAGTGAAGCGTTGTGTCTCCTCTTTTAGTCGTTCAGTTGAGACAAGCTGTAAAAATGAAGATGCTGATAATTTTAGAAGTGTGGACAGGGTTACAGCAGCAGCTTTTTGTCTAAGTACTCCCCCAGGAAATTATTGAGGTTTCATGCGTTAGAGTTGGATACTTCTGGAAGAGTTTGGGTCCTGCACAATGAATTTGTTGAGAAAAGGAAGAGCAAGTGATTTTGTGGTGCTGGAATTGCTGCTATTGTTGCTTCAGCCTATCCATACTTGCCTCAGTAGTCCTAGTTACATGGATTTTCTCAGCAAGAGGCATAAATAGTAATAGGCAAGCTGAGCTTTCAAAGCTGAGGATATATAAAAAATGGTTTTAAAATAGCAGAAGTGCTACTGAAACAGTTTCAACATTATACTCACTGCCAGTGGGGATTTACTATAAATAAGGGCCCGTATTTCTAGAACTATCAATGCTGCGGTTGTGCAGCAAAGCAGATCACATTAGCAGATGCTTTTGGAAAATGTTTCGCATTTGAGTAAAGTGGTGTGTGAAGTTTGGATATTCCAGGTCAAATTATAATTTCATGTATTATGAATATATCTAACCACGTTAAAGTCTGCAATACTTTGTTGTTTAAGTTGTACGTTTTATTCTTCCTAAATAGCCAGGCAGTATAGCAAAAGTGAAAATCTCTGGGATTTAAGTTTTGAGGGTGAACAGGAGTGAGCTTTTCTGTAGTTTTACTGCTTTTTAAAACTGTGCAACCTGTTCTCTGTCCTAATGAAAGAAAATGGCAGTGTTTTGGGCTTGGAGTTACATGAGTGCTATGCTTCTGGGAAATGGGCTCAGAGGCCTTGGGTTTAAACACCTGGTATTTTCAGTTTTATAAGCCTGAAATAGTAAATTAAGTTTCATTTTTCCTGTGTTAATTATTATAAGTGTCTCATAATCTGCAGATATGTGTTTAAAACAGGTGCAGTCACTTTAGTATTAATGATCAGTGAGTCTAATATGTTACTACTTGAATTGCTTGCTTTGCGCAAAGAGGCTATTTTCAAGAAATGTATGTAATGATGTTTAATAACTTGCTTTGCCAAAGAGTAGGATGTTCTTCCTTTCACCTGAAAGTATTTATTGTATATATTTATTTTAATTTTTGCTTGGAATTATTTATAGCACCCAGCATGAATATGTTGAGCCAGAAGTTTTGCTATCAAGTGATTTACTGTAATATCTTCATGGAAGTAATATAATTTACTTAGTGCGATAGGGATTTGTAATATATTCAGTATGGGCAACAGTACACATCACAGCACCTGATTTCTGTTGGCTTGAGCATAAAACAGTATGACTCGGTCAATAAAATAAAGATGTCCTGTAGTACAGTGAGCGACTAAGAGCTGTAGCACTAGAACTGTTGTTTTATTCTTAATGCAAGAATCAAAATTAAATTCCCTTCAGGCTGGTAGTTATGCCAGGGGAGACTTGGCCCAGCAGACGAGCATTATATGTAAATATAAAAATTTACCTGAATATTACCTTCATTAAGAAACAATGAATTTCACCATTTATTCCACTTAATGCCACATTTGCACATTATGAAATGAGATAATAAGGTTAATTTTTGAGAGCTTAATTTTGTTGGATACTTTTTTATTGGGTAATTGTTAATTATTTTTTTTCTTGAGTGGAATTTCACAGGTTGACTACAAAACCACCTGGAAAGCCTTCAGACTCATTTTCCATGGTTAAATGGTTGCAAGCATAGGAAGGTCCATAGTGTTGTCAAAAACCTTTCAGCATCAGTGTTTTTCCTGGGGCAGAGATTGATGGAAAGCATACTAAGCAGTACTGAGGAAAGAACTGACATGGGGAGAGCCTTGATCCCACTTCATATGAAGATGAACTCTAGCAGACATCTTATAATAATGCTCGTTATATTTCTACATTTAATTGAAAGATGGGCATGTAGCTACCAAAGACCAATATTGATGCCCTGAATTCTTGTTATGTTCTGGCCTGCCACAGTTGCACTGTGTGATTTTGGGCAAGACACTTAAATTCTCATTTTCCAGCTACAATGCTGATATTATTTAAAAATGTGTAATAATACAAAGTATTAAAACCATGATTGCTGTATTTTCACTGGTCCATATAGAAGCTCTGCTGCCCCTCAGCATTATGTGGTTGGAGAATCATGGGGCATGAGCCTACTTCTGGCAAATCATCTTGACACAGTGACTACATTGAATTGGATTTTCAGTTTGGGAATAAAAATGGTTCTTGATGTTGTTTTAGGAGATTGCATATGTGTTTCTACATTAATATAGGCTCATAGGGTCAGAGGGAAGCTCTGACTGTCACTGTCAACATCTTTTGTAGACTGGTAACACTAAACCTTAAAAGATGCCCGTCTCCACAATTCTTGTTTGAAAGCTATTCCAAAAATCTTGCTCCTGTAAGGATGGCAACTCTTCATGGCTGATGCAGCCATATTTCTTTCCTATTGCTTAGCTTAAATACTCCTAGGTGGGTTTTTTTCCCATGTTCCAGTGTTTAAATATTTCATGTTACATAACAATTAATTTTTTCACACCTTTGAGTCTTTATAGGCCAGACAAGCTTCTTGCAAGATAGGCTGGCTGTTCCCTGTCATCCTACTAGCTCTTCTCTATACCCCTCTGCTTTACAGGAAGATGAATTCAAACTGAATTCCCAGAACTGTACAAAGTATTTCAGTCTCGCTCTTAGCTTACAGAGCAATGTTCCCCTGGCTTGAAACAGCTTATTTGGTATTTTCTTCTGTTTTAAACAGGCCAGTAGATATCCAGATCACTTTCTTAAGTCTAATGGTTTTTATCAGCTGTGTTGCCATCAGTCCCAAAGCTGTTCCTGCAGGTACTCCTTGTTGGAAAGAGACCTAATTTCGTGAGCATCTCCCCATGATTAAACAGCCCCAAACCCTCCTGCCATACTAATCCTTGAGCCATCTGTGGATCTTTGTTATCCTATTATGTACCTACTTTATTTCTGTTGGGATCAGCAGAATTTAACGGAAGGTCATTCGAATTTCCACTTGTTTAAACATCTTTCCCAGCCTTACCATTACACATCCTAAAGCCATTCTAGTGAGAACCTCATACTGTCAATGTGTCACGATATGAGACGATCACTGATGTCTTCCCCTCACCTGTCAAGTTACTTTTCTGCCTCTACATCCGCCGCTTTGAGCTGTGCTCCTCTTGGACAGAAGATCCTTCTGCTCTGGATCTGCTCTGGTTGAAGGCCTGTCAGTCCTTACCAAGGAGTCCCCAGCTACAGGATCTCCTTCCCTCCCTTCTGGTCCACCTTCTGCTTGTACCATCACGTCTGCCATCCTTTCATGTCATCTGCTTATCAGTCTCATTCTCTCTTGCTCCCTGCCTGGCTTCATTTTCTTTCTCTGCTTACAGGACTACCCGTTCTTCTCCTTTATTGTGCCATCTCTGTTCATAGTCCTTATTCCCCGTTACCATAAAAATTTTCAAGGTGTTTTGCAGACCCATTCCTTTAGACTCAGCCTTGCAGTGGTCAGTTTTATTGTCTTCCCCGGTTGTTGACTGTGTTGAGTATTTTGACTGATCCCTCATTTAGGTTTTCTGACCAGCTTTCCCTCAGCTGTGATGAAAAGCAGGGAACCTCTTCCTCTACCCCAAGTCGTTTAATGGCCAGTGGATGTTTAAGATCTAGTGTACCTTCCATGGTCACAGTGTAAGTGATAGTGTCACACAAATGCTTACAGAGAACTTAATTACACCAGAATAAGTTAGTTCCTTTCCTTTACAACCTTCATGTAAGAAGACGGTGGTATCTTTCAGGCTTGCACTTGAAGTTCTCTGTCCTTGAAGATTCTGTTTTTGAGCTGGGTTATTGATTCAAGAGAGTGCCTGGATGCCTCTTTGTTTTAAAACTACCTTACAGACCTTCCTGGAAATAATATCTTTGTATCTTCTCTGCATCTTTTCCAAACAAAGCCCTTGTATACCAAAATGTTTGCAAAAACAGACCTCGTGAGCTTTTTCAAGTTCAGTTGATGGCCCTGAAGAAATGGGGAGAGGTAGGGGTTTTGCCAGGTCGGTAAGAATCAGGCAGTCATACCTTGTGATGCCTCGAATTCCTGTGGGAGGGAGACTATGGGTATAACCCTCCACTGAAGGCTAAGGGATAAAGGATCAGCGTTGAACATCCCATGAAGCATTTCATTGGGATTTTTCCCAACAGCAAATGTAGCACCTGGTTTTATATACATTAATTCCATCAAAGAAATGAGTCTTTATAATCTGTAGACTAGAAAATACTTTACAGTTATTCAGGGCACAGACAAAAGATGAGAAATAGAAATAAAGGCCAAGACCTCACAGCAGTTGAATCTTTTGTTTTACTCAACAGTGGGCTGTACAACACACTCGGTCATGCTCCCTAGAGCCACGAAACAAAGGAACCCTGTTGATGTTTACTTTGGCTCAAAGCAGAGACAGTTATTTTAAATGAGTTAATAAATGGAGTAGTGAACTATGATGGGTTGTATAATCTTCTCTTCTCTTTTTTTTTTTTTCTCTCTAGGTCACTCAGATGAGTCGTCCAGATTTGATTCTCTTTCTCATGAAATATCTCATGGCTTTGGTCGTTGGGATACCCTCTGTCTTCTGGGTTGGAAGCAAAAAGACCTGTTTTGAGTGGGCTAGCTTCTTCCATGGACGCAGGAAAAAAGAGTGCGTATTGATATCTAATAGATAAACTGGTTGAGTACTGGCAAATAATCTCCTCTTCCCTTGTAGTCCTGGAAGAGTGTTTTGGTTAGTTTTTCACAGAGGCAAAGACAGGAATAGATAGGGGCAGTTTTCTTAGAAATCTCTCACTATCCAAAATGGAGCAAGGAAGAACAAGACAAGCAACAGCTCAACCCCCCCTTGAAAAACTGTTGCTTATTTTTCCATAATTATTCTTTGGTCCCAGAATTAAATCTACATTGCTCCATCTGTTTTCAAAATACTTTTTAACAAGAATTAGATTTCAGTTGAATACTACAGCTTCTCTGCCATTTACCAAGAGGTGGAGTTGGAAGTTTTTATTTATAAACGTGCTTATCTAGTCAACTGAAGCAGACCTTTAAATTGAAATTAAATGTCAGTTCTTTTCACCATGATTGCAGTTAGAAGCAATTGTCTCTGCATTTAATCTTCCCTTACGCATTAGTGCCAAAGCACAGGTTAACAAAATGACAATAAGAATGTCGTATAGCTTCTGTAAGGTTGAAATTAATTTAGGCTAAGGTATGGCATAAATTTAGAGACAATCTATATGATTTTGTAATAGCTATGAATAGCTATTTTCATAATCGTGAATACTGTCTTTCAAGCAGACATTTTGAAATAGATTGACATCTGCAGCAAGCCTTTAAGTGACTACTCCATGACGTTGACTTGTCCATCCTTAGCAGAACTGGCCTTCTGCTGAGGTTAAAGTAAAATTACCTTCTCTAAAGTTGGAGTAAATTTTTCTTTGTGCAAAAGATAACCTACTGAGATATGCATGGGGTTAACAACAACGTAATATGATTTTAATATATGTACATAGATTTAGATAGGATTTACATCGAGGTGATGTACTGGTTTGGTGGGTAGAGGACAGGGATAGAGTTAATGAAGGCAGAGGAAGCTGTTTTACAGGACCAGCTCTCTCCGGGAGAGCTGGGTGGCTCCTGGAAGTGCCATCCTCTCTCCTGGTGCAGCCAGGCAGGAGAGGATCTCCCACGCACTGCAGCATCTGGCTGGAGCCAGATTCCTTTGCCGGCCCCATTCATTGAGCAGTAAGAGGCAGAGCCGATACAAACCTCCCTCCTTAGGTAGCCTGCGATCCTCCGTGAGCAAGAAAATTACGAGGAGGAGCTGGCCAGGCGGAGGAAACAGAACATGAAAGAATAATATAGAGAATGGGAGGGGAGGAAAAGGCCTCCCCACAAAAAAAAGATTAAAACAAAAAAAAGGGAATGTAGAGGATGTGATAGCACCTCCTTTCATCACGCTATGGTAGAGCGGTCAAGTGTGTGCCCCTCTGCCAGCCCTTCCCAGCAACGGATTTCAGCAAACAGAGGAGCTGTGAGAGTGTAACCACTGATCTAAGGGCTACAGACCAGTTGCTTATGCGTTATTGTCTATGTCGTATTTCCTCTGGTGTTCTCCTCCTGCTGCCACTTTTAATCCAGATTTTAAATGCTCAGTTGAGTGAGGAAGCGCCTTCCTGTGTTCCCTGAGAGGCAGTTCCTTGGGTAATCCAAGCTTGCTGAGTAACAGCGCTATCCCAAGGATTTCTCCTGCAACGATATTCACAAACTAAGGCCATAAGCAAATACACTGCAATTATTCCACATGTCTAGGCTAGAGGATCAGATACAGGGAGTGGGAAAGATTCAAGAATATGAACTTTGCTAAAATAGCCAAATGTAGGGGTGCTTCAAAATTTGGCAAATAGGGACGTTATAATGTAAATAGACGGTCTTATTTGCCAAGCTGTAATATATGTCTGTTCTGTTTGTAAAATAGTTATGGTGCGGTTACTGCAATCACTTTTATATTGCAGTCATTAATGTTAACTGTTCAAATTGCATGTCTGGTTCAGAGTTGTAAATGAGAGTCGTCAAGTGCTGCAAGAGCCAGACTTTGCTCAGTCTCTTCTGAGAGATCCCAATACTCCCATCATCCGAAAGTCAAGAGGGACTTCGACCCAAGGCACCTCGACTCACGCCTCCTCTACCCAGCTGGCAATGATGGACGACCAAAGGAGCAAGGCAGGCAGTGTCCACAGCAAAGTGAGCAGCTACCACGGCAGCCTGCACCGATCGCGTGACGGCCGGTACGTTTCTTCTCTTTAAAATCTTGTGGAAAATTGGACAAGCCTCTGCTAGCCGGATGTTTGGCCATCATGTTGCTAAAACTAGAAGTTCTGCTAATATTTATTTGCTCTGATTGCATCTCTTCTCCCTCTTAGTGTCTGGATTGGAAAGAGAAAAAAATACCCTGGTATTTTCAGAGTCTACACTAGTCTTCATGAATTACACAGCGTGAATGTGTTCGGTGCTGGTTTTCCTGCAAAGGCAGTGTGATCTGTGTTACATCATCTCAGTGCGTGGGAAAACAGATCTGACCTAAAGTCAGCTCAGTATTTTTATGGCTGCTTTTGTCTGTGTGTAAATTGATTTTGTTTCTGTAAATAGTCCTAGCCCTGCTGAAGTAAACAGTAATAAAAGTTACCCACTCTAACTTGAGGTGTAGTTAAGGTTTATAACATAATTTATTGTCAAGTATTTTACTCACCTAATTATCAATACTATACATAGCACTGTAGTAAGAACCAAGCTGCATAAGGAGTTGAAACAATTTGCCTGGGGCTGTCTGAGCTGAATGACTGAGCTAAACAGAGAACAACTTTTTTCACAAAAGCAGAGGGTTTGTGTGCATGCGTGTGCACATGCACCGAGAATTATTTACATTCTTTCATGACTGGCGGTAACAATAGTAATAATTGTCCTCTATTTTTATAAATTAGGTACACTCCCTGCAGCTACAGAGGCGTAGAAGAAAGACTACCTCATGGCAGCATGTCACGACTGACTGATCATTCCAGGCACAGCAGTTCTCATCGGCTTAATGAACAGTCACGTCACAGCAGCATCAGGGATCTCAGCGGCAACCCAATGACACACATCACGCACGGGACCAGCATGAACCGCGTTATCGAAGAGGACGGCACCAGTGCTTGAGCCGCTTTTGTTGGAAAGGAGTAGTTGATGTGGTTGCACGGCTCGCGGTCCCTTCCTCAGTGATGTGATAATGCTCAGTATTATCATGCCTCTCATCGGGTGCTGATTTTGTGCATCAGGAAGCCGAGACTGGCTTCTTCGTGTTGAAGCCAGCGTTCTTGTACTTGCATCAGAGCTAGTGTTCAGCAATCTTGAATTATTGAGTAAAAAGCTGGTTGCCTCATTTGACCCTATCTGTAGGTAATTATTTATTCGATAACTGTTACTCATCAGACACCATTGCTGAATTTCTTATTCTTTGTTGAAAAAAATCTCCCCCTCCCTCCGATGGCTCTGCATGTCGGTAGGTGTTACCCTTGAAACTCGCTGGCAGGGTCACGCTGAGATTTTTTCTTGTAAGGCATAAGGGAACTCTTGAACATTGAAGGAATTCCTCTGCGCACCTCTCTGATTAGATAACAAACTGATACAGGTTTTCATCAAGCGCAGGGGGAGGGGACGCATATTAAAAGCTGTATAAAGGACAACTGTGCGAATCGGCAGGCGTTTTTAATGATTACACTGGAAATGCAACACAGGAATGAGCGTTTTGGAGAAGGAGAGGAAGCTCCGCTGATGATCACCAGCTCTTACCAGAGCTGTTCAGGCTCAGTTGTTGGGACGGGGTGGGAGGGTGGGGGGAAGAGAGAGGCAGGGAAGAGCGATTTTTTTATAACTTGTATTGTCCTTGCTTTTTTACAAAAGACTATTTAAATTTTCTACTTGTTTACAATTTATGTAGGAAGAGATCAATTTTAAAACCAGTTATCTAGATAATATTCAGCCACTTATTTTTTAGATTAATGTACAAAAGCTGAGATTGCCTGTTCCTGATCTATTTAAAAAATAATAATAGAAAAGCTGAATTTGTTGCCCAAACTGGAATGTACAGCCTTTTCCGTACAAACAGAAGAAAGTCTGTTTACAAACCCCATAGCCTGGGCGAGGAAGGCTGAGGCCAAAACGGACAGGAGGAGTTTAATCAGGGATAGCCCACCTTCCTTGCGATATCATGGCTGGGTTTTGGGAGGATTCTCTTTGCTCTGAGTGAGCAGGGAGCAAGAATTTAGAAATGGGTGGGAGAAATCGAGGCAGGAGCTGCCCCGCAGGTGGGGAAAGAGCAGGATGCAGCAGCCAGAAACCCGCTGCATGGCTGTCTTGAGGAGGAGGAGACAGGTATCCACCGTAAATCATTGGCTCCTTCCCAACCGGGGAGCTTGCATTACTGGTCGACCTCTACTGTAGGTTATTTTCTTTTCATTCCCTGCTACAGATTCGCGGTAGAGGATTCTCAGTTTGGGCTTTTTTGTGTGTAAATAGTCTGTTGGGGTACAGCAAGTCTTCGCTGACACTGCAGGCAAAAGTCGAGGCATATCTTGGATGGTGCAGTAGATCTTCTGAAGCATCTACTGTAAGATTCGTTCAGCATGAGGAAACACTGATTGCATTTAAACCTACCTCAGTAATTACTACAGATCATTGCTGGGAAATGAATACTTATTTTTTCATTGTCCTTACATAATTCCCTTTTTGACCTGTTCGAGGCATGTTGAAAAGCCTTTGTACACGCTTAGATGGCACAACCTCAAGGGCAGGAATAGGGCAACAACCCGTGGTGCGTACTTCAGAGGCTTTCGCGAACAGCAGAAACAGAGCTGCGCTACAATTACTCAATTTAATTGTAGCTGATGACACAACAGCAAAGCACGTAACCGTGCGCTCTTTGAAATCAAAGGTTGCCCTGGGAGTCCCTGTGTCTTAGAAATATATTTACTGTAAATTGTCTTTCTTGCTTCCACCAGGCTTTTGCTCCAAAGGAGAAGCACAAACCAAACCCACCGTAGAATAACAAAGCTTAGCAACAATGCCGCGCTCTCTTTATTGTAAATCCAGGGAGGGAGGTTGCTGCACCGACCGCCCCGGGGCAGAGCAGACTCTCTGCTTTGCCCGTTTGCTCAGCAAACAGCCGCGGGGGACGTCTGCAGGGATAACTGTCCAGATACGCTAGATCACCTCTTTCAAAGCAGATGGGCATGAAGAGTCCTTTGAGTGACTTAAACTGGCAAAACGACAATTCCCTGTAAGCCACAAAGGTGGAACCCTTTTTTATTTTCAGATTCAGCTTCCACTAAATAACTTGCTGCTTCAAAGGGATGACAGTTTGGGGAATCTGGATCTGCAGAAGGAGCCAGGTAGCTGAGTTTTCCTAAACACTGCAACTGAACTAAATAAGCTCAAGTGTTTATGTTGATCTTCTTGGCTCGATTTCCAGTACTTTTTTTTTTTTTTTTTTTTTTTTTAAATTGTAGCAATGCTTTGACTTGTTTAGAGTCAGGGAGGGGAATGATGATGGAGTTTTAAAATACATCCTGCTTGAAATTTTATTAATTGTTGAGGTTTAGTCCCTGTGTTGTTCCCAGATGGGAACATCTAAGCTGCTCCTTGCTCACATGTCCTGTATGCGAAGGACAGACTCCTGTCACCCCAGAGAGGTGATTAAAATGTAAAACTCGAGTTCTGGCTGGGTTTTTTGCCCTCCCTACCCCTGTAATCCCAAACCCTCCCTTTTATCTTCAACACCTGAATTAGCATGCCGTGCTCTTATTTCTGCAAAGCATTCCTTCCCGGGATTTCAAAGCCCTTTACCAATGGCTGTTTCAGGTTTCATGTGTAAGATTATTGCCCCAGCCCTGATGCAGTTCCCCGGCCGGGGCACTCACAGGGCTTCAGCTCCCAGAACATCGTGCCTGGGGGCCCTGAAATGTGTCTGAGGTTGAATGCATCCCAGCCGCCGTCTCTGGCAGGGGTACCTAGGCATGTTTTTGGGGTGATTTCCTATCTGGCACCCCCTGCTAACTGGCAAGAGCTCCAGCCCAGATGCCTGGTTTCTGGGACCGGTGCTAATCTTTAAATTCCCCCAGAGCTTAAACCCCTGCCCAGGACAGCAGTTCTGCGGTTGCTTCGGGCTTGTGCTGATCTAACGTGCCCGTAGCTGAACACACACGTTCCTTGGGATTTGACAGCAGCACTTTGTCCCTCTCCAACAGATGCATGCCGCTAAAAGCTTGACCCTCTCTCCTTTGAAGCAGGCAGAGAAGTTGTACATAGCCCAGTTTCTCCAGCTCGTCCCAACAGCAGGTTAACGTATCTCCATCCTACGCATATGGTGACCGAAGCCCCGAAATACTGCTTTGCAAGATCGTGATATCAAAGCTTCCTGTAAAATCCACAGCTTCTTATTCCCATTTTTCCCGGGGAACTGAATCTCCCGTTTTATCCCATTGCGAACGCATCCCCCCCTTGGCAGGGAGCAATGTGGCACAGCGTGCTTTGCTCCGAGACCTTCGCTGCCCCGTCCAGGCAAAGCAGGAGGTGGCTGGGGGCCAGCAAGCGCTCGGCTGCGGCTGGTGAACGCAGACATTGGCCTGATTGCCGCTGACAATAGATCCCCCCCAGTTGGTGATCTTCCTTCTTTCTTAATCCCTTCGTTGCTCTCGTCATTCATGGAAATATCGCGAATGAGAGATGCGAGCGTGTTGCATGGAAAAGGCTGTCTCGGGACCACACGCGGCTGCCCTCCCGTTGCATCGGTAGCGCTCGTCTTTTTAAAGCGTAAAAAATCCAACAGCAGCAAAAAGCCACAGTTAATTGTAAATTTATTTGTCCGCTCTCAAGTGCTCTCCCTTTTCTTAGTGCTTAGACCTAAACTTTGATACAGAAGCTGTAGATATAAGCTGTACCCAGGGTCGGTGGTGAGCTCGGGGCTGCACTGGGTGGCTCCGGCTGAAATCCAGCCGCAGCCAAATCCAACACTGCTGCCAAGTTGTTCCAGCAAGGAGGGGAGGGAAAACCCCTGGGGAGACCACAGGAAGAGTCGGGAGAGTTGGGGTCAGCCCTTAGAGCGATGCCCACCCTTCCAGGGGAGCCAGCCCCGCAGCCCAGCTCGGGGGGGGGCTGAGGACCCGCAAAAAAGACGGTGGCAGGGAGCGAGCAGCCCTGGCTGTGCCATGAAACTGGGGTGCAGAGTGGAGCAGCCCCCGCACGGGAGACATCCCCACGTTCATCTTGAACAGCAGAATGTCGAATTGAATGTGAAATTTCACTCCTATCTCAATGTACTTAGTTTATAACCGGATCGGGATTTATTTTCACCCGAGGCAGGACGTTTTACATGGTTTTCGCCTGTCGCGAACGGCCGTCGGGTCCGTGCGCTGGGGAACCGGGTGCATGTAACGGCGCTGCCACCTCTTCCAGCGCTTTCCCTTGACGCGCTCGTGTTGGTATTGTAATTTCATCCATTTCTGAATGAGAGAGGAAGAAGCTTTCGTGTTCGTGAGACCTGTACGTAGAGGGTGCACGTGGCTTTAGCATGGGGTAGTACCTGACCGTAGCTGACTTGACTTGCACTCAGCTCTTGGTAGACTTGTTTACAGTAGTCCAGTGTCAGTTTTGTAATGTTTAATTTTTAGCACTTTAACTGTGAGTGTACAAACTGATTATATTGTAGTAGGTGTACATTTTCATTTTAGACATTTAAAAGTTTTTAATAAAATGATGGAAAAATCACAGTCTCTTTGTCAACAAACTTTCATGCCCCCTCCAATGTGCGTAGCTACACCCCCCCTTTAAAAACCCAGTTCAGAGGCAGCTCAGATTTAAATATTAAATTTTAGTCTGCCTAGTGGCGCTCTGAATTTGAAGAAAGACTTTCTAGACTTAATCTTTCCCTAACAGCTGTACTCCTGGACGCCAGGCACCCTTCCAGCAAACACAAAGCTTTCCGCAGACTTTGGGCTCTGGTTTGTCCCACCCTTTTATGAGCAACAGACCACTCAAACCACCGGCATTTCACGAGCAAAGAGACGAGTGAGCTAACGAACGGCAGCCGGGTTTGGGAGCAGCAATACTAGGGCTGTTTGGGGGTTTGTGCTGGGTTTTTTTATTGCTGAGTCAAACCAGAGAACAGGATGACTTATTTTTTTTTAAGTAGCTGTCTGGCATTTGGGCGGATATGTGGTTATTTCAGTTTGGGAAGCCGTACGCTCCGAGTCTCGCATGGCTGGTGATAAAATAACTAGTTTTAATAATCACGGATGGTGCTAGCACACGGTGCTGTTTTGGGTCTCGTTAATACATAAGTCAGTTCAGGGATGAAACTTTAGGAGCTGCTGGTTAAGACACCGGTCCTGCAGGGCCACGTGGAGATGTGAAATCAGCCCTTGTGTGCACACAGCCTGGCATGGCATCCTCGGCAGAGCGGCTCTGTCCCGAAACATTGACCTCCCAGGGGATGTTGCAACGGCAGCTCCCAAAGAGCCCCTTGGAGCGGTGGCAGCCAGCTACGGAAAACTCCTTCCAGGGAAGAAAAACCAAGGTAGGGCTGTGGCTACTGCACGCTGGGGACTCACGGAGCTGGTTGGGGATGCTCAAAAGGCAGCTGCCCGTCCTGCCGTAAGGACCTGCACCATGGCGGGGAGGGCAGATGGGACAATATCCCTTTGCCTCCGTCTTCCCTGAGTTTAAACTGTCGCTGTTCTGGTTTGTGAGCGTGCCGGCTCCAAAGTCGAGCAGCTGAAGAAATGATCCGCCTCGGCCTGTCGGGGCAGCCGCGGGGATTTCTCACTACAGCTAAAACCATCATGGATGGGGAATCGGAGCTCACGTGATTTCTCTCTCCGCTTTTGTGCTGCATTAGCAGGTCCCAAAGGGGTTAATGTAGGGGACGAGGGGTTGGGGAGGAGATCGGAATCATCTGGAGTGTGCTTAGCCCTCAGGATGCGCGGAAGCAAAGTTTAAAGATGGTTTTAATGACCTGCGGGCGAGGACAACTGGACAAGCATGAAATAAGAAAGAGCAGCTGGGAGAGGGGACAGGCCAGCGCTGGAGGCAGAGGCAGCCCAGACCCCCGTTCTGCCCTGGGCTGAGATTAAGGGCAGCAAATTTTAGTCGCTGTCGTGTTTCTGATGCGCCTTAACACCCTGTTTGCTGGTTTGGGTCCAGCTTTGCCCCTCAGCCCTGCCAACTCATGCCCCTCCTTGCGATTTCTTCACCAGTTTGAAGGCAGAAGAGCGTCTGGCCGTGCACAAAGCCTAAAGAAATTAAAATTTCTGAAAAATCCTTGATAACAAAAGACTGAAATGAAATGGGTGGAAATAGAAGGATCTTTCAAAAAAAGTAATTTTCTTTAGGCGTTATCACCAGCTCAGTGCAGCTCCCGCGCAGCAGGACAAAACCGCCGACCCTTTAGTGTGACCGTGTGCTGGGATCCACGTTTCAAACGTGCTTCGCTACCGGTCTGACTGGTTTTTATGATAATACTTGGAGTGCGTTTGATTGATATTCAGTCTCTGGTTTCGGTGCCTGCACGCGTTCGCTGCCTGTTCCCAACACCCACATCCCGCTCCCGCGGTCCCGCTGGCATCTCCTGCTCCTCCTCTATCCCATGGGGACATATCCGAGGGCTTCAGCTCGGCGTGGGGAAAAGCCGCTTTCTCCTTGCCCATCTCTTTGCTTTTGTGTTTTATTAAATCCCACCTGACATCAGGACCCTTCGCTTCACGCCCCTGTTTATCCCATCGCCTCCGCAACTCCCCCTGCAGCGCTTTGATGCATTTCGAAGCCACTTACCTCTGCGTCACGGCTGGCTTGAAAAAGTTTCCTGGGTGGTCGGAATGTCTCCTGAGGGATGAGGGAGCTGCTCCATGGGTGCTCCGCAAGTTGGAGGTATCACAACACCTGAAATGGTGGGAAAGCTGAGGAAGGACGGATCTGCGGTGCCAAATCACTGCCAGCCTCATCCCAAGTTGCTGTGATGTAACATTTATAACATTTTAATACAATTTATAACAATGATAACACTTATAATGTTTTAATATAATATGTAAATATAAAAATACTAAAAATATATTTCAAAACATAACATAATAAATATGAGCGAAAAATAATCACATCACACAGACCTATATGCCAATATCCATATATCCAACATATACAATAATCACACAGAGACCAAACCCAGCACCCAGCAGGGACTCGCATCCTTGCAGCTAAGCCGCTGCATCTGTCCTGTGCAAGGCACAGAGGTTATGTTTGGGTGCTTTAATTCTTCATTTCCACTTTTGTCCCTAATTTCTGATTTTTTAGGGTTTGGGGTTTGGTTACTATATTGTCCTTTGGGGGTTATGTTGGTTTAATCTGAAAAATGACGATGGTTTCACCCTCCTCAGCTGCCACCTCCCACAGCAAGGGCTACAGGCACAGGTGAGAAGAGCAGCTGATGTGGTTTTTTTTATTTCACACCGATCTGCACAAGCAACATGAGGAAGAGGAAGGTGCGGGGTCCTGTCCAGTGCCCGTCAGTCTTCTCGTGGCTTTGCAGCCCTGCCAAAAACAAGGGGATTTGGATACATTTTTGGGTCTCAGAGCTTTAGATACTGACTTTATTTCTTACTGTTTTGCCTTGGGATCTACAAAACAACCTTTGTTTTCCTCCTTTTAAATCTGTCTTGTTTGGCGTAGACGTATCCTCCGCAGCTTCTTGTGCTTGTTGGCCCAGCGCTGGCGCGGAGGGTTCCTGCCTTTGGGAGAATGTGCTGAAAAAATCCCCTAAGGCCCTGAATTGCAACATAATCCAGCTACAAATCCCACCTGGAATCTGTCAGCAGCGACGAGCCCCGACATACCTCCGCCGAGCTCCCACGACGCCTTCAAAGCCCTCTGATCTCCTCCGTGGAAACACTGCCGTCAGATAAGGCTCGGCCCCTGCCAAAAGACACAAAACATCTGCTTGGCTGCAGAAAGTGGGGTTAGACAAAAGTTAACCTTGCTCCTAATTTTTAACTTTTTGGGGGAAACCAGCTCTCCTCGTGCCGGTTCTCCCTTGCATAGGGGCATCTGGGGCTTTCACAGCAGTCCCCGAACCCTGAGGACAAGGTGCTGCCGAGCCCTTGGGGACGGTGCATGGATGTACGGAGGGAGTGGGGCCAGCCATGTGCCAGCTCATGGAAGAACAATAAAATGTGGGATTAACCAAGTATTTGGACCCCATCAAAACCAAGAAGCCACCTTTATATTTCAAATCTTTTTTTCCACTTGAAAAGTTTCTCCCTAAATGCAGTTTTGAAGCACCTGGTTGCCTAAAAAAGCTCCTTTAGCTCCCTTGGGGGACCCGAACTTGGCGGCAGCCCCACAAAATGTGAGCCCCCAGCGCTGCTTGGGCACGGCTCAGCAGGTGAAGGGTTAACACTAGTCTTTGGGTGCCTTTAACTGTAAGCAAAATCCCCGAATCCTGCCAAATCTCGTTAGTCCATGAGCAGGGTGAAGAGCAACAACGCTAATTGGAGTGACGGCTTCGCCACGGCAGCCATCGGAGCTGCGATAAATTAGCAGCGGCGCAATAAGGAGGTGCTGAGCTTTGCTGCCGTTAACAGGTGCTGGGTCACCCCCAGCCCCCCCCCCGACCCCCTCTGTCACTTGGTGTGAGTGACCTTTTGGCCTGTCCCTGGGGGCATTTCTCCCTCCAGCTGCCGGGAAGGGATTTTGATCCGTCTGGGAACTGTAGCAGCAACCTGTGTCCCCAGGGCTGTGATGGTGTACGGGGCCCCCCGTCCCGCACCCCAGCCTCTTGGGGGGACACTCAGCAGGGATGGGAGGTGCTGCAGACTGTGTGATTAGGGGCATTGAGACAAACCGGGGGAGAAAACATGGAGCTGCCCCAGACCCTCTGGGGCTTTGCATTAATCAAATTAGTTGGATCAGGGATGGTACGGGAGCAGGCAAAGAGCTGCACCATCCTGCAAGCCCGTGTGCCCGATACCAGGGCTGAGGCTGGGCTCGACCCGGCTCCCGGTGTCTGGTGAGCCCCTGCCCTCATCTTTCCACTGTAAGCAGAGCTCGTTGTAAAATATTTGCCCCCCCGCCCCCTGCCATGCCCTGTTTCCTCAAGCACAAACCATCCTTAAAGTCTTTCCTCCCTCCTGGGACAGCGGGAAAATGGGGGCCTCGTAAAAGAGCTCTTGGAGCAACCTCGGGATACTCACAGGTATGGAGGGAACCTCACGGGGATGGAGGGATGCTTCTGGGGAGGAACGGATGCTTGTGGGGTAGAAGGATGCTCCCAGGGAGGGAGAGATGGATGCTCCTGGGGAGGGATGCTTGTGGGAAGAAATTGATGCTTGTGGGGATAGAGGTTGGCTCACAAGGAGGGAGGGATGCTCGTGGGGAAGGAGGGATGCTTGTGAGGACAGAGGGATGCTCCTGGGGGTGGCTGCTCATGGCAAGGAGAGTGGGACCCTGAGACACCTTGAGATCTTGCCTGCTTGGAGTGAAGACAACGAGCCCGGACTCGCAAAGCTGTTGAGGGGTGTAAACAGCTTTGTAGGACCAAACCGGGCAGGTTACGGGAGGATGTTATGGGAGAAGCCGTGACGTTAATCCTGTGCAGGGTCCTGAGCACAGGCTATGTCCCACACCGCCCCTCGGTTGCCTGTTGCTCAGAGTGGTTTGGCAGGACCCACGGTGGCCTTTCCCCCCAAAGCCCGCGGCAGAAACCCCTCCTTTGCCCTGGAAAAGGAAAAACCCCAGGGAAATGCGAGGTCTCCTCCCGGCGAGGCTGAGCACCAGGCCGAGCAGTGTCTGGCCTGGCTTCTCCGCTGAGTGTGGGGAGCCCACGGGGAAACCCACAGATCAGGAGGGCTGCAAGGAATCATTCCCCAAAATAACAGCATCCCCAGAGGCCAGCTGGGATTTTTAATGCAATAGTGCCACCCTGTGCGCTGTGCGAGTCCTGACTGCGGTGACAAGCCGTAACGGTGGCCCAAGTGGCCTTGGCTGGGACACAGATGGGTGACAGGCAGGATGGGGTCCCCACCACCACAGTGGAGTGGTGGCACTGGGGATCAAAACACCCAGGAGTGGGAGACAGGGCCATGGGCACGGCAGCAGCGGGGAAGGGGTGATGGCTGTGTCCCCGCAGGAATCGCTCCGTCCTGTTGCATTTGGGATCCTGCAGATGCCAAAAATGTCTGTGGTTTGTAGGGACACCACAAAAGCCAGAGAAACATGAAATATGCAGAAATCACATCAAACTCGGTGCTTTCTCGAGTTGCAAAAGGGAGTTTTATGCTGTTTTATGTTCTTTATCTTTGCTGGTGGCCTGTGCTGGTGAGTAGCTCCTGGACCACACAGTCACCTTCTCTGCTCTGTGTCCTGCCCTGGAGGGAGATGGCAGGGGGAACACGGGAATATCCCATCTCTGACCCTGCGAGGGGAGTCCCGCGTCCCTGGCCCTTCCCTGAGCCCTGGGAAGGACCAGCATCACCAGGGAGAAACCTCACGTGGCATGTTTGGAATCATTTGCGTGGCCTATAGGAGGGTTGGGGAGGAAGGAATTATTTTCTGCATAGAGGGATGCTTAAGGCAGCGGCAACACATCCTGAAATCCCGCTGCCAGACGAGCTACAGCAGTGAGGACGGATGGGTGACGGGAGTCTCTGCAACACCCCAGAGACCAGAGACACCCCGATGGGTGTCTCCATGACAGCCCAGGCACCCAAGGGTGCCTCCCAGGGCAGCTCAGCTCATGTGAGATGAGCAGCCAGGAAGAGGGAGCAGAGCGATGTCCCTGGTTTCAGCTCCCCAAAATTTCTTGCGGGGATTTCAACCCGCCATCACGACCCAACTCATCCGTGCCCATGTATCCCAGACTGTTTCAGGGCATCAAACAGGGTCAAGAAGCTTTCAGGACAGGACCCCTCTTCCCCTGAGCATTTTTAGGGTCACGCTTTGCTATTTTAGTAACCCCCAAGGGCACACGTGCAAATACATGAGCGTAGCCACACACCCTGTATGGTCCCATCAAGGCTGTTGGGAGGGCACCCCCCATCCTATAGGGTCCATATGGGATCACCATGCCCCTAAGGCTGGTGGAGGGATTTGTTGGACATACGGCTGGAAGGAACGAGACACACACCACCACCACCCCCCCCGCCCTGGGCTGTGCAAATAAGCAGAGAGCAGCGTTTGCATGCTGCTGAATTAATGGGAGGGGGAGACGGTTTTGCGACTGATCACTGGCATGACGCACACCCCCAGCGAGGCTTGGGATGCAGCCACCTCCCTCCGCTCAGATCAGAAGGGCTAATCCTCTGGGAATAATAGACATAAGCCTCTTAGCTGGCTGTGCTGTCAATGCCTGTCGCTGATGAGCTGATTAAAATCAAATGGAAAAGATTAAACTCACCCCCTCCAGGTACCCCAGGAGCCACCCCTGCAGCAGACAGTGGAGAAGAGATGCTCCTTGGTGGGCTCGGTGGCTTCGCCCTGCCCTGTCCGTCTGTCTACCGTGGGTCTGCCCAGACCTGGGTGCTCCGTAGCCAGGAGGGACGTTTCAAGCCTTAGTAATCTCCACAAATCCCCTCCCTGTGCTGCACCGGGAGGTCCCAGCAGCAACTGGCCCCTTTGAAGATGCTGGATTATCCGTGTCCAAGCCGCCACCTAGAGATGGAGGATACGATGCCAGAAGAATCAGTTATGGGCAAAATTTCCCAAAAGGAACCCCCTGCCCCAGTCCTCAGTCAGCCCCAGGGAACATCCCCAATGTTTTATTTTATTTAAGCAGTTCTGTGAAACGGCCATCACCACTCCAGATATGAGATTTGGCAAACACACCATGCCCAGCAGAAAAACACGGGATTCCCTTGGATTGAGAAATTTCTGCAGCCCCTCTCCCAGAATTTGGCCAAGTGCTGCTTGGGAAGAGGACCCCACTCTCCCCAGAGCCACATGCCTGCTGCTGGGAAGCAGCAGGAGTGTGTGGAAAGACCTTAGGCGAACAGAGACGACAGGATGGGGAATTTGGTTAAAAAAAGGCTTTTTGAGTCAGAGCAAGCTACTGGTGGGATTTGCAATGTCATTTCACATCTGCAGCAGCCACAGGGTGGCATCGGAAAGCCTGGTCCTACCTGCGAGGCTGCCCATGGTCACTCAGTGGCTCTTGTCCTGGTAAAGAAGAAAGACAAAGCTGGAGCTCAAGCTGCACACACGTCTGCTTCCTTGTGCCTCTGGTTTTCCACCAATTCCTTCAGTAAATCCCCTCTATCATTGCTGGTGGTTCTTTTCCAGGTCTTGTCCATGGCATGCAGTTGCTTCTGCTGTCAGAAGAAAACAGGAATTATATTAGAGGAGCCCACTGCAAGTTGGAATTGTGGAACAAAGCATGTGGGGTCTCCTGTTGACCTCCTTTCAGAGCGGTATTTGGGATTTAGCCCCATTTTTGGGGTGATACCACCCTGGCTGGGTGCAGGGTGCCACTCTGCTGCAGTCATCGCTCCTGTGGGATCCCTTTTCTTCAGGGTTTTACTGAATTATTGGTTGGCCTTTGAGTAGTATCCCACCGCTGGGCTCAGCAGAGCAAACAAAGCTCCTCCAGCAGTGACCCAGAGAGGTGACATCTCCTGCAAGCCACAAAGTCTCGTTAATATTTAGTCAATCCTTCTCCAGAGCTGCATTAATTACCCACCTGAGCTGCATTAATTACCTGTCCCAGCAGCCCAGGCAGAGAGGAGATGCCTGCAGGGAAAAGCAGAGCAGAAAGAGTCGGGGCTGCGACTGGGGCTCCGACTCAGAGACCCCAGATCTGCCCTGGCCCCACATCCCTATATAGTATAGCTATCTATACGTTTCTATAGCCGTATGTTATTCCATATGCGTGTCCAATACATAAGCTCTTGCAAGAAGGAGAATAGTCTGAATTTCACACCTCCAGCCACGAGCTGCACCCCAAAAGCCGATGTACCCCAACATCTGCCACTTCCTCTCCAAACCGGTGCATCCCACGTCACTTATTTTCTCAGAGGTGTTTTAAGGCACCTTTTTGGGCTGCTTTTGGGATGCCGCCTGGGAGCGGGCAGAGATTTGGGGTGCTGTATGGGAGCGGGCAGAGATCTGGGGTGCTGCATTGGCACGGCAGGGAGTAGCAGCAGTTTTGTGCGAGCCCCCCGCTGCTCCCTGGCACCCTGCTTTTGTTTGCCCATGAGAAGCCCCCACCAAATTCCTCGCAGGTGGGGTCAGAGCCCATCAGGTGTGTGGTTCAGATAGGTTAATGTACATGGATACCTATATATATATATGGGGTGTGTGTGTATATATATGCCCTTACCACCCCCCCCAGGTCCCAGGGCCCCCCCGTCCCTTCCCATTCGAGGGGACCCCCACGGAGGACCTGCCACCAGAGGGCACCGCGCCCCCATTTTTGGGTCCCGCTTCCCACAATGCAGCGAGCCGGGCCGGGGGCTCCGCGCCGCTCCGCACGCCGGGCTGCGGCCGCAGGGCGAGCGCGGAGCACCGCGGAGCACCGCGCAGCCCCCGCAGACAGGTAAGCGCTGGCCCCCCCCGGCCCTCAGGCCGAGCTCGGCTACTTTGGGGCGTTTATCTGATATTTTATTTCATTTCATTTAAAATTTTCTATTTTTCCTAATTAATTTTATTTATTTTAATTTTTTATTTTATTTATTTTAGTTTTAATTTTATTTATTTTATTTTAATTTTTATTTATCTTATTTTATTTTAATTTTTAATTTTATTTTACTTTCTCATCCCTCCCCCTGGCACTGGAGGGGGGCCCGGGCTCTGCCGGGGAGCAGCACCATCCCCTCCTGGGATGGGTCCCGGCTGGAGAGGACCCATCACCCACCCACCACCCCCCTTTCCCCTCCCCATCCCAGGCTGGGGGTGTCCCTGGGGTGGGGGATTTTAGGTGCTTGCAGGGAGGCAGCATCGGCTGTGGGGTGAGCCCTTAGTGGGCTGGCAGCTGCCTTCTTTGGGGGGGGGGGAATTGGGTTTTCACCCAGACCCCCAAAGTTACGGTAAACTTGTGTCTGTGACTCTGGGGTGGCACTGGCTCGTCTCCGGCTCCTCTGGGATGGTGCAATATAAATTAGGCTTAATGTGAAAGCAGCTGTTTAAATAGCAGGCAAGGGTTCCTCTGCCCCTGGTGAAAGTTGCTTTTGAGTTTGGCAATTTGGGCCATGGGGGGATGCGAGGAAAATTGGCTGCTTTGAAAGGGCTTTTGAGCCGCAAGGAGAAATCCCAGCCGGGAGGGAGAGAGGAGGTGAGTGCCCCCCAAAAGTGGAGGAATGGCTTTGGCTTCCTTTTACAGAGGGATCTTAGGAGCCCTGGCATGCCCACCGCTGCTGGTTTAGTGGTACCTCTCCATCATTTGGCTACGGCTGCGTTAACTCCTCGTCCCGGGATGTAAACCAGGAGAGCGTGGGGAGAGCAGAAGGGCTTGGATGAGTCAGGATGCCTCTGTTTCGCTTCCTTGTCTGGTTCCCCCTTCGTGTGATGGATTTGGAGGTGCTCGGGACTCACCAGCTCCCTCGAATTGTGTTTTGGGTCAGTGGGTTGGTTAAAAACCTCAGTTTTGCAGAAAAGCCCCCAGCCACAGCAGCATTGAAGAAATTTTTTCTGTGCCAGGGAGGGAACGTGGACACAGGCTAAAGCAAATAAACTTGTATTTCATCACACTGGGGTTGGGTTTCTTTGTTTTCCACTCTGCTCTGGGCAGTCTGGGCTCCCTATGGCCACAAATGTTTCCATGTCCAACCTCTACCTTCAAACGCGTCTCAGTGGCCGAGCAAAAAAACTTCTGCTCCTGTCTGCAAACCTCGCTCCCTACGGAGGCTGCTCTGTCCTCTGCCTCCCACGTGCTCTTCCTTTGGGTGTTTTTCCTCTCGGTTGCTGCGGGGAGGGGTTTTGTGGGGTTTCTCCAGCCCCATCCCCACGAAGCAGCTCGGGACCGGGCTGAGAGATGCTGCAGACGTGGAAAGTGTGAGCACGGCTGACCTGACAGCGGCTGTGCGTCAGTCGGGGCTGTGCGCTCTGCCGAGGGATGCGTGCTGGCTTTGTGGCTCATGCTGCTCAGCTCAGGAGGTAAAGGATGCTGTAAAGAGGGAAGCCAGTGTTATTTTTGTCCCTGGAAGGGGTGTTAAAAAAACCCGAAAAGCGCTGAGATTATTGCCTAGCCTGTCCCCATGGCTGCAGACTTGGCCGGGTCTGGGAGCTGGAGCCCAGACGCAGACCAGCGAGTGCAGGAATGAGCATCTCCAGCGCAGGAACCGAGGGGCGAGGGGGGCTTCAGGGCTGGAGGTGCCGGTACTTATCATTTATATGGGGCTGTAAATGTTCCCAGTTGCCTGTGCGGAAACCTCGAGCAAGAGCTTTCTCCTTGCTGGAAGAGCCTGCGCGGTCCCAGCGACGCAGGATGGGCGCTGTGTATGTGCGGGAGCGGCAGGGTCGAGGCGCGGACGTGCGAGGGGATGCGGTCCCGTGCCATCCAGGAGGATGGCAAAGACCAGGGATGCTGGGGGAAGGGGGTATTAGTGGGGGGAAAAAAAAAAAAAATCAAAATTAAATTATGTGTTGTGCCCTGATGTGCTGTTCCAAAATAAATAAGGGGGGATGTGAGCCCGCTGACCCTGTAGCAATGGGCTGGGGGGAGCCTGTGGCTTCTTTGCTGCAATGATGCCAGCACAGAATCTACAGCTGAGACTTAAAATCAATGTAATTTGTTAAATGTATTCTGTCATCTTATAAGAAAGCAGATGAAACGTAGGTGCCAACATCTAAAGTGAATGCAAAATGCTGTTACATTGGGAGAGAGGGAAGATTTTTACACTGTGCAGGTTCCCATCCATTAGTCACAATATTTCTAGCACGCAGAAGGTTGGTTTTTTTTTTTTTACCATGTGCACATTCACATTTCCATATAAATGAATGCATAGGAAGCAAAATTGGAGGTGACATGAGGGAATGGAGAAACCCAGGTGGGGTTTTCCCCAGCAGGACCCTTTGTTCTCTGAGTGGGACCTCCGGCTTCAGTCCTGATTTCCTAGCATTTGTGGCTGGTGTAGGTGATGCTTTCTTTTCTCCGATACGTTTTGGACTTCTTTATACCAGTCTTCATGCTTTGTGGGGAGGGAGGATGGAAATGTAATCATTCCTGTTGAAAAGTTTGACATTTTGTAGCAAATAAAGCCAAATGTAGACAGTTGCTTTGATTTGGCTTCTTTTTGCTGAGTGTAAAGGGAGACAGGAGGGGATTTAGGCTGGAAGTGGAGAAAGAAGGTGGCACATACGCTCTTTGTGTCACAGTGACATCCAGCTTTGGGTTTTTTTAGCAGAAATACAGCTCTGGAAGCAGGCTCTCTCCAACTTTACTCCTGCCCAGAAACTTGAATCAGTTGTATCCAGCAAAAATATGAAGGCGAGGGAACCTCTGCTCCCATGTCACCAACATCAATTTTTGTGGCAGCTGTGATTTGATCACTGAGGATCCCAAAAAGGATTTTGTGGTTGTTGGGTGAGTTGGAATCAAAGGTTCACGGTTGCTTCTTTCATCTCTTCTACTTGTCTGGTCTCCCTTGGGAAGGAGAGAAGGGTTTCCAGTCCCGTGTCAGCATTTGTCATTTTATCTATAGTTGTTCTCCAATGAGTCCTAGGAGCAGCTGGCTGGAAATGATCCAACAGAAGGTTTTATGATGTGTGTTACCTCGTAGCAGGACCAGGACAGGGTCCTCGTGGCCTTTTGGATGGGAGAGGAGAGGTGGGGACTGGTGGCTGTCGCATGGGGTGGACGCAGCTGCTGACTGCTCCCACCCAAGGATGGCTCTTTCTGGATGTGCCATTTCTTTGATTTTGTTCCCAAACATCCACTGGCTTTTCCCAGAGAGGAGGTACTGGGATGTCCAGTTATGACTGGTGCAGAAGGAGATGGTGGCATCTTGCCCGGCTGCTCTCTGGGCTGTGTGCCACCTCCCTGCCCTTTTTGTATTCCCTTGGAAAAACTAGAGGGTTTGCCATGGAACGTGGCCTGGGGGTGCTTTTTCCTCCAAAATGGGTCTGAACTTGTCCAGTCCTGTTGCAAAATCTTCAGCTGGTTGCCTGGGCCATTCTTTAAAAATAAAGGCACTTAAAAATCTGCTTCCTCTCCCCTCCAAGACAGTGTTGGTATCTGGACTCTGGCAGGGTTGTGTTCCCAATGGTTAAGGGATGGCTCTCTTCTTACTAGTTAATAAGGCAATGTTTATAATAGGAAATGAATAGGAAATGCTTGAATTAATTAATTAAATTAACAGGAAATGCTAAGGACTATTTGCCTTTCCCTGGGGCTGCCAAGGGGTGATCTCTGCGCGAGCCCTGGCTGGAGGTCGGAGCCGTCGGAGCCTGCAGCAGCCCAGATGTGGGAGCAGAGGGACTCACCGGGAAGCTGGGAGCCCCGATTTGGGCATGCCGGTTTCACACGGGGATCGTTTGCTCGCCAGCCAAATGGCTGGTGTGGCGAGGTGCGCATCCAGCTCTCGGCGGGAGCTGGCAGCAAAGCGATGCTTGCTTTCGGTCTGATCTGGTTGGGAGGTAGAAGCATGTCCTGATGCCAAATGCAGAGAAACTCCATATTTCTGCAAATACTGCAGAAGGAAGAATCGCTTCCAATGATGTAAAGGGACCAAAAGGAGGCAAAAGGGGTGCTGAAAAGGCACGAGATGGGTGCAGGTTGTTCAGGCCCCCCATCAACCCTGACCCACCTCCAGTGTGGCTTTAGGAACAAACTGACCCACCCTCAGAGTGTGCTACAGATAGCGTTGGGCTTGTCCTCCTGCCTCTTGGTGGGAATTCCTTCAGTGAGGCTCGCCTGGATCAACTTCAAAGAATCTGCCAGCCCCGACCCCGGTAAAGTGGCTGCAGAGAGCAGAGAAACCACCTGGGAACTGCTTTGCTTCTTGGACTGGCTTTGCTAGCTTGAAACCAAATCTGTCCCCATGAGCTGGGGCAGGGGAGGTCACGCACTGGGTTGCAGGGCAGACATAAACACTGTTATTTAGCAACGTGTGAGGATGAAGTAATGAAATAATAAGAAAGCTATTAAAAAGCATCCTAAAGCAAAGGCAGCAGGCACTAAATGCTGCTGCGCCTTTGCAGTGCTCTCAACCCAGCTGCGTGCTACGGTTTGCTTAAGCTCCTTGCAGGGATTGTGTTTTGCTACAGTCGCATCAAACCTTTTGAAGGTGCTGTATAAAAAGGGTAAAAAAAAGATATTCTTGGATGCCTTGAGTGCTGCTGGCCTCATGCTCTGCTGTTCTCTCCTGGACTTTCACTAAGTCCTGGCTCTGGCATGGGTTTGCAAATCTGAGTGCGTGGCTTCGTGGCACACGAACACCGTTCCCCAAGCCTGGGCATTTGCTAGAGAATTACTAATGCTAGTAAAAGGGTGAGGAAATGTCATAGAATCATAGAATCGGTTAGGTTGGAAAAGACCTTAAGATCATCACCTTAACCTAGCACAGCCAAGTCCACCACTAAACCATGTCCCTAAGTGCCACGTCTACGTCTTTTAAATACCTCCAGGGATGGTGACTCCACCACTTCCCTGGGCAGCCTGTTCCAGTGCTTGACAACCTTTTCAGTAAAGAAATTTTTCCTAATATCCAGTCTAAACCTCCCCTGCTGCAACTTGTGGCTGTTTCCTTTTGTCCTTTTTGTCCTTTTGTTATTTGGGAGAAGAGACTGACCCCCACCTGGCTACAACCTCCTTTCAGGTAGTTGTAGAGAGGGATAAGGTCTCCCCTCAGCCTCCTTTTCTCCAGACTAAACCACCCCAGTTCCCTCAGCCGCTCCTCATAAGACTTGTGCTCTAGACCCTTCACCAGCTTCATGTCAATGCGTTTGTATTTGAAAAGCAGCTCTGTGGAGGAATCCCATGGGGACACACGTGCCGGCCTTAATCGGAGGGTTTGGCCACATATGTCAGTGATGGGATCGGGGCCAATACTTTGCATTTCCATCACTTTCAGCATACTTTCTTTTACTTGGCTGGCATTGTAGAGATTTCTTATAGCTAAAAATGAGAAAACTCTCGGAAAAAAAAAAAAGCCCAAGCAATTTTTTCTCCCACAACTTTCATTTCACAGTTCACCTTTCTTTCTGGCTGTAATTTCTGCTGGGGCTTCTGGCTTCCTAGAGAAAGGGTAAAAAAAAAAAGAAAAAAAAGCAAGCAGGCGTTTAATAATAGATCAAAAATGAGATTAAGCATTAAGTCAGCCCTCCCCTACATTCTCCCTTCCCAAAAAGCAACCAAAGAAATTGCAAATCGCCTTGAAAAAGGGGAGTGAAAACAGTGAAGATCAAACCTGATGTTAAGTATAGATGAGGTGTTTATATTTTATTTAATGACTGTATACAGCCACCCTCCTAGAAAAGCCGCCCTACCCTGAATTTCTCTATGTGATTAATAAAACAGTAGACATGAACTGGAATGGGGAAAATTCAGCAAGTATCGAGCTCTGAAGGTGAATGCAATGGGCATCATTGGCAGGCGCGGGCAGAGTTTGCTGCTTGGTACACCTGAAGGTCTGTGCACACCCAGTGATGTCAGTGGCGGCTGTAGTTGGAGGTAGCTCCCAAAAACCAGGAGGCATAACAAGATGCTGCTTGTTGTCCATCCCCGATGACTCTTTGAATCAACTTTGACCATGTTTGGTAGAGCAGTGGGGTCTCAGAGGGAAGGGAACCCAATGGCCTTTGTGCAAGATGCGCAGGCGCCAGCAGAAATGCCGCGATGGAGGGAAGAGGTGAGCTTATGCGTTATTACTCACTGGCCAAGCTGCACCGGGAAGAGCCTTTCGGCATGCCTCAGCCTGGGAGAGCATTCAGTCAAGGCTTGCACTTGATGAGACACGACTTCCCTGGAAAGGAGGCTTAGCCCTGGCACTGGGTGTTGAGGCCGTCAGCCCCAGGCCTGTTCTTGTTTGCTGTAAATCTTCTGGCTCCTTCGGGTCTTGGTTTTGGTGGGGCTGTTGCTGCAAGCCAGGTGGGAGGGCAGGAGTTGGGACTTGGCATGGCCTTGACTGCCTCACCAACCCGTGGAGATGTTCTCCTCCTGGCTCGTCCCAAAGGTCTCCAGAGCTAGCGTGGACATTGTGTATGTCAGTTGCGTGGGCTCAAGCAAGCCAGGTTGGGACGATGTGCAAGGGGGATGCTCTCGGAGAGAGGACAGCAGAGGAGAGAACCTTTAGTCTGACCCTCCCTGTGGTCCTGTTTGCACCTTCGATGAATAAAATATCAAGAGGGACACAAGGCATAGCCAGTCCTCTCCGGTATTGTCCTTGCCCAACATGAGATAACTCAACCTGGGTCATGCCACGGGGATGAAGACCCCCACATGCAACTGCAGATTTTTTTTCTTGCTAAATTGCCCACTTTCAAGTGCAGAAAGTGTCACAGCCTCTCTCACTCTGTGACCACAGCAGGGAGGAGGCTGAGGAGCTATATCCATCGCAGCTGTGGGTGGTGAAGGCATGGCAGGAAGAGAATGTGAGCAGCAGTCCTGTGCGTGGGTCTGGCATGTGGGGCTGTGAACATTCTCCAAGGGCTGCCAGAGCACGAGACGAGACAAAAACTGTCCGCCTGCTGGTAAGTCCCGCTTCCACATGTGGTTATCATCCACTAAGGTGTTAATTTATCTTCTTCGTCACCTCCTTGGTCTCAGCTGTGTACTTTTAGAGTTGGAGGAGAATCTGTTGCATTACCTGCTGCTCTTGTTTATTCCCCAAAAGGAAGAAAATTAGACATGTCAGAGCTTAAACCTAAAAAAAAAAATAAAAAATCCAGACTTTGGAAACAACCACTTGGAGGTAGAATGAGCCTCAACAAGAAAATGTTTGTCTTCCATGTTTTTCTGAGGCTGGCTGGGAGTAAAGAGCAGGGAGAAGAGGGGGCAAGGTTTACTTTCTGTTCATTTCAAATATATTCCAAAAGCGAAGCAGTTGGGATTTCTTTTTTTTTTAAGTTGCTTTGCCAAGTTTGGGTGGAGAAAACCAGCTGAAAACCTTACCTCAGTGGATGTGGGATGGAGGCAGGAATCCATTTATTTTATTTACCTATTTTTACCAGTGAGGCCCCGAGGCAAAACAGCAAAGCCGTGGCCACATTGCCTGCTGCATGCAGGCAAGAAGAGCACTCTCCCCGCCAGATCCTTTTTCCCTGGCACCAACAAGATCAGCACCAAAGATACGTGATTGAGTCAGCAGTGCAGATGCCATCAAATGTCTGCTTTATTCCCGTGTATGAATCAGAGCACAGAAGTGTCAAGGCCTCATATCCTGCATCTCCTGATAAGAGTGCAGTTACCTCCGAGGAAACAAAACACGGTGAAATCCCATTATCCTGCCTGTTGCGAGCACCTATAACTCACCGGCACCAGCAGTGCTTATTTTATTGCAACTTTTGCAATAGCATATGTAGATTAATTATTATTTTTTTTTTTAAATCCTACATCCTGGAGCCAAAAGATGGGGGGTTTTTTAATAGTTGCAGAAAAAGTGATCCAGCATGTCTATATGTACATACACATATAAATTAATATATAAATACGACTGTTTCTGGAGCACAAGCCATTTGTGTTAACCCCTGTTAGACCAGTAAGAGCAGCGTGTGCCACTAGTCTGGGTACTGGTTGCTTACTCTACAGCCTTTTCCAATGTATCATATTCTTGGGGAGGAAGGGGGGATTAGCTTCATTTGACTTTCCAACCATGTGTTTACCTCCAAAATCAGCTTAATTTCCAGGCTTAAAATTCTTCCCTTTTGGTTTGCTGTGAAAATTATATGCAGAAGTGAAACCCTTTACCCCCAGTTGTTTTCTACTTCTCCCTTGCAAGACTTTTCCATTGCCAGCTACTGGTTTTGAAGGCACAGACCACAGCCAGCTCAGTGACAGTGTTTCCTTCTATTGTTCGGTGGGGGCAGCTTCTGGCTCCCTCCCCAAGAGTTACGCGCGGCCGATGGCTTTTGCATCAGCTGCTGCCTTTCTCCTGATCCCAGGGGACCATCTGTGTCCTGTTCCTTCTGCAGTCCCGCTTCTGGACCTGGTGTGGGAGGCCTCAGTGGGAGGGAAGGAGACTTGCAATGGTGCGGTTTACATCCCCTAAAACCGGATACAACAGTGAAATTTTGCAAAGACCTGGCTGTATTGTCCCCAAGGGACAGTGTGGAGTTGTTTAAAAGACAGTTATGCCACTGTGGTAGTGGTGGAGGCAGAGAAGGACAATTTTCACCCAGATTCCTCTTTTGAGGGGCTTGTTTGTTCCTTGGGCTTTTTCTGCACCAGAGACTACAGAAGTTGAGGGGATAAAAAACATTTTTGTGGTTCCCCATCTGTAGATTTGAGGGAAAACTAGTTCAAATCCACCACCCTAAGCTACATCATAAATCTTGCTGCAGAAATATGGAGCCTAGACATTAATAATTAGGAACTTGCACAATAAAGTGCTGGAATATTTCACGCATGACACAACATCTTTCGATACAGCTGATGCTGTGCAGAGATCTGTGTGAAAGTTCTGTGCAGCCGAGTTGGAGAAGTTTTTGCTCCCATTTGTGCTTTTTGAAGGAGAAGAAAATAGGGAGGAAAAATCAGGCTGCATCCCAAAAGTGTTCACTAAGGCTCAAGTGTGGGGGTTTTAAGGTGCCCCCCTATTATAAAGTGCTTCTATGTGCTGTAAGAAAACAATGTAAATGAATAGTGATCCTTTCCCTGCTTCCCACATCTTCAAATCACTCCTATTCAGCCAAGCTGTGTCCTATCAAACTTGGAACACAATAAAGAAAAATTCTTCCCAACTGTGACCGAACATGAGAAATGTTAGTCCCCAGGGGTCCGTGTCCCTGAGGTTTGAGGGTGGGATGATAAGAGCTTTGGGCCATGAGATGACAAATGTAACTTCACAGTTGCTCGTTCATGCTCCAGCAAAGGAGTGTTCTGAGTGTAGGTATTTCCCAGCAACAAAGCTGTGATCTTAGCAGCTCTTCCATGAATATTCTTCACCTTTTTTTGATGCAGTTAAAAGTAATTGCAGGGCTGGTGGTATTTTGAACAACCATATCCACCTAGGAAAATATGACCTTGGATTTATTTAATCAAATAATATCAAGATTAAGAGTGAAAATAGCTGAGCTTGTCAGTCACAAGGAATTGTGTTGTAGCCTGGCTCAAATCCATCACCTGAAATCAGGAGACTCTGGCAGGGTGTTCTTCATTCATCAGCAAGATGCATCACAGCGAGATCATTTAACTGTAATTCATCAATTTACCAGGCTACTCAATTAAGTGGGGGCTGCAGAGGGGATAAAGGGAATGATTCGCCTGTTGTAATGAATCTTTGGCCACCTGAGGACTTTTTTTCTTGTTGCTCTATTGTGTTTCATGTTGCCTTGAAGGCCCATCAGTAGGAGAGCCTGGACTGGCGAAGCACTGCCATTAGTGGCCCTGTTTTTTCATGTCGTATCTGCATGCTTTGTGCATGGGAAGACTTGCACCGTGCATTGAGCCATGCCAATTGTGGGAGAGGAAGGTAGGGATGCTGTCTGGTAGCTTTTTACAAGCAACCATCGCATGCGCAAATACAAGTTCTCACCCTGTGACTATTAATGAGGAATGCATAGCATTAATTATAATTTTTGAGTGCAAAGCAGGTTGTTACCTTAGTATAGGCTGTGTTTGCTGTTGAATTTATGTAAATCTCTCAAATCCTTGCATCTTGGCATGAGCTTGAAGTAGGAATGCTGGTTTCTGTGCTCTTTCCTTGCTGTCCAGGTCAACCTTGTGACTATGAAAACTGCACGGCAATCTCATGACTGCAGGGCTTCCTGCATCTTGATGCCAAAGCAAGCCTTCAAGTGGTACATCTCTCATCACTTTTCTAAGCCTTGTTAAAAGGAAAACATAACCACAATGGTGGTGAAAAGAGAGGGCTTAAAGAATTAAAGGGATTAATGAGTTATAGTTTTTCCTCTACATGGTTTGTGACTGACCTGAGCCTAACTTAACCATAGTTTGAAGAGATTCTGGAGAACCTTGGGTGGACATCTGCAAAAAAATGACTGAAGTAAAACATCGTGCAACCTGGAGTAAGGGGATAGGCTTTTTCAGGTCCATCTCAGCTCTGTTCTTCCCGTGTTTCTGTGGTCCAACCCCAGACTCATTGGTGAAGCCGTTTGGGAGCTTCGTGCAACCTCTGATTCTGCTATGAGTGGTCCTGTCTGGCATCAGCTGCCCTGAGACCTTGACAGTGTCATTCTAGTGCTGGCTGATGCAGCCCTTAGTCTTGAAGAAAAAAGCTGGCCTAGAGGTTTCTTTCTGAATGTGGCGTTTTAGACATTTGCCTATTCCTGAGTGCATCCAAATACTGATTTTTCTGGGTGGCTACACCTAAATCTTTAGGTTGCTTCACTGCTGATAGCTCACTGCTTGGGATCTCTGCTTGGAACCATGATGACACTCCCTTGTTTTGCCCTTACCATCAACATCCGTGTTGTTTTCTTACAAAATGAGACTCAGTCTCATCCAGGTTTCTTATCACACTATATGTATGTATGTTTGCACCACCCCAGTAACTTCTGAACCTGTCAGCCTGTTTCAGTCAAGCCTGACAAAGACATACAGGTCTGCAAGGGTAATTAAGGTTGCATAAGTTCATGATAAACAGGCAGTCAGGCACAAGGGATAGCCCAGGTACTTACTGAGCCTCAGGGAGAGGTGCAGCTCCAGCTTGCGTGAGTGGATACTAGACAGTCCCCATGAGGGAGAGATCTTCCAACTGTTTCGGTCGTGAGATCTATCAACTGGAGCCAGAGTGTGGCCCCTTTGTTGCCCTGGTAGACCCCAGGCCCATGGATGGTGGTTTCTGTTTGCAGTAAAATGTCTTTTCAGCTTAAATGCGGTGGTGGTTTGAGCAAAGCTGGCCCTAGTAGAAACTGGCTGGTGCCACGGAAACCTTCAGCTCAGGGGGAGGTGTAGCTGCTTGCCTGCTTTCTGTAGAAATACAGCAGAAGACTTCAGCAGGCCCAAGGACTCCAGATCATTAATGTTTTCTCCTAGCTGGGTTTCTCATAAGTCCTATTGTTTTCTTTCAACAAAAGCAAGAGAAAAGGAGAATTCATTTGATTTTGATAGTAAAATACCTTCAAGGAGATGAAGCAAAAGGAACTGTTAGCAAGAGGAATACATAGAGATTAAAACCAAATTCTTTCTCTTGCTGTGCCTTGCACACACACACACATTGTACATATATGTAGCGAGACCCTTTCTCATTGTGTAACATGGGAAAACTAAATTGAAAAGGAGACAATACAAATCAGGATGAAAGGGAAAAAAAAGAGGATGAGTCAGCTCCATTCCTGCCTATCTGAACCAAGGGGAAGCCTGCCTGGCACTCATGACAGACTTTTTTCAAAAAAGATAATGCATCAGATTGATGACAGCCTGTAAGATATACTGCGAGTGGTATGAAAATTGCTGGTAGGTACTTGAATGTCACTGACTGCACAGAATGAATTGTAGGTTGAGTCGCAACAATTTCCCTAAAGCTGTGTATATTAACATACAAATACCAAGGAAGTCCAATCTTTGAATTTTTATCTGCTTCAGCTTGAGAGTCAAATAGGCGCATTACAGAAGTGTCATCCATTTGAGTCAATTGTCGCTGCTGCATTTGTGGAAAGCATGCATCTGGGTTTATTGGTAACGTTATTGAGGTGCTTAGAAACACAAGTGTGTTGGGTTTATTCTCCCCTTAGTGACTTATTCTTGTTTCTGGCATTTTGTTAAAATATTTTTTCAGTTCTAGTCTCCTTTGGAGATCTTTGCTGAACACAGCATTAGTAATGGAGATGCTCTGTATATCCGTATCATCTTTCCTCCAAGAATTTGTTATAAACCTGGATTTGTTTCATAGCCTTCTTGTAAATGTTAAGGTAATTTTATTTTCTGGAGGAAAAACTGAGATGGAGAAGAGAATCTAGGAGCTGTGATTTACTGACCTTCTCGTGAGGAGGCTTACCTGCTTTGTTTTTTTTCTTGGATAAACCACATCAGCTGAAATGCAAGTTAGTGGCCAAAACTGCCTGTTGATCCCCATCCTACCATCACTTCAACCATTTTACTTCCTCTGCTGCTCTGCTGATCACTGCCTGTGCAGAGAAGATACAAAATCAGTCTTACACCTACTTGAGAAGTAACTTTATATGTAAGGTTTCAGGTTTGGGGGCAAATATTTTAGGTTGTAGATGTTTCCTACTGTCAAAGAAACACAAGGGAAATTCTGCCTAATGAAGGGGCTATGTGACTGCCAGCCCTGAATTTCTGCCTCGTGCTCAGCTGGTTTTAAAAATTGCTTTTTAGGAGCTGTGGCCACCAACTTCACCATTTCGCCTTTGTTCCCATCTTTATAAACAGTTCCTGCACCTACGGAGGTGGTTGTGAGGATTAGTCATTGGTTTTAAAGCTCTTTGAAGATCGCAAGTGGTGTATAACAGCTCAATGTTTATTAATGGCATGGCTTAATATGATGAGAATTTTTTACAGCTGAGTTTAGATATGCCAGGACGGAGCCTCAGCAAGTTGAAATAGGCATTGCTTCATTGATCTCATCCCAGCTGCACCAGCTGATGACACTTGATTATCTGGCCCATCATACCTGATCTGTGGGCTGCAGCAGGGAGCCCTCCCTCTCGTTACTCCTCTAGCAAGTTCTCCTTCCACTGGCCTCGTGCCATAGCATACGCCAAGTTTAAATCTGGTTCTGTGTTTTTGGCTTAGTTCCTTCTAAATGTTTTCAATTTTGTTAGCTTTAACTGATCCCAGTGGCATCTTTTTATGATGCACTTTATTCAGCTTCTTCTACTGCTTCAAGTGCAATAACAATCCTGAAGTTCAACCTATTTTTTAATTACAAAAAAAAAAAAGGCAAAGGGTAGTATTGTTCTGTCACTGGTGGGAGAAAGGGAGGATTTTTCTTAATCTTTAAATTTGATTAAATTTAAAACTCGACATACATAGTGATTTTAGTGGAACATTGCTGTAATTGGAAGGGCAAATTATTGTTTGTTCTTGCTCTCTTGGGAGCCAGTACTAGTATTGATTAAACACAAGTATTGCCATCTGTTGGATGATCTCAAAGAACTTCAGGACTGGTGAATGAAGAAGACTTGGAGAATGTCATTAGTTCCTCTACTGATAAGGAAGCTGAAGCAACTTTCTAAGGCTTAGATTGAGGTAACGATTCCTGGGACAACAATTTCTGATCCTTATGCATTGCATTAGATCAAATCCCTCCCCACACCAACTGGAGTGATTGCCATGTTATTCTCCAGTTTACCCCTCTCACTGGGCTCTGCTTTTCTGCACTTGCACCATAAAAAGCTTCATTGCCTGGTTCTGTAGCTGATGACATTTCAAACTGATGTGGTGGTGTCAGCCTGCGTGTTTCTGCAGAGTTTGTGCGTGTAGGCATGAATTTATAGGGAGGGAGAGAAGGGATGGGAGGAGGACAGTGTGTGTGCTTGGGGTGGTGTGAGTGCACGGTCCCCTCTTCCGCTAGTACCAAGCAGCTTGCATCCATCTCTGCTGAGAACCACAGTCTTCCTGACTTGGTTGTTGTCAAAGTCAATCTGCTGTTAAGGAGATCTATGAGTAATAACCAAATTAAAGAAGCCAGCATTTGCACACCCATCACCCATCACAGAATGCATCAGTTCACATTTAGGAAAAACCAGAATAGAAATCACTTTCTTTGGCAGACTTAGTTTTTGATTAGCTCCTTGAGCTGTCTTGCTCTGCAATCTTGCCATCACGAGTGCCAACATAGACACTGCAAATGCAACTGCCCCTGCCCATCGAAGTGCACAGGACTGCAATGAGTGCAGCCTTCATCAGCTCAGTCTGCCCCAAAACTACAGCCATGAATATACCTTCACAAACGTTTTACGCAGGACTACAATTAGCAGAAGCAGTCTTGCTCCCCCCTTCCCACCTTTGCTTGCTGATGTTGCTCTTCCTTCATGCTGCTAACAAAAGGCGTTGCTAACAACACAGGCACGGCTGCATGGGCAGCTGAACTGCAGAAGTGATCTGGGTTAAAAGAAAATGTTTAATGAAGTAGTTTTTGCCACACTGATCTTACTTGAGCATCAGCTCTTCCTTTGCATGAGAATAGAAATTAATTTTGTTTCAAGTTCTGAAAACCTGAAGACATGCTGAATAGATAGAAATCAGTTCTATTTATAGGCTGCAGAATTCCTTTGTACAATAAAACAGTTTGTTTTAATTTAAACTATGTATTCAGCACATTTAGCTTAATTTTATTTAACTACAAGTTTTACATGCCATTTTCCTGCATTCTAATTGTTTTTTAAATTTGTGACATAAATCCTAAGTACAATTAAAAAGTCAGACTAGTAATTAAGAAACTTTGTTTACCATTTTGAACATAAAATGTGTTGACTTGCATAGCTTATTAATTTTTACAAATGCCCAACTGTAAAAATAGGACAGCTTTCCAGTTTAGCCAAAGGCCCGATTTACGGAGAAGTATGCCTTTGTTGTTCTCCACCAGCAAAAGTCAGCCTTTTGTTAAAAAAAAAAAAGACACTAAATGTAAAGCAAGACAGTTTACATCAATCAGAAATGAAGCATTTTGCTCTCTGTTTTGCATCAATAAGTTGTGTAGTCACAGGAGAAAAGGTAGGATGGTTGAAAAAGGATTGGCAGGCAAGTTAGCAATAGCGTTCCTCAAGGACTGGTCTCAAGACCAGTGTTAATCAATGTATTGACTAATGATGTAGCAGAAATTAGTGGGATTTGGAGATGTCATCAAAAGAGGAAAAATAGGACATCCCATCAGAAGAATGAATGACTTTAGGACTATTTGCCTGTAAGCAAATGCAAGCTCTGGTAATGCAAGCGCTGGTACAAAGCTGGGTTTCCTATATTGGAATTGGAATGTATTAATCAATCATAGGATAATTCTGATGTCCTAATGACAAAGATACGTACCGGGATCACATTTGTCAACCAAGTTATTTCCACTAGCAACAAGGAAATGTGAATGCCACTGCAACAGGTTTTAGTGAGGCGTTGTTTAAAATGCACTATGCGTTCCTTGTCTATGTAGGGGAAAGATTGATTTCAACTGTAAAAGGTGCAGGGGAGGGTGTCTGCTAGAAATGATCTGGAGAACAGAGAAGCTGGTTCACAAAACGATTAAAGGAGCCTGGACGGTAAGCCAGTGACAAAAAAGGCAGAGAAAAATTATATTCCTTTTCTATAAATACACTGGCATAAATACCAGAGAGGGAGAAGAGTTATTTAAGTTAAATGACAATTCTGGCACAAGAACAAATGGCTCTGAATAAGTTTAGGCTGGAAATGAGCAGAATGGCTTCAAACCAAGGGAGGTTCTTGAATAGCCTTGTAATGGGAATTGTATAACAGGGGCTAAAAACCTGATTACTGTGAAGATGGAGCCTGATAAATGTATTAATGGGATTACACAATGTGGTTGACTTCAGTATTAAGGGATCAGACTCAGGATTTCCGGTCCTGTGCTTTTGCAAATACACTTAAGAATCCTGCAGGTATGAGAAAAAACATAGGTGGTTTTCATTTTAAGAAATGTTTTCATGATTCAGCTTGGAGTTGGTTCCTCTGTTTCTAATGCACTAGTAACTGAATTGAGTGAACTGTGGAAAGAAGGAAGTATCCTTTCTGCACTGGGAAAAAGCAGCAGCTGGCAACCGTTTCCCTATTTTAGTGGCTGATTTTGGCAGCAGGCCTGTACTGCTTAGATATGTTGTTGGTTTTTTTTTTATTTAAATCATTTTGGTACATTATAGTAAAGTAAGGCCTTGACATAGACTGTGCTCAAAATGATCACAATTATTTATTATTATTTAATTTTGTAATGATGGATTTAAAAAACCTGCAGCACTTAATGCATGCTAGGGTTTATTATTGATTTCACCGTTCTCTTTATCGATCCCCATTTTCCCCCTTTACTAATAGCCCCCAGTTTTCTTGTCGCTTTGCTAAAATCCCAATAAATAAGACCGACTGCCTTCTTGTCAAAAGAAACTGGTTATTTTATCTAAGATGGGTGCCAAGCTATTTTAGCACAATGTAACTGTGATCTCACGGTGCACTTCACACTCTGTATTTCCATGCCTTTTATGTTTTGATTCAGACTCTATTCTCAAGTCTTGTCTGCAGTTGATAGCTGTGGCTTCCCCGAGCACTGCCATCTCCAGCCCTCCTTCCTTAAGCAGAGATATTCTGCGTAGAGGTCTTGGCCATTTGGGAGAGCTGCAGGTTGAGGTAGGGTGGTATTGGTGGGATGTCGTGTGGTTACATGAGGACATCCGACACGCACACCAGCACTTTCAAACACGGGCTGTGGGACGAGGAGGTTCATTCCAGGACTTCTAAGCTTCTATTAGGAAGATTTCTGAATTTGAGTTGAGGGATTGTGTAGACCTGTTAGAAGTCCTTGCTAGAAGACTTGACCTTTCGGCAGCCTGGAACAGAGCACACTGAGCAGTGCAGTTGACTTTCCCCTGGGTGGGGAAATTGCAGGCAGGCTTTCTCATAGCCCAGCCTGCCTTCACCCCTGTGTTCTACGCTCTGCGCGTTACTCAATGGAAAGATGGCATCTGTATTCAGTCTGGGGGCTTGACCGTGGCTATCTCCAATCTCCAGCATGTTCCCATTGCTTCCCTATGTGTGCTTCTTATTTGCCTCCTCTATTCAGGATGCAAATGGCAGATGGTTTTTCTTCTTTGGTTTCAAGACCTTCTCATTGGAGCCTTTCAGCCATTCAGCCCGTCAGCTTCACAAACTAGTTCCCTTAATTACCTCAACATTTCTTTTTGAAATTGAAAACCTTGCAGACCTGCTTTTATTTTGCTTAAACTGAACCATTTTGTGGAAAATAGGCTTGAATTGATTGATCACAAGCAGCTTTTATTACAACATCCTCACTATTTGCTGAAAGTCTACAGCAGAATCACCTCTCGTTTGCTCAGTGCCTATTTTGTAAAGTCGGTCGCCTATTACATCCCGGACATACAGGGCCCTGCTGTTAGTATTTGTTCTTCGTTCTATTCTGGAATTTAAGACTCCCTTATCAGCCAATTCCTAGGAGTATTTCTTTCTCTCTCTTGTCATTTTTAAAAGCTCTCTGCACACATCCGAATCCAGCGGTGGGGTCTCCAGCGGACCTCTAACACAATCCCAGCAGACAGCCTTTTACAGTCTTTTCCCAAAGTGACTTTAATCCAGAATGATCGTTTTATGCATGCTATCGCTTTGGATTTCTAGCAAACACAGATGATTCACTCAGTTCACAGAAAGAACCATGGAGCAGTGTTCCAAAAGATTATTTAAATAGAGTTTTGGAAGTGGATTTGGGGTTAACCATGGGTAGTGTGCATGCTCAGGTCTGACTTTGGTTTGGGACTTTGAGGGTGGGGTTTTTTTCTTAACCGCCTGTGTACATGTTTACCAGCCTTCTTTACTATATGATGACTATAATTTCTAATAGGTTGTTTTTCTGACAGTCATGTAGGAAGAATTATCCCCAGTTTACATTGTGGTAACTGAACCCGGTGACAAATGAAACAGCTGGCTTAAGCGCATAGGTCTCTGTGAGCGGAGTCTGCGTTCCCTGAGTCTTCTGTCTTTTTGAGCCCTCTCAGCAATCTGGCAGGTTGTCAAGGCCCCTCAAATTGCGTTGACTCAAGGGTGAGCTGAAGTGCTTGGAAACTCGCAGCCTCGAGTCTGGTAGCCTGGTGCAACAAAGCACACGCTTAAAATGATGCTTTCGTACTTTACTGAACTGCTTGTTTTGCAGTCACTTTAAGTTTAGACAGTGCTGAATGCTTAATTAAAAAAAGTGCTTTTGGTAGACAAGAGTGTAATGCCCAAGCTATGCTGCAGTTACAATATATAGGTGTTTTGGGATTATGTTATATACAAATGAAACGATTGTTTCTTTTTAACTCCTGTTTAAATATAGTTCAAATTATGGAATATTTCATGGAACAGAATAAGCTGTTGCTTGCCAACTTTTTTCATACCAGTGGTTACCAGATGCTTCTGTATTTATAACCTTGCCATCTGTTCCAGGGTGGAGTTTGGGGGTAGTCTAGGTATTTGGATGTGTCTTCTTTCTTGGGTATCTCTGGAAAACCTCAAAGCATCTGCTTTGAGATGAAGGGGATGCATGGTTAGTTGTAATATTCAAGGAATTCAAGGGAATTTTACAGAAATGCAACTGATTCCTTAGTGTAGCAGGGCTTGGAAGAGGAAGGAGCCTTAAGCAAAGAGGCAGTGCTGGTATTTTGTGCCATTACTCAGTCATCACCAAGATCCACTTGGAGTTTTGCTTGGCTGTCACCAGGCTGGGTTGCTGCTTCCTGCTTTGGATCGCGTCTTTCTTAGTAGTCACTGAAATTTCCAGGAGTATTGCAATATGGAAGTCTCTTAATGGGAGGTTTTTTTATTATTTCTGTAGATACATTTTATATAGAAATGTTTAGATAATTTTTTTGATGCTGGGTGACTCATCTTTTTTTTTTTTTTTCTTAGAATGACAGAGCTAAGTCTAGCTAAAAAGAGAAGCAAAAATAGCACGTACAGACACATTCACTCTCTATATTGTACATCCTGCAAGGGCCCAGGTGAGGATGGGAGAGCAAAGACACTCTGTAGGATTGAGAAAGTAGCTCGGTTGGTTATGTAGCTCCTTTGCCAGGAAGCCACTCATGTAGTGGCTTGTGTGCAACATCTCTCTGTTCTTGGGGTACCACCATCGTGAAGGCTGCTGGTGGTAACAGCTTGCTGTTAATGTACCTGGTTAGGCTTGATATACACACACAAAATGACTCTGCATGACTCAAAGCATTTAATTTTTTAGGTAACTATAAAAATGCAAAGGAAGTGAGGGCTAGATTCACAGAATTGTAGAATTGCCGTGAGCTTTTATAGACACAAAGGGAAGAAAACCCGCTCTACCTTCACCTGCTCACACTGTGTCTAGTTCCACCAAAGCCTGGAGTGACTTGTCATACTGAAATTGGTTTGCTGGTAGTTTTGGGGATGGGGAAACCCACATTCTGGTCAACAAACTACTTGTGAAAAATATTCACCCAGTGCTAGTAACAGCCTTCGGTTGCTAATGATCTGGGAGATATTGGGGGAGGAGGGAAAGCTAAATGTCTCTCTACCCATCCTTCAAGCCATCTGGTCTCTCACGGTTTATTTGTAACCACTGTCCTAATCTCTCTTAACTTACTTCTTTGTTGCTGAACTATGAAAATTACCCTTTTAGGCATTGTGGTTCTTGTGAAGAAAATAACAAAGTGTGGTTACGTATGGTTTTATAAACAAAGCATAATACAGTCATTTAATTAATTTATCTAGAATGCTTATTCTTAATCAAATGTCTGGCAGTGCAACTCAACATACTCCAAGTGTGATCCACAATATTCCACCTTAAACAAAACCTTCCACCCCATTTCTTGCCTCATGATTTTTCTTTCAAATAGCTAGGTAAAATAAGAAACACTAACTGTTCCTCCATTAACAAGGGAACGGGCATTTTTTTCCTCACCCCATTTTACTACCAGGCACTGTCCTCCAACATCCCAGCATCTTGCCAAAAGCTTTCACTGCTTTTATAAACTTCCTTTCTCCTGCTGTCAGGATCTGGTTCCCCTGTGCAGGATGCTGACAGTTCATTGTATTTGCTCTTTGGATCCCAGCTGGGGCTGCACTGGGTCCAAATTAGGATAGCATTTGGGAGGGAAAAGTCTGTACGTCGGTGTGTCCGTTTTTATGCTAACTTTTCCGTTCCCAACATAGATACTGCCACTGAGTGTTTCACTTCACGCTCTAGCCCTTGCTATGCTTTATGGCCAGCAGTAGGGTGTATAGTTACAATACTTCTTGTGCCCATGGGGTCTTCAAAGTGCTTTATTTAAACATACCAAGATGCCTTCACCTACCACTGAAACGCAGCTACTTATGCTGCAAAGCCTGGCAGCTGCTCTAACAGCAGGAGCAGGAGCAGGCCACTGCTTTTATGACATAAAGTAAGGAGAAAAAAAAAAAATCCATATCCATTTAAAACTGCAGGGAGAATGTAAATTGTCAGAATGTAATTACCTAAACTGGAATTTGGCCAGCATTCCAGATTAACGTTTCCTCTTGTGAAGCATGCCATGGGATACCTGATGGCTGAAAGCAGTCAGAGTCTCAGCAGGATTAAAAATTGAGCTTTCCTGTGTAGTCGTTCTGTAGTAGCTGAGAGATGTATATTATCTATTTAGCACCTACAGCACCCTGGGGCTAAAAAGTGACTGAATCCTGTGAAATCTGATAGCAGTGTCTGAGGTTAGGATTGTGGTCTAAAAACATTCCATGAAACTTGTAAAATCTGCAGATGGTCCAGCCTTGGTACTGTCTCCTGTGGAAGGGAGGAGAAAGAGGTTAAAAAAGATTTACCAGAAGGACTGCAGCAGGGAAAAGATGAAAGTTCAGGGTCCTCCCCTTAGATTGTTGTTCCCTTGAGGAGTGATGGATGTTTTTCTGAGGTTTATTTCAGGCCATGGAAGTGTGCCATGAAAATGTGCATTAGCTGGCTCTGAAACTCCTTCATACCTGCTTGAAATGACTCGATGTAATTTATAGCAGATTGGAGACACCAGTATGTTGGATGTGAGAAATGGATGCTTACGAGTTAAGTGGGATGAGGAAGAGGGAATTTGGTATGGGTTAGGAAAAGAGGTAAAGTGGGGACCATTTCAAGTAGGGAAAACAAGGACACAAAGGTGTGATGGCATTCACTGTGTTCAGTTGCAGCTGCCAACTGTAGAGTTACTTAAAAGGTAATATAAAGGAGGTTCCCAGCATGAAATCATACATAGGTGTCAAATAAGTTGTTCTGTAAGCAGTGGGACTCATGAAGCCAGTTTTTCTTAGATTTTGTCTTTTCCCTATAGGCTCTGACTGCCACCATTTCTTGTCTCCTAGGGTCTGTGCCAATCACAGGCCCTCACCCCATTTCCCTTTCTCACCACCCCCAAACCTCCCTCCTTCTTGTCCTTACTGTAAATCCCCAGATCCCTCCTTACTGCTACTTCCCTGGCAGCCCCCAGCACCCCCTGAATCCCAAACCTCCCATCACTGTTGAGGCTGCTTGTTGGAAATACACCACTTGGATATTTGGCTGGGAGCCACGCACAAGCTGGCTGCTTGGTTGGTGAGCAGGTCAAACAGAAGGGACAAGATCTGAACTGCATCTGCGTTTTGGGTGTCTTTGCATTGCACCTGCGTGCTTTCATATAGCAGGATCTAGTATTTTTAGACCTCTGCCCCTCTGTCAGATTCAACTAAAAGTTACCAAGGACTTTCAAAGTCTTTAACAACAGGACTGGCACTGTGCAGTCAGTCAATGCTCTGCATTAAGGCTTGTTCCTTTGGGAAACCAGGCTGAGAAGCTAGTAGGAGTATAAGGCTTCTCCTTGCTAGGAAAGGAGTCAGGCCACTTTCTGTGCAATGTATTTTCTTGTTTAAACTATTAATCATCATATGTTATAGGCTCCGCCCACTAGGATCCACTTCTGACGTGAAAATTTTACGTGTGTTCTTGGATAGTCTGTAAGAGAAAACAGAAGCCCAGATAGCAGAAAGGGTGGACAATGAGGATATTTGAACACCGTAATTGTTCTGTTGGGATATTGCAGTTGAGCAGTGCATTTTTGGCTTGATGGAAACTGAAAACTCCTCTTTAATACTGATCTCCTATTACATTAGAATAAGAAGGGTAAGTACACAGAGAAGGGGATTAAATCTGAAGATATCTTCGTCAATATAATGTGTAATAGCCTTGATAGTGCATTGTGAAAGAAAGACTTGCCAGACTGGCTGCTGATCCTGAAAGCTTGTTTTCTTTTGGGATTTGGGAGAATTGTTCTCTTGAGTTGTGTCCTGACGTACACATTCTCCATTTGTGTTTCTTCCTTAGCAAGGTCCTGAAGGGAATTTATTGTCTCCCCGTTTTCTCATGCAGAGCTCCAGGTAGAGCAGGGTGGAACAGCAAAACCTCAAGCTGTGGCAGAGTGGGAACAGATGTGCGTGCTAGGAGAACATGGGTGTGTTCAATAATTTGGACGTTAATTTTGTCTTCATACTGTGCAATGTAATCATAGTCTAACTTTTCCTGAAAAATATAAAGTATTGTTTCTTGGAGCTTTCGAACCTGCAGTACCTATTCCTGCCCTTCAGTATAGCACATTCCCTGCTTGTGAGATTGGATTTTGTATTGTTTATCAAAGGGTAGTCCCTGTGCCCCCTGCCTTAACAGCTGCTATTTTTTCATCTCAGTAAAAAAGTTAGTTTCTCCTTGCATTCTTTACACATGTGTAAATGACTGTTAAAAAGTGCAGAGTGGCGGAAAAGTGGTTTCTCGCAGTTTTGAAGTGCTCATGTTTTATTAAAGCTAAGATTCCTGGAGCTTTGTGGCCACACACTGCAGTTGCCACCTTCTCCACTCCTACAGAGATGAAACCCCATTTCTTCCTGTGAAAATTCTCTAATCCCCCCAAAGTTGTCAGTTTCTGTGCTCTGGGGTGAGATTTGATTCCTGTAGATATGAATGCCTTTCATGGGGCCCCTAAAATACAAAATTACAGTTAAAGTGCATAAAGCAAGGAAGCAGAGTACTGAATCTGTTTGATTTGGCTTTGTTGTGAGAAGATGCTGGCACCGTCACTTGCCTTTTTTTTTCTCCCCTTTATTTCCCCATTGCTTTTTTTTTTTCCTTTCGCTTCAATCACCATCTGTTGCATGGTATGTTCAGTACTTGTCGCCCTAAATTTTACATAGCTGCTGTGACTTAACAACATTTACCCACTAATGCCATTTAACACCATGCTAGTATTTAAAAGTACTTTGTCCAGAATGAGTGACAATTTGTGCTGTTAATGCAAACCCACCAGGTTGGATCTTGATGTAATTTTGTAACAAATTCCAATCTGTAGTGGTATTTCAGTACCTGTAAGCAGGCTCTGCAGTCAGTGTCTTTATGTCTTTAGATCAGCCTCCCACAATATAGTTGTTTTCATAAACCCCTTTTGCCAGCGAGTCACCTGGACGCCTGGCTGGGGGATCAGTGGCAACCTTGTGGTCACTTTGGCGATTTGACCCACACGGCTGAGGCATGACTGAGCTCTGTGGGTGCACCCCCAGTCTCGCAGGGGTGCTGGGGGACAGCTGGGGAAGGACAGGGCTGCTGGGACGCGGCAGCCCGTACGAGGCAGCGCCGGGCACTGAGGGGACGGCGGCTCCTCAGAGAGGAGAGGAGAGAGGGGTGCCGGAGCACGCGCTTGCCTTTAGGCGGGAAAAGCCCCTCCGCGCAATGCGCATGCGCAGCGGCAGGTGGGCGGGCTGCCGGGAGTGGGGAGAGGAGCTGCTCCGCCTCCTCCACCATTTAAAGGGACAGAGCTCGCCGTCGATTTGCCGCCTTACTTCCTCCTCAGAACCGGGAGAGGGCGGGTGGTAACTGTGCGAGCCCGTGCCGGTTGGGGTCTTTTCTCTCCGCGCTGGAGACGGAACAGAGCTGGGGAGCTTCGGCTACTCTCGGCAGGTTCCGGAGCCAAGAGTCTCCGCCTCCGCGTTTCTGTTCCCCGCCCCTTCAGCCCTTCGGCTGGCTCCGCCGTCGGTTCGGCTATCTCCGCCCACCCTTCGGATAAGGCCGTTAAGTTCCGCCACCACTTCGGCAACTTCCGCCGGCTCGGTCGGAAATGGCCGAAGACGTGAGAGATCCAGCGGTTTAGGGGAGAAGACCGGCCGGCTTCTCGGAACAAACCAACTGTGTCCGGACCGGGGGGGGGGGGGGGGAGCAGGGGAGGGCGGACGGAGGGGGGAAGACAAGGCAGCGGCTATGGCTCCCCCCCCAGCCACTCGCGGAGGGCGGCGCAGCGGGCGCCGGGACCGCGGCTCCGCCAGGAGGGTGAAGTGAGGGCGCCGAGAGGTAGGGCGGACCGTACCACGGACTCGGGTGGGGGGGGTGGGGGGCAAGAGCGACTCGCGGCGGTAGCACACCCCCCCTACCACCACCCCCGGGGGAGCCTGTGGGGCCGGGTGAGTTGGCGGGAGTGGTTCAGTCCGGAGCAAGACCCCCTGAGGCGGCGGCGGGCCCGGCTGGGGCGTCCCTGAGGGACAGTCCGGGGGGGGGGTAAGGTCCCTCAGGGCTGGGGACTCCGGGAGGGGGGGCCCCTCACAGGGTGAGGGACATTGGGGGGGGGGGGGTGGAGTCTCACAGGATGAGGGACGCTGCGGGGGCGGGGGGGGGTCCCTACAAGGCTGGGGTCTCTCGTGGCGGGAGGGTTGCGATGGCACCTGGCTCCCAGGCGCTGCTGACAGGCTCCAGCCTTCCCGCCTGCCCCCTGCCCTCCTTCCCGCCTCTTTCAAGTAACTCGGTGAGGGGCCGGGGCGCAGGCGGCCCCCAGCCCCCCATGTCCCGTCTCCCCTGGCTGCCTGCGACATCTCCTGGGCTTCGTGGGGGACACGTCGCGTCCCCCATGGCCGGTGCGGTCCCGTTCCTCCCACTCGGAGGAAGGTTTCGGCGTGGGGGCTTGAGGCCTAGCACCCGGTCGGGCTTCGACGGTCACCGGCAGCGCTGACCCCGCCGCGCTCGTTGCCGTCTCGCAGGGTTGTCCCGTATCTTGGAAACTTGACAAAGCCCTCGCGCTCGCCGCTGCCTGTGGCAGCGAGTTCCACCGGATCAGTGCCGGCTCCCTGTTGCTCTTGCTGGGGTTTTGCCTTGCGAGGTGGTGAGGACAGAAACGACAAGGCTGTTGTCTCTGGGCTTCTCAGCGTTTCTGGTTTGCTCGTATTGCGCTCCTGTGAATTGTTTGCTGAAGTTGAGGTTCATGTTTTTTGGTTGGTTTTTTTTTGTTTGTTTGTTTTTTTTTTCCCCAGCTGTTTTCCCCACATGAGGTCTCTTCTTGTTCAAAACCATAGGGGTCTTTCCTCAGTCAAAAATTTTGCCAATGTGAGGCTAATACATTGCTACTGGCTGCCTAACACCCCTTTATGCTGGTCCAAAACCAAACAATTTGGAGCCTGGAGGAGTTGGAAATGGTTAAAACGGTATTAAGGATTCACAAAGGTGCTGGGAAGCATTCTAGGTACAGTGTTCTGTTGCTGTGTGCGTTAAAATTCAAACATTGAGAGTCTCGTTGACTAGTTTCTGATCTCTTGTTGCTTTTGCGCGTGCCTGATAAATTGTGTGTGTTGATATCCTGATATGATAGCTTGGCTTTAAAATGTCTGTGTTTCTGTGCCGTGAGTCTAACATCTGTATGAAGAAGACTAAAGAACTTTGTTTCTTGAAATGAGTGTCATGTGCAGGTGATTATCTTACAGATATTTCTGTTTTCATGGAGAAATCTATTGTATTTAAGATAGTAAGGTTCTTGGAACATGGGGTGTGTTTTGTATGTTGTCGGGTTTTATCAAGTAATGAGTAATCTTAAGCTAGTTTCTATGCAGAAGTAGCATCAGAAATGAACCACAGTCTGGTTACGTGGTGATGGGGAGAGAGAAGTGCTCTCCCCCTGAGGAATCCCTTAACTTCATGTACTATCAGAGAGTCCAGTTGTTACAAGCAGCTTTATCTGTGTTCACTCACGGCTTTGGGATGCCTCTTCTTTTCAGTTTTTCATTCCAGAAATGGGAGTTTGCATCGGTTCAGCTCAGTGTTAAGAGATTCAGGAGCTGGGGTAGTTGACTGTCTTTATTTGAGCACGGTACAGCCAAATTCTTCTGGCAGCTCAGCTGTGGTACAGACAGTTCTTGAACTTCTTGCTGTCTTGTTGCAGAAGGGAAGTCCAAAATAGTTTTCTGAAATTCTCTAATTTTTCAAGTGGAGACTGTTAGCTCTCATGTTTGTTTGCATGTGAGGATGGATTTTGGCAGTTGTCAAGTCAGAGCAAAAGCAGCAAACACACAAACCAAGAAAAACATGATTGTTGAATTGCCTTCACTTAGACTGTTTCTCAATGATACGCAGCAAAATCAGAGGGCTGTTTCTGTGCTGTTAAGATGGGGATAGGAAGTTCATCATCATCGTCATCATCGTCTTCTCTTGAATATTTGTAGCGTGGATCTCTGGGACTATTCAGCCAAGGAGTTGAATGTTGTTGATGCATTCCTAGGGCTTGCTTGCATATGTGGAGCCAGAGCCCATCTTGAGTCTTCTTTCCATGACTATTATGTCTTTAAATGCTGTGATACCATCATCTTAATTTTTAGAGTTTGTCTCTCTCCTTCTGGCTGTGTGTATTTATTCTTGTTTCCTTTCAGTCTCTGCTACCTGATTTTTCTCCTTGCTGTTTGACTCCTATCACCTCTCCCAGTAACCTTGCCTGTTTTCCTAGGGCATTCCTCCCCCTGCCCACAACAATGATTTCACTGGGGTGGGAAATGCAGCTAACCATGTATGCTAGTTGTTTGAAGCCAAGATCACAGCAGTCAAAAGTGACTTGCTTGGTTCCTAGTCCAGAGGCAATTTTTCTGCTTTGGAAACCCCACAAAAATACAGAACTGGAAGGGACCTCCTGATCATTGGATCCCATCACCTCATCAGCAGATAGGTCTTCCCAGTGCTTGTTGTCTCGCTTCTCTACCTGTGATGTGTGCTAAACACCTCTTTTTGGGCAGGAACAGACTGTGACCATTTTGAAGCAGTTCCTAACTCTGGGGTTTTAACCCAGGGTGGGATTTTTGCTGTTACTGTAACGAACGAATCCTAACCCAGACTAGAATTCCTATGTTTTAACAACCCAGCAGGCAAAATAAGTGGGGATTTCACTTGCCTTTTTACAAGGAAGCAAACAATACTTGTAAGCATATTTAGATAAGCGCCATTTTGGTACAGATGACTGTATGTCTGCTAGTATGTGACTAGGCAGTAGGGGAAGCATTCACATGGGATTTGAGGGACACAGCTGGGACTTCAGTTGTCTTGTGTAACCTGTGCTGACACAGACGGTGCTTGCCGAGCTAAAGCGAGCATGAGTATGCTTGCATGTCTGTGGTTGCAATTTAGACATATCCTCAAAAGCAAAGAGCCTGTAGTTTTCTTCTTGGAGAATACTTGAAGGTACTGTTTACTGGGGATTGTCATGGTTGAGTTTGGCTCCTGCAGCTTAGATGGCTGTTTGTCAGATGCAAATGATGTTGGTGGATGTTCCCCAAGAAGAGGTGCAAAGCCAATCTGAGGTTTTGGGGTTTGTTAGGAAAGATAAAGACAGAAGCGTGTACAGCTCCATGGCTTACAGCTAATTGATCCCTGGATTGCCTGGGTGTAGGAAGCCTTGAGCGCTACCTGACCAGGTAAACTGATGTTATTATGCAGCAGTTGCAGGGCCAGTTTTGAAGTGCAAATTGAAATCCCATTTTTGTGAAATCATTGCTCTTAGTTAATTGATGTTTGTTACCAGCGAGAGCAGTTTAGAAGACTGACTAATCTGTCACAAATGTATTTGAAAGGACATTTTGTAGTTTCTGCCTTGACATGCTATATATTCCTTACAAGATTATTGCAATTTCCAGTATCTTTATTTTTTTTAATTTAGCATTTGCTGAGGAAGTTTACAATATCCAGTCTTTCATATAAGAAATGTGGAGGTGTGCTGTGCTCCCTCTGCTGGCATCTGCCCCTGCTGACTCATGGTGAGTGGACATCAGTTTCTCAGGGCTATGTTGACATAACCAACACCACTACAAAGTGACCTGTCCCTCATTGATAAAATCAAGTGAAATACAGAAAATCGAGACTCATAAATCCAGCAAATTAATCTTTTATGTTTGGCGGGGGGGGGGGAATCCTAAAACTTCAAACCAACAGATAATCTGTGGTCACTAATGGATGTAAAGATTTTGTTTTTTTTTAAGGCACATGTTTTAACGAGTCTCAGAGTTTCTGCCCTTACAGTCAGTTTCTTAAAAGGTTGGGATCTCGTTGCCTGGAGTTGGGGGGTGGTGTTTTCTCTGCCTGTCCCCTGCCCTCCCTCTTGCTCATGAATTAAGAAAGTGTGCATTAAGAAAATGTGTCACATTTCTAATGCAAATGTCTGCCTGAGAGTAGTATCAGAACATGGGATTAACCCACAAATGTAAGAAACCCTCTCAAGTTTCTTCTAATACAAAATGCTAATAACATTTCCCACTGCGCAAGTAACATTTCTATTTCCTTTTTAATGTACAGTTTCCAGCTGGTTAGCCTTTTATCTGTCTTGTTTCATAAAATGCTTTCATTTATGATCCAAAATACTTGCAGGTGTCTTCTTATCTGACTTTCTTCTTAGGGATAGTGGCAGTACAGGTAGCCTGAGGTTTGTTTCCAATCCTGTTGTGTCTTGGTACAAGTGTTGCTGTGCTGAAGTGTATATTCTGACATCTAACTCTGTAGGATGAGCTTTCTTACTGTTTTGTGCTAGCCCTTCCGTGTGACATGAAAGGGTTGTGGAGCTATGTAGTCATCTCAAATCTATGCCAATATATTGGTCATCTATGAATTCATTTGGAAGTGAATTATATTTATTTGAAAGCCAAAATGCCATGGAGCAGAAAATAAATTGTTCTATGCATGTGTTGTCTTCCTTAAGGAACACTTCTCGACAGGTTGAGTACTTTCTAACTCCAGTCAAATAGATAATGAATTAAAGTTTGGCAACTTGATTTGGAAATTGGGTCCTCTGCTTGTATAAAGGCAGTACAATTAAAACCATCAACACCCTCCGTTATGTTGTTCCATCAACACGTCTCAATTTTAAATGTGAAGGTAAGCTTTTCTTTTCCCCATCCCTTACGTACTCCACCTTCTGAGTCCAGATTTGCATGTGATGGAATTAAGCACGTCACTGAATGTGGGAAAGATTTCTTTATCTTTTCCTCCCTTGATTAAATGCCTCCGCATCATATGTAATGCAGGGGTGCATCAGGATGAAATTTGTACACGTCTTTTAGTGTTTCTATTATGGGCATGAGGAAGTAATTATACTGCAGGTCTGCTCTGTGTAGGCACTTGGTGGGAAGTGATGTGTTCTGGACTGTGTTGGTGTTGAGTGGAGTATATGCTGTGGAGTACTGCTGACATGCAGATGACGCCTGGAAAAGGTTGGCATGAAAGCGTTGGAGCTTGTGACAAGAAATGCTGCCAAACAAGTGGGGAGCCTCAGAGTTGAGAGCAGAGCCTAAATATATAGAGCAATGGTGTAAGCCTCTTTCTAAGGGGTCTATAAAGTCTAAGCAAAGCAGTCCTGAATTTGCTATTGGGAGGCCTTTGTGTCTGCAGGGAAACTTGTACAGGTCTGCAAATAAAATAGACCGGAAACCTTTGATATAAGTGGAGTAGTAACATCAAAGCTGTGATGTGTAACCAGCAGGCGGGCGGAAGACAGGACAGTATGATCCTGTCTTCCTCATTTAGAGGTAATTCGCTGGCCAGAGATAACATGCAGTACAGGAGCCCATTGACTCCCAGAAATGCATTGTACATCTAATAATACATGTAAGTGAATAGGTTAACATCATTCTGAGATTTATTAATAAAGATAGCAGTCCCATAGCAAATGGGAAGAAAAAACCCCAACCCATGCCTTGTTTAGGTAAGATATTTGTTTCCTTAGTAATCTCTCCTGGGAAGACCTTGGTACTTGTAAATGAATTTGCCGCCTACCTTGTGTACCTTCATTTTAATGTGGGGATTGAGGAGGAGCCAGCTATCGGAAAACCAGCCAGAGATGGATGCGTTGGAAAGTTGCCACTAATTACTGTGGCGTCTGACAATTAGCTGTTGTTAAGCCTTTCCTTGCAAGTTCTCAACCGTGCATCGGGAAACAAAAACAAGGACCTGGAGAAAGGCAAGAGCTGTCCTTGTAACGATCTTGTAAAAAACATTCTGGGCGTTTGTTATTTTGTTAATCTTACTAAAACCAGAACATAGAGTTGATTCTGATGTGGTTCCTTTCTAGTGGAGCAGGCAGGATTTGACAGACCCAGAAGCTCTTTGGTTATTTGCTGTTGGGCTCTGTCGTAGTCTGCAAACTTCTTATGCCTCTTACCTATAAAACAGCTTTGAGGCTACCTTTCTTCACGGGAAAGCTGTAAATGAGTAACATCTACAAAGTGTTATTGTTGATGTTAATCTTAGAATTCTTAACAAAAACTAAGATTTAATGAAAGTAATAATAAAAAGATTCAAAGAAACCTTGTAGTTGGTTTCTCACATTTGTCTCCAGGGTCTTCTGACTTTGTTTTTACTTTGTGGCAGTGATGAATAGCACCAAGCCTTTTGCAAGTGTCTCAAGGGTGTAGTTAGTTAGGAGAAACGATTGAGCTGGAGCTGGTAGGTATCTCAAGGCTTTTGTACAGAAGCTAATTCCCTCCCCTCCCCTCAGGAATCAGACCTGCTCTTTCTCTGAAAATGACTTCTACACTGCTGGGACAATGAGGATTTTGATTAGAAGGGCCAACAACACAGTCATTTCTTCCATGTCAAAGGAGATGTCGGGGAAGAAGAGGTTTTTGCATCAGTTGAATGTCTATCTTACTGAGCTTGCATTTCAGATAATGTTTCTTGGGCAGCAAGGCCCAGAGCATCTTCCAGAGTAGTTTATACGACCCAGGCTTTGCACTGACTTGTGTCTCTGTATAATTCCATTGACTTGGAGGGAGTGACACGTAATCTCTAGACAGATCTTGAGTCTGGTTTAATATGCATTTCTGATCTATAATACATGCGCATACAGGGCAATCCTTTTGGTTACCACTGAAAGCAGCTATATCTGGGACAGAAAGTGGCAGCTGTTTGACAAATGTGATAGAGTAGGTATTATAAAAAGAACCAAAGTGAATTTCCTCTTCTTAAAACTGATTAAAGCAAAAGCAGTACTGCGAATGTTTATTGTGAGCTTAATGCTGCTGCTTTGCAGGGTTGTCTTGCTTGGACGCTTTACTGTCCCTGTACCTATTCTTAGCGTGTTTACCAAAAGCTGTTGTGTGCATATTGAGGGAGCGCTGTGTTAACTCCTACTGTATATGGACTATTTGTATGTTTATGTGGAGCCTTTGGGGGAGGGAGGGATTATGCTCGAGCTCTTCTGTCACCTTCTGCTTCTGTGCTTTATACATCTTTAGGAAACGGAGGTTAACGTTTCCGTAGTATCTGAGCGTATTGCAGTGCTTTTGTGAAGTACTGCCCAGTACTTGTTGACACTGACCTTTGAATTCGGGACTCATGGTTGAACTGATTTCATAGCTTGCTGCTGGAAGGGATGGCTTTGGTTCCTTTCCCTCTCTCAGCTCTGCAGTCCAAGTCATTTATATGATGCCTCAGTGAAGTGATTCAGGTTGATAATCCAACAGCAAACTGCTTGTGGGTTTTTTGGGGGGAGGTGAGGGGTTGGTTCCCTTAGTAGTAGGATTTGGGGGGGAGGTTGCTAGGTGCCCCTTCTCCCCTTTTCTTACTGTTAGTTTACTGTCTTAATGATCCTCCGTTAGGATATTCCTGTCTCGATTCCAACCTGGCTCTCCCAAGACATGAGGTGTGAGCATTGGCAGTGCCCGAGGAGGAGACCCACTCACTTGTCAGGGGGCAGGGAGTATCTGTGTATTTTGATATTTTTACCCAGCTCTGGTACTCTGAATTTTGCTGCCCCAAGGCTATGAGGGATAGATGCCCGGTAGGACCCTGCCTGTTTCTGTTGCTGAAAAGGCAAAGCGAGAGGCAGAGCAGTGAGAAGCTAGGCTTGCTGCTCGTTTGCTGCTGGAGGGGATGGTAGGAATAGGCACGTGCTACTTGGTGAGGGCAATCCTGTATGCACTTGGCCGCTTCCCCTGGCAGCAACAGGAGTGGCTGAGCATTGCAAGGCTTGGGCAGATGTAGCAGAGGTAGTGGGACAGTGACAGAGCTGCTGTGCTGTGTCAGAGATCTGCTCCTGCGCTCTTTTATCTTTATTGCAAATCTAGAGTCTGCTCAGGACCAACGAGGGTAATTTAATGAAGCAGGGGGACTTGTTATAAATGAATGCGCTGAATGGACAAGAATAGTTCGCTGTTGTGTATGACTATGAAGGTCACTAGAATAGGATGCTCATTTTTCAGTTCCTGCATGCTGCTGGGTGAAACAGAGGTTTGTGCTGACACATGCAGTTCCTGTTAATGGGGACTGGAGTTGCACTGAAAGAAGAAAATGCCTTGTTTTGAAGGCTACTTGGTAGCGAGACAACTGGAAAGACATGTGGTATTGGTACAAATCTTTTCAGACTTTGGTGCTTCTTTTTATTGCCTGACTTCTTATTCTGAGGCCTTCTTACTATGACTTCTGGTCTTCTGTTATGAGAAGTTAAATTAATAATCTCCCTTATTTCCCATACATGGGAAGGAATGTCTTCATTCTGGTCCAAGTTTAACTGCAGATGAGATCTGTTTTGGGAACTGCGTTATGCAAAAGCAGAGGGAGAGGAAGAGGAAACAAACAGTTGTGTAGCCTACTCACTTTGAAATGCAGTTTTAATGGTTCCCTGGTATTCATGTAATTATTTAACTGGCTATGCGATCCTTGGGATTATTAGTCTTTCCAAGTAATAACTAGACCAGTAAAGATATCTTGTTAAATTGAAAAAAAGAATTGGCATACGTTGTTTTCAGTATTGCATTTTAGTAATTGTTTGCAATGACCTTTTGGAATCTCAGAGAGAAAATTTATTTGCTTGACTTTCTCCCAGAGCAGCTCCTGGCTATCTTGATACAGAGCAGAATTGAGTTGTTTTGGTTTTTTTTTAATTACATTCTGACAGCAAAGCCTATTCTTCTGTGTGTGTTATAGTTTTGGCTTTTTTAAAGGTTAAGCTGTCTTTAACAGGACTTCCACAGATGTACTTTTGAAACTTTGGAGGATTTTGTTGGTTTTTTGGTTGTTTTGTTTGTTTGGGTTTTTTTTTTTTAGCCAGAATTGCTTGTCCTTGGTGTTATTTCAAAATAATGCTTTATTTATTTATTAATCTAAAGAGAAAATTCTCACTGTGTTTTTAAGTGTCTAGAGGTGTGATGATGAAAAGGTGGTGGTTTGTTGTTAGATTTTTGTTTGGGGTTTTGGTTTGGGATGTTTTGGTTTGTGGGTTTTTTTGTGGTTTTTTTTTTTTTTTTTTTTTTAAGCTTAAGAGGTTGTAATGTGATTAGGTCATAGACCCTTATCAGGTTTAAAAGAAAAAATCCTTTTTTTTTTTTTTTTTTTTTTTTGTTAATTTTAGCAAAAGTTTTGTGAAATCTCGTTCCTTAATGTCACTGGATTGTGGTCACAGCCCACTGTGGGTTTGGTATGTAGGAAAATGTCAAACATTTGAGAGGGCCTCACTCCAGACTGTGTGTCTGTTTGAAACCTCTTCTTGGGGATGAGACCAATGGTTCCTCCTTTTACCATTTTGAAATGTCTCTTCTGGCATTCTTCCTCTTTCCTTTCTAAAATCTGCCAACTCTTGAGATAGAAGGGTCTGAAAAACAGATTGTGTGAAATCTCTCAGATCAACTCAGTATTTAAGTATGAGTTTTCACATGAGAGCCCACTGCACCGTGTGTTTTCCGAAGCTGTACTTGGAGAGGCTGTGAGAGCCTGGTCCTTCCAATACACCAAAGTAAGCTCTGTGAAACAAGGGTCAAAGAGCGGGTGCTGCAAAATTAGGTTTCAGCCAAGTTTTGAGAAACAAAATTGTACCGATGGAGATCTGCATCTCTCAAGGGAAGATAAGTCTCCAAAATGAGTGTCCAAGCTGGAACAAGAGAATAGACACTGTAAGTATCTCCAGTAGTTCAGTTTGCAGCTGGTCCTTCCCTGCCTCTCAGTCTGGTCCATTAAGGCACCATGGTATCTAGAAGGACTGAAATGCTGGAGTTATTTGCATAGATGACAGAAGTGAGTGGAATAATCAAATGGGGCCCAACCACATGTCTCCTTAGATCCACGTTGAATTGGAGCTGGGTGAGCTCCAGCATGTGTGATTTCAGCCCCCTAATCAGTCTGGTTTTTGCACATCATAACTTGAAAAAGTGGGCTTTTCATCCTTGAATCTGAATAGACAAAACCTGAGGGGCACTCTCTATTTCCTGCTAAATTCCAGATAAGATCTACTGTTTGAACTTGCAAAGCAGTTTAGGTGTGTGCTTCGCTGCTTACAGGGCTCCTGCAAAAAGTTTGATCCACCCCTTCATTTCGCTGAGTCTGTTAGGAGTGAATGGTGTTCCTCAAGCTGTGAATGCAAGAATGGTTTAGCTTTAAAAAAAAAAAATAAAAAAAAAATTAAAATATCCCCTGCAAACAGATGATGTAATGCCCAAGCTCCATGTTTAAACAGTGGCTAATTTGCCAGGGGATAAACCAGAGTTAAATCTGTCAGGCTTTCTAATTCCCAGATTCAGCAGAGCTTTGTTCTTTGTGTTTTCAAATGCAGGATATGAATGTGTGTCCAGGGCTGTTGGTGTGATTTCCTTCAGCTTCTGTAGCTAAAGAGTTTGTCCAGGGGCAAGAGAAAATGTTGCTGTAAACCTTTTGTTGCTATAACCCTTGATAGGTATCTTTTTTGTTTTTAAGTTTTACTCTGCGACTGAATTAAAAACAAAACCATCCCTTTGGTGAACTGCTGCACTGCAAAACAGGGTTTCTTCTGAATTTGGATCTTGTGTCTTTGCAGGCACCTTCCTTTCGCCAAGCAAGATTAGCTTCCTGCAAGGTCCCAGGGACACTGCTGGGTGGGAGGCTCCATGCTTTGCAGCTGGTTTGGGCTGCAGGTGGACTGTTTACTTGGTGTTTGGAGTCTCCTAGACAGTTATGTACAAAACGAGGAACACTTAGTTTTCGTGCATGTAGCTTTTTTTTTTTTTTTTTTTTTTTAATGAGCAGCTTTCTCTGCTGGTGGCAGCTCTGACCCGATAATGCTTCATATCTGCTGACAGGAGGGGACTTAGCTGTGGTTGGTTGTGTCAGAGGGAGGTTTGTATCAACACTTTTTTTTTTTTTTATTTCCCCCCAGGATTGTCTGTTCAGTGGGATTTTTCACAGACATATTCCTTTAATCTTCAATTTTGGCACCATTTCCCAGGGCTCGTGTAAGCAAAGAATTTTGCCAACTAGCAGGATGAACCAGCACGTGCAACAGGGTTGGAGAGATCCAGAAGCTTTAGTATCTGCCTGTGATGATGGAAGAGGGAAGAAGATGCTATCATGAGAGACTGAAGTGGCAGTTAAAGGAATGGTTTCTATATTCTCTACCTTTTTATATTGAAAAGCAAAAAATGTCAGTTTTCTAACTTGGAGCAGCTTCATATTAAAAGTTGACAGTCTTGGGTAAACCTATTTCTTTGCGATGTCAGTAACTAACTTGGCATGCTGGGTGGTTTCAGCAGTTTTTCTTTCTCTAAACAGTGCTGGCAGAAAACTGAGAGCAAGTAGCGCTGACGCTGCGCTTGGTCTGGAGATGTTGCTCTGGAAAACAGTCACTTTGGGAGAGATCGCATCTGTGAGGAGACGTTGCTGACTCACAGCATCGATATCTGCTGGGATGTGCTTGTTTTAAACAACTGGATTTCAGAAGCTTATAAAACTTGCAGAAGGGGGTGGGAAGCTGAGAGACTGTCCTGCAATTGATGGTTTCTTGTTTTTTCCATGGTTTCTGTTGAAAACTAAGAGTAGTGGGCTGGTTGCAACTTATGGTGGAGTTGTGCTTAATCTGTTCTGTTTATTATTATTTTATTCCTCACACTCCGCTTGCTCACTTGACTTCCTCCTCTTTGGCCTTGTTTTCACATAAATCGTTTTTGTCAGAATTTCCTTGTTCTCTGCCGGCTGTGAAGATACCAGCAAACATTAACTGCTCTTGAGAACTGCTCAGAGGTGCATGGTTTTGCAATGGAGACTGGATTTAGGTGGAGCTTCTTGTATGGGCTGAACTGCCCTATAGCTAGCAGTGATGGGGATGTGTAACTGTGGACTGGTGCAGACAGCAGGCCTTTTGTTTGATTGCCTTAGCAACCCTGCCTCTCTGAAAGATGAGATGTTCTCACTTGCACGTAGTGTTGTTCACAGGAAGGCTGGTTGTTTCTCATGAAGCAGGCCTGGTTTGGAGGACTGATCTCAGGAGACAGTGGTCCTCCTATTCCCTCAACCCCTTTTTTTGACAACAGGAGGTCTCCAGCCAAAAGAAGTCTGTGGTTATCTAGTGTTTGTCCCCCAAATCCCAAGCAGTGTGTCCTGTTGTGTCTCATCCTTTGCTATATCTGCTCCTGGGGGCACAATGCTCTGAATTTAAATAAACTGTAGTCCTTGCTAAATATCTGTCAAATATTGACTTAGTCTGTAGCGTGAGCTGACTAAGCTGAAATTAATGGTGTAATTCTAGCTTGTTTGGCACGTGTGTATAGGCAGTTTCATTGCAGATGGTAGAGGAAATTAAGATCTTACCTTGACTCCATCTCAAGGGGAGGAAAGAGAAGCCTCAGGCTTATAATGGCAGTAAGAAAAGACTTGGCGGAGACGTTGGGGGGAGTGTTTGTAAAGATGTTATTTGAGGGTGATAAAAACTCTTCCTAATGAGTGAGGTCATAAGACAAAATTGAGGAGTTGTTGTTAATTGTGTGCTATTGCAGATGTCTTGAAATGATCTCCTGCGTTCTGGTCCATTGCCATACCCCTGGGATAATTTTTCTTAATCTGTTGAAAATGAGATCCAAAAAAATGAGACAATCTGTCTGGCTGAGGTTTCGGCATAGATCAGCAGACACAGTGCTGGCATCTGCTGGCTTCATGTGTTCTGTGGATGCTTTACCCTCTGTGGAGACAGGGGTATCTAGAAAGAGACTGTGGCATCTCCTTTCCTTGCGTTGAGGAGATATGGACAACTCCATGTGTTCTTGAGATGCTACTGCAAAATGACAAAGCACTGATGCCTCCAAGCAAAGAAATGGAGATGCAAAGAAGTGTCTGACGTCATATGAGTCATCCGAATGAGCTGATGGCAAAACTGGAGCTAAAACGTGCAACTTCCCTTGTGTTTCAGAGCTACTGTGCAGCCTGTCCTTCGAACTCCTGGGAAGCTTGTGGGTTTTTGAGGTTATCTTTGAGAGGTTTGTTGCTGGCATAAATGAATTGTGAGATTCAAAACAATAAAGGTGCAGCTTCAGGACCAGTCCTGCTTGAGTGACTGCAGGGATCTCTCTGCTAGTACTGTGAATCTGGTGGAAGCTTATGTAAATGGTGAGCTTGTGAGTTGTTGGGGTTTTTTTAAGACACCTTTTTTCTCTTTATAGTCCCCCTGCCCCCCCAGCTTTTTGCTGCAGTTTTGATGCAGGCAGTAAGATCTCCATTGTAGCTTTCAGCTTTGTGGGTGCTTTATGCCTGCAACTGATCAGTTCCTAGCTGATCTTCAGTAGCCTGGAGAGCAAATGTAATGCGGCAAATTCATTATATGCTAAAATATTTATCGTATTACTGTAAAGGTCATTGAAGGCAGTGAAGGCTCAGTACGATATGGTCCTGTATCTTTCCAAAGATGGTATCTGTCACCACGCTCTTCTGAGAGCAGTATCTCTTCAAGTACCTGGAATAACTTAGCCTTGGCACATGCTTGTTGAGCTATGTGCTTGGATCTTCCGTAGAATTGTAGAATCACAGAATTGCTTAGGTTGGAAAGACCTTAAGATCATCAGCTCCAACTGTTAACCTAGCACTGCCAAGTCCACCGCTAAACCATGGCCCTGAGCACCACATCTACACGTCTTTTAAGTGCCCCCAGGGATGGTGACTCCACCACTTCCCTGGGCAGCCTGTTCCAGTGCTTGAACAACCTTTTCGGTGAAGAAGTTTTTCCTAATATCCAATCTAAACCTCCCCTGCCGCAACTTGGGGCCATTTCCTCTTGTCCTATCACTCATTACTTGGGCGAAGAGACTGACCCCCACCTGGCTACACCCCCCTTTCAGGTAGTTGTAGAGCACGATAAGATCTCCCCTCAGCCTCCTTTTCTCCAGACTGAGCACCCCCAGTTCCCTCAGCTGCTCCTAATAAGACTTGTGCTGTAGACCCTTCACTGGCTTAGTTGTCCTTCTTTGGACACGCTCCAGCACCTCAACGTCTTTCTTGTAGTGAGGGGCCCAAAACTGAACACAGTACTCGAGGTGCGGCCTCACCAGTGCCGAGTGCAGGGGGATGATTCCTTCCCTAGTCCTGGCCACATGATTTCTGATACAAACCAGGATGTTGTTGGCCTTCCTGGCCACCTGGGCACACTGCTGGCTCATATTCAAGTGGCTGTTGACCAAATAAATAGCTGTTATACTGCATCTGAAAGTTAACAGCTGTATTTAATTTTGCTGTGTGTACTCTCACAGGCAGGCATGAAGGGTAGAGCGGGAAAGGAGTCTTAATTTAACCTTGTACTTTTTTGCTTGATTTAAGTAATTTGCAGAGTTGTATAAAAATCTCCATGATCTTATTTCTGTTAAGATTATGGTAATCTAGAATTGTTATTAGTGCTGAAGGGCATTTTTGCGCCTACATGTGTAAGAATGAATTACTTCTTGCGTAACATCATTTGGAAAGATAGCAAAGAAAAGGCTTTTCAGCAATGAGGTGGGCTGTGATTTGCCTTTCCCTGAACCACAATATGAAGTATCATTTGGCAAATGGATTCAGGACTGCAAGGAACCTCTCAAACCATTTTCACAGGTGCATGAGTGGTGGTGCATGACTGTTCCCTGTTGGAGGGCCCTGAATGGTGTAGGATATGTGACTGACCTATTTGCTGGTAGTTTTAGCATCTGGCTGGGATTAGTTGTTCAGCCAACTGATACCCAATTCCTTCTTATAATGCTATGTCTTTAAGCAACAGTTAGATGATTGGATGCTGAGGAGCATTTTGGAGTCCAGCCTTGCAAATACAGCTTGTTAATTGAAGCTACGCTCGCTGTCAAGGCTGCCTTTTTAAGTTCTGCTGTCTGTCCTCCTAATGATATTCCAGTCTCTCTGGCTTCTCATTGACTGCAGATGAAGCGCTGACTGCAGTCTGCCTCTGATCGTCACTTTGTTAGACGGGGACTGTGGTTCGTCTGCCAAGCAGTGGCTGCTGGCACGCACGTTTGTCACCTGTAGCCACTCCTCTTGCTGTGATGGGCTCTTTCCTCATTGCACCGAGAGTTTTGCTAATTGGAAGTGAGCACTGAAGGGGACGCATTTATTGTTTGGTGTCACGAGTAAGCTCTTTGCCTGAGTGTGCGTTTCAAGCAGCTGCATGAGGTTCAACAGCTTTGTCTGTCATGATCAGACAGATCTCTAGATAATCTAGCAAATCTCTTGATTATGAGGGTGGAAAATAATATGCTTTGATTTACAGATGTTGCCGCACAAAAAGTGCCTCTGTGAATTCTCTGAATGGCAGTATCTGGGTGTGTTCGGCATCCTCAATTTCTGAGTACCTCCATTTTCTGAACATATCCTGAACTTCTGCATACTTTTCTGGACAGAGTATGCACTTGCTTGCACATACAACATGGACAGCTGTTTTACAGACAGCAGATTATTAATAATTTTTCAGTAGCATTTTAAGCCAAGTTAAGGGATTCATTGGGTCAGGAGTCCTTGAAGTTTACAGTAAAAAAGACAAGGGATGATAGAGGCTGTTGCCCTATGTCTGATTTTATAGACAGGGTTGAAAAAGGGAAGGGGAGGAAGCATATTTTGAATTAAATCCTCTAAACACCTTTTCCTTCTCTCCCTTAGGAAGTTGTAGACAAACTTGGAACCATTTTCCAGGGTGTGTACCTCTATGAGCAGTGGAAGGGGGAAAGAGATGCAGCAGGCATGTGTATCTCACATCTGCAGCTTGTGGTGGCTGTTTTGGTGAGGGTGCACCAGCAGCCAGGAGCATTGCAGGTATTTGTGAAGGGTGTTGAAGTATTTTCTCCTTTTGGGCACATATGCTCTCTTGGTTATAAAATGACTGACAGATATGCAGAAGATTAGGACATATTTTCACAACCCCTTGAAGTTGTGGTAAGCTGGAAAAAAGAGGTCCTGTGGTCTCTCTCTCCTGGCTGTGTGGTAGACAGTTTGGGAAGTGATCGGATTGAATCTAAGCTTTCTTCTTGTTTGCGAGGTTAGTTGTAACCTCAGTCTGCTGGGCAGCCGCACTGTGCTTTTGCTGGGACAAGGAAGAAGAGAGATGATGGGAGGGTAGAAATACTCTGGTTTTGGTTTGAAGAACTAACGAATTTATTGTGTTAGCTTCTCTGCTAGTTAAGGTGAGGGCAGCGTTCAAGTGGAAGACATTTAGGTTGGGACTCTTGTGTACTGATATAGTTGTCTACAAAGTTGTTTCTTTTTTCTTTTTCTGAGGTCTGCTTTATAGTTGGCAGAGAAAAAGAACCATTTCTGTAGCACAGTTCATCTTGTCCGAACTAGACACCTTGAACCAATCAAGTTTTATGTGCCCCAGAAGTGCCTGCTTCTTTTGCTAGCTGTGGAGAGCGCCAGACCAGCTAGTTTAGGCATAATGGTAATTGGTTGTGGCCAACTGTGACACCTTATTGAATGAGAAGTGGCTTATGCAAGGGTAGTTTTGGAGACTGTACAAGCTCCTCGTAGTTGCAGCTTCCTCCTCCTCAGAAGAAGGAAGAGCCGATGTGGTTGCTGGATCTGATTATACCACGTGGTAGCGGGTTTGAGGTTTGAAGCATGTTTCTGGCCATTTTAGTGAGAGTCATTGTGTGATGGTTCAAATATCAATGAAGAAAGTTGAAGGGCTTTGTTTCACTCTCCTGACCCTGGAAAGATTGGCCAGTTTGTCAGCTGTGATCCAACCACAAAGCAAAGGTCCAGCTAGGTGGGGTGATATCCTGGTAGCAAGCTTGAAGCAGGACTTAACTGCATTCACAAAGGGAGGAACGAGATAGCGTAAAGGGTCTTTTCCCAGTGATTTTTGTATCTCTGGTCAGATGTGCATTGGTGGAGGAAATCACACTGAAAACGACCACAGAGCTTTTTGTTTTAACTCTCTAACTTGAGCCTAGATCATACAAAGCAAGCCCTCTGAGCCCATGAAGGGGGTTTTGTGGAGGAATAAAGCTTATTGTCAGCTGCGGTGTTCAGACCCTTGGGAAATTGTGACTATTGTCTGGGCTATTATTGCTTAATAAAAGCTTTGCATTTCCTCATTCAGTGTCTTGAAAATCTGGTTCTGTGCTTTTAAAAATAACTCAGCATGAGCCACAATTGGGAGCATTCACAGAGGAAATTCTTCAGCCGTTTAAAACAAAGTGAAGGGAGGGAAAAAATCATTCCTTAAAGTGCTTTTACTTGTCTGTGAAGAGTGTGTCCGAGCTGCTGTGCTTCTGCTGTCTGGAGGAAGCACATTGGGGCGAGAGCCCGGTTCTGTTCCCGCTGAAGGTTTGTTTGCCTGCAACCTTCAAGGATTTTGGGCCCAGCACTATCCTAGCTGGAGAACCACTACTGGGACAGACACACTGAATGTATCCTCTTGGGTTGGAGGCGATGATCCTCTTGTGGACGAATATCTCTGGGCAGGTGGGTGGCTTAGCATTCACTGATGGGGTTGATGTATTTTGTGCTTGATGCAAAAGGGAGGAAAGTGTTTGCCTTTCTGTTTGTAAGGGAGGCTGCTCCAGAAAGGGTAACTTTAGGGAAACTGAAACTCGGTCATGCACTGAAGGATGTGCAGTATTTAGGGCACCTGCTACTGCAGGCTCAGCGCTGGCTTTGGGGTGCTGCCTCAGTGCAGAAACTGCTGCAGGCTATGACAGGGGTCACTAGTGGGGGGGAATGGAGCCAGCACTTGAAATGGAGCCAGCACATATCGCAGCTAGCTAGCCTAACTGCTGTTGGGGTGCTGGGCAGGGGAGTTTTGGGTTTTTTTGAACCAGCCAGCGCTGGGGTGGGGAAGGGGGGTAGAGGAGGGGTTGCTATGGGCTCTGCAGCGTGTATCAGCCCTGAAGTTGGCTTATCTGTAGTTTTTGTTTGTCCTGACTTCTGCTGTGAGGTCGTAGCCCTACACAGAAGTCCCTGAACTATTTTGCAAATGCAGTTTTGGAGGCTTATTTCTTTCTGTATGTGTGTTCTTGGGTTTATTTTCCTTCTGGTGTGGAATTAATTATATTGCTTGTTTCTTATGTTCTGGCTTTGACTATGAGGAGGAATGTATTCAGGTTCTTTTGTGTTGTGTGTTGGGGTTTTTTTTCCTTCTACAGCAAGCAGTGCAGTTTCTGCTGTTAAAATTTTCTGGACAGCAGTTGCTGCCCACGTACGGCACAGAAATGTGTGTTTAGTGGTTGCAAGGCATGCTTGCTCTGGGTGTGCCTTGTTTTGTTCAGTGTAAATGTCTACGTATATGATTGGCCACAATTTATCATTGCCATTAAGCTAGGGAGATATCATTTATATTAGTAATTTGTGCTTTGTGCAAGCCAGAATTATATACACTGACTCTTGATTTTGAAGTAAGTTTTCTCTTGGAGCTGCGTGTTTCTTGCAGGATAGAGGCCACAGCACAAGGAGGGAGCTGCCTGGGATGATGCTGGGCTACAGCAATGCCGTAGAAGACCCTTGGTAGGGAAGAGGCTGATGGCTGGGCTGTCAACTCAGTTTTACCACTGAGATAAGAAATTAATTTAGGCAGAATATGCCTCTTCCGTGCCTCAATTTCTCCACTGGAAAATGAATACAACATGATTTGCCCTTTTACTGCATTGGACAGCTTGCAGACTCTTCAAACTCTGTGTAATGAAGTTGGAAAACAGACAAATATGAACATTGGAGAACTATCTTATCTGCAAGGTGTGGTGAGACCCTAGCGCGAGAGAGTGGTGAAAAGCCTAGTGTTGGTGTGTTTCCAAGCAAGTGCTGAGATGCCTTAGACATGGCATGCTGCGAAGTTCAGCGTTAGTTGGACCTTTTGCCTACAGGCAGCAGTGAGAGCAGTTTCTTTTCCTTCAGAAGAAGGATAGAAAGGATTTGTGAGTGTGTGTCCGTGTTTATTAGGAGCAAGCAGGAGTTATGCTTCCTTTTACTGTCTTCTGTGGTATCTGTGATATGCACAGGCGTGTGCAATGCAAGATAATGGGGACAAGACATAGCCCTGCAGTAGCTAAATCCTGTCACACCTTTGTGTGGATTGGTATTACTTGAAATTTTCTAGGTCATGTGCACCATTAAAATGATTTCCATGCCTGTGTTTGGAGAATCTGCTGTGCCTATTTTCGTTTATATCCATGTGACTGATCCAGGGCCATATGTTAAGAATATAACTGCTTTCTCTTTTTTTTCTTTTCTTTTTTTTTTTTTCTTTTTAACCATTGGTGTCTAAGTTTATCTAATAAAAATGCAGACTGGAGCTCTTTAATGAGGCGATAAGTCATTCCTGCCTCTCTTCTTTTTAAGACAAAACCACCTCACACACTAGCTTCTTTTTGTATGGACTTCTGCTTTGCATTTCTACGCATTCATCATAGCGTGAAGTCTCTCACAAAAGGCAGTAAGAAAAGACTGCTGAACAGACCATTTTGGCGTGCATAAACCTGAACTCTCTTGCAAAAGGAAAACCCTGAGCTTTAGCAGGGGAAGCCACAGGCTGTGTGTGAGTGCATGTGATGTTAGTGTTTTGGGGAAAAATAAAAAATAAAAAAATACAGTGCTGAGTAAGTTTAGCGTGGTCTTGAATTGTACAGCTACAGCTAAGAACAGGAGCCATTAGGAAGCAGTTTGCAAGGGGAAATATTTCCAGTTTTGTTCCTTCCCTTTGCAAAGTTGCAAAATTCAAGTGATTGTTGGAAGTTTCTGCCACCCAAAGGAAAGTTTTGTTATATTTCTGGCACCTAACTTCTTGGTTAAGCCAGTGGTCGAGATTGTGTGCAGCAGCGTGTGAGTGGTGGCTGGGGGGTGTGTGGCATGGCTGGACGCTGATGTACGGATACGCCGTGTCAGATTTTGAACCTTCAGTTCTGGGAGGAAATAACTTTGCTACAGGAACAGCTCTGGTTTGTAAGCACACTGCTGCGCACGCTGCTGCATCAAATGTACCGTGGTTGTGGTTTGACAGCTGAAGTCAGAATACGACTGCTAAATCAGATTACGCTTGCACATGGTAGCTGGGTGTGAAATCCCGGGTGGCTGAGTGGCACCGTCACCGACACACCGCTGTGCGGTTGCACAACGTGTTTTCTGAAGCGGCAGAGTCATCTCCCTGAGTTGCCATGCCTGAACGCTCGTTTGCGTCCCAGCGCGGCTGCTTGCCGCTTTTGCCAGGACATCTGTTTGTGGGCTTGTACTGTGAACTGCATTGCTGAAATGTCCAAATTGGGGAAAGGAAAAGATGCGCTTGTTTTGGAAGGGCTTCTTCCTCTTTTCGCTGCTCACAGGTTGATCCTGTGTGTGGTCGGTGTGGTGACAAGCTCCAAGTTGGGGCCCTAGTCTCCTTTTGCTAGAGAAGACCCACCATGTGGCTATGCACCAAGACTTGCTTCACCAGGCTTACAGAGGAAGAGAAGGAGGAGAAGGGAACCTTAGCAATTCCAAGTTGTGATCCAGGGATTGAAAGCCAGCGTTTTGGTGCATAAAACAATAGATCTGTGAGTAATTGATCAACCATGAAGTATGTCAGAACAGCTGAAAAAGAAGTCGATGAGTTCTCTGAAATGCCGGCCCATGTGAAAAGTTTCTGAGAGAAGGTAGTCAGGGTTGTCTTTTTTAATTTAATGACCTTTTTTGATGGGCAGTCAAACCCTACTAATCAGATTTAGCAAGGCCTTGCATAATAAGAGGTGCTTTATTTACTGGCTGCATATTCACTCATAGACATTGAGGCACAATGATAAATTATTTAATTATAGATATCCAAAGAAGTGAGCCAGGCGCCTGCTGGGCTGCGTTGTCTCTCTGGCTTCCCAGCTTTACATGTTCTCTCGCTGGCTAATTCACAAAATCCAGCCATTTGCAGAAGTGGTCTCTCGGTTTTTAATGTTAATTAGCGAGGTTCTGCTCTATGAATATTCCTGTAGTATGCACTTTCAAAACATACAAAGTGCTAAGCTCTTCACCCGTGTAACGAGCATGTATATAGCTATATTGTTAATTAGCTGGATCCCTCTGAGGACATGTGCCCCTCTTGGGAATGGTAGTTTTGGTGTTTAGCTGCTAGTTAGAACAAGTCCCCTCCGAGACTCACTTGCAAACTTGTGCCACAGTCAGGTTGTCAGATTTTTGGCCTTTGTTTTAATCATTAGTTTCTCCTCTGTGCATTCTACTTACTAAACAGTGCAGTTTCTAGTATTAAGTTATTTTGAGATTTGCCATTAGTACCTTGTTCTAATCAGTGCCGACAAAGCGCCTGACTTGATATGTGTTCCAGGTAGGGGTCAGGATTTAAGCGTTCTTCAAAAAAGCTTTTATGCTGCAAGAATGGTGCTCCTTGTGCTGATAACAGTTTTATATCTCTGCCTCCTAATAACCATCCTGTGATAACACCTTCTTCGTCCGACTTAAACAACTCTATTCCAAGGAGGGATTTCCCTCTGAAAATGTGGAAGTGCTGTTCGTTCTGCCAAGTCCAACTGGGGCTTTATTATTGCTGTGATTTAATATCCTTGCAGATGGGATGCTCCCGTTGCGGGTGAAACATCTCTGAGAGATATCCTCTCTCTGTAGCTTGGTAGAAGAATGTTCCCCTCCTTGTTTTAACACCAAGGGCAATAGAATGATAGAAGATGGTACTCTTGCTGTATGGGTAAATAATATGACTGTAAATGAGAACCAAGTTATGCTTTAATTTTTATATACGTTCAGGATGAAAAAGCAATGTGAGATCAGCAGGTCTTTCCAGAAGAGGAGGGTTGTTCTCAAATATGTGTACTTTGTCCCTAGTTTTATGTTTTCAGTATCATCCAGAAAACTCTTGGTTTTGCCTTTTGATTATAATTTGCATTTAGATTGGCTGCCTGAAGGGGAGTTGTTTGCAAGGGGAGATGGGGCTATATGGCTCAAGTCTCTTGCAGATCTGGCTGAAAGTAATGGCATTTACATAAAAACCATTAGCTCTGTTATTGATAAACATGAAAGGTATCCATTTCATTTAATTTTCTGATGTGGAGTCCTTAATATAAGCATACAATAGTACTGCAGTAGTAACATTCCTGCCTCCCATCCCTCCTTACTGACCTCTTGTTGTTCTAAGGGCAAATTTTGATTGGGATTTTGTTGGTAGGGAGATGTGGAGTTATTTCTATTCCAATTTACTGAAGTTGCTAGTTGTCTTGCTACATCGTAGGGAATTATTTAATGCTCATCTTAAGAGGTGTCTCTAGTAATTGAACGGGGATTTAATGTCTCCCTGAAGCATAATTGGTCTGTATGTGATGTATACCAACATGTATGTTTAGCAATGGGTTTTTCTTTTGTCCACATCCCAGCACAATTCTATGGGTAATCTTTTGCTTAATCAAAATGGGTTTAAGCAGAAGTTCAGTGGTTCCTTATTAAGGGGATAAAGGGTGTTGAAACAACAAATCTATTAAAGAACATCTTTGGTGCACACTAGATCACATCCCATCTAACCCTTCAGGACTGTGTCTTGATAAAGTAGTTTTTGTGGCCAGTGAGGAAAAACCTGTTTCCCTGTGTAATGTTCTTGACCACAGGTGTAATGGTGCATTGGTGATCAGCATGTGTCACTATCTCTGTAGTTAACTGGTTTTGTGTAGCTATTGCTGCTACTCTCTTATATAAATATATTGCTTTACTCTTGGGTTGGATCAGGTCTGTCCTTCTTGAGAATGTCCAGAGACAGCTGGTCCCATAGTTGTTTTCAAACATCACAGCATTTGCTTGAGAGACCATGCTGTGAGCTTTGCAAGCTCTTCCAGTTCTTGACCTCAGTATTGGGGATGTGTGGCTGTGTCTTGTTTTTGCATTGCTTAGCTGGCCTACTTCTTGACTTTTTTTTTTTAAATTGTTTAATTTTTTTTTTTCTCACTTTGTGTATGTTTACAACTTTTTCCCTCTCTAACAGGCTCCAGACAGATGAGTAGAGAGTTGGGTAAAGGAGAGACAGATTCCAGTTTTCCAGTTGATCACCTTGTACAGTAAGTACCTTAATATTTCAAGAATAAGATTTTCTGTAGTGCCTAACACTGGCTTAATATTGACTTCACTGGGGAGCAGCATTAAGTCTGCATGCTTGGACAATGTTGTCCTAGAAATACAAGCTTCCTTGGCTTAACTTGTGTTTTGGGAGAAGCGTGCTCCAGCTCCTTTTATCTGAAGTGGTAAATTTTATTCATATTCCACTTCCAGGAGTGTGCACGTTTCAGCAGAGCGGAGAACTGATGCAGTTATGTCTTGTACCTGCTCAAGGCTGTAGGAAATCAACACTAAAGGTGTTGCCACATAATTTAGCAATGTGTCATGTGCAGCTTCTTGTGCTGCAGAGCAGAGGAGACTCTAGGGTCAGGAGAGCAAAGGTTCACCTCCTCTATTCCAGCCTTGTTGGAGGTGTTGAACTCAGTGAGGAGGGTGGATGAGGGACCTGCCACGGCACATTTAGGGGTTACTCATAAAGGCATGCTGTGAAATCAGGCAAATGAGGCTTGGCTTGACTTGTGGGCTGGAAAGGGTAAGAAAAGAACTGGAAAGTGTCACCTAGTTCATGGTAAGGACGGCAGTTTTTTTCTGAAAGTAGAGGAGAAAATCGTTATTTCATGGGGAATTTTTACACATTAAAATATCTTGCATGCATGCTAATGGGCTGTAAGAGCGAGCCAGTGCTTTATGAGGTGTCTACAAATATTTTTAAACTTGCTACTGTGAGGGACTTGCTAATAAGTACTGGTTAATTGGAACATCTTGGCCCATCTGTTGCAGTGGCATAGTCAGACTGAAATAGTTAACTGCCTACTGTAGGTGTCTGCAAGCAGGGAAACACTCTACTTCTGGGTGTAAAATGCAGGTGCAGACACAGCAGGTGAGTGTGGGAACTGCATGGACTGACTGAGACAACTGCACAATTAAGTTTATTGTAACAGTCTGTACTAGTTTTGGCTGGGATAGAGTTAATTTTCTTTGTAGTAGCTAGTATGGGGCTATGTTTTGGATTTGTGCTGAAAACAGTGTTGATAATACAGGGATGTTTTTGTTACTGCTGAGCAGTGCTTACGCAGAGCCAAGGCCTTTTCTGCTTCTCACCCCACCCCACCAGCGAGAAGGCTAGGGTTGCACAAGAAGTTGAGAGGGGACACAGCCGGAACAGCTGACCCCAGCTGACCCAAGGGATATTCCAGACCATATGATGTCATGCTCAGCATATAGAGCTGGGGGAAGAAGGAAGGGGGGACATCCGGAGTGATGGCATTTTTCTTCCCAAGTAACCATTACATGTGATGGACCCCTGCTTTCCTGGAGATGGCTGAACACCTGCCTGCTGATGCGAAGTGGCAGATTAATTCCTTGTTTTGCTTTGCTTGCACACATGGCTTTTGCTTTACCTGTTAAACTGTCTTTATCTCAACCTATGAGTTTTCTCGCTTTTGCACTTCCAGTTCTCTCCCCCGTCCCGCCATGGGAGTGGCTACGTGGTGCTTAGTTGCCAGCTGGGGTTAAATCACGACACCAGTATAGCATGGCATGCAGGATGTCCTTGGTTCAGATGTTCTATTCCTACCTACTACAGCATTGATTTAGCTTGTTATACTTCTGGATTCAGAGCAGTCTTTTTACCCTACTTTTGTTATGTGCCAAACACAGTGGGGACTCTCTTCTCAGCTGGTACTGACTGGTTTGACTACTGTAACAAACGCGATGGTGAATAATAAAACTGGAAGTAGCAGAGAGGTCATGTGAAGAACAAATGATGCTGTTATTGACCAACGGTGCCATCGTGCCATGGTATTAATCGACAGATCTAATCCCAGTATGTGTTTAGAGTCAGATCTGCTGACTTCAGTAGCTAAAATAAGTCAATACCATTGAATTCTCTTTCTCCTTGCATATCTTAAGTAGAACATAGTAAGTTGCAGCCTGACAGCTGTACAATCCGCTGAAGGCCAGAGGGCTGCATAGTCTTCCCCGAGGGCATAATTTGGCCTGCAGAACATTTATTATGGCTGGTGTCGTGTGTAGCAGGCTCAGCATTGACCTTCAGAAGCTGTTATGCATTTGTGGACCTGACGGCTGGAGGAATAAATAGAGGAGACAAGGATTTCAGGTTTGGAGTCCTTTTGTAGGGCAGAAGACTGTGATTAAAGCAAGAAGACTGCATGTATGAGTTTAGGTCAGTAGGAGATAGCTGAGCGAAGGGCTGTTCTTGGCAGAGAGCTGGAACAGAAGAGATGCTAGAAACACAGTCTGTTTATGATTGCAATGGAACAGAATGGGAAAATAACCTGTTTCAAGGGAGTCCTTAACAAGTCATTCTTATGCAAGACTGTTTCGGTGGCACTAAATATCTAAGTAACTGGGCTGTGTCTGGAATATAAAAATATTTTCAGGAGACTCATCTTCAAGCATCACCTGAGACTTCCTGGCTTGGTAGCAAAGCTAAGTATTGTGGGAGGTTTTATTGCGGGTGCCTTCCTATGAGGATGTGGCATCATCTGTATGAATGTGAGCGTAGGTCTGATGCTTCCTGTGCAAGCACCAGGCTTAGCTGTGTACATGCTTGTGTGGTCTTGGCTCACAACTCCAATTAAGAAGGCTAAGCGAGAGCAGTAACTTCGGTATCACAAGGAGGATTTGTGCTGCCTGTACCTCCTGCCTATGGTCCTCCTGAGGTGTGCTGGGCAGTGAGGGACATGAATTCCTGCTTCTTACTGCTGTTCTTCTCAGAAGCTGCTATAGACTCTTGCCTGCTTCACTAAAAACTCAGAACATGGCAAACAAACACGTAAGCTGTGGGAGGCCAGAGGTCTGTCCTGTCTCCAGCAGTGGACGGTAGAAATGGCCTTCATCTAGCATCAATTTATTTAGCTCTTATTTGAACCCACATGTGCTTTTGGTCTCTGTCCCACATGTTTCAAAGTTTAACTTAAACTTTGTGTGATGAACCACCTCCTTTTGGTAACTGAACCTGCTGCCAACAAGTTTACTGTAATAAGCTCCTGTTTAGGGAATTGTTGTTTGCATGTTTGCCAGTTCCATGCTGTCTTGGGTTCTGTAGATCCCTACCATGTCCCCTGTCAGAGGTCTCTTTTCCAGACTAAAATGTCCTAATTAATTTGACTGTCTTTACAGAAGGTGCTCCCTGTCTTTGACCATCTTCACTACTCTTCTGTCCTCTTTTGTATTGAGTGTAACTTTTGGTCATGGTTCACATCTGTTTTTTTTTCTCCTCTCAAATGTTCTTACAGTCCTACTTATTAGAAGCTTGAAACAACCATTAGGTTTCTGAGGGCCTGTCCTTTTGCTTCAGTTATCTGTATTTATAAGCCTGGTAAAGAAACTAGGAATTTTGTATGCCCCACATAATAATAAGCCATAGACTTATTTTTTTTCTAAAAAGTTTATGTGTCTAATCTAAAGACTCTATCAGAAAAGCTATGAATAAACCTGATACATTCCAGTGCACTGAGTCACTAGAACAATATAGTATTTACCAAGGAGCCCTGGCAGACATTGTGTGGCTTTGTGCTAAAGCTGTCAACCAGGATATGAGATGTATCTTTGTATCCTGCAGCAATTTTGTGAAACTAAATGGCTGCTGGTGTGTACTGCATCTTCTAAATGGGGACAAAGAACACTCTGGATGTTAAACCTTCTCCCTCTCTCCGTTGGTTAAGAGGGGAAATTATATCAAAAGAGAGAATTAGTCTTATTTAGATAAATATAAATCAGTGTCATCAAACAGGTACTGGTTCTGCAAGGGAAAGGCATGCCCCTCCATCCCCTGTGCTTTGCTTAAGTGGTATTTATTTTATTAGTGCTGTGGCTTCCAAAAAGTAGAATGGGAATACGTGATTAAAATCTTAACATCCAGGGTTGTAGTCACAGGTCTGCAGTGATGGTCTGCAGACTGACATGCCTGGGGCTGTGACATATCTGTGGTTTTATTTATCTGCCCTGACACATATCCATGGCTTTTGTGCTGCCCTAGGGTGAATCACTGCTCCCACAAGGGTGGTTAAAGTTCTGCCCTGTGGGCAGCCTGGGAAACCTGGGTCTCAGTTCAGCTAAGGAACAGTTAGGTGTTTTCCTCAGCACTGAGTCAGAGCTGCATGGATCACCCAGAGCAATTTCTCCCTGTGTTGAGGCTTGTCTTCTGAGTCCTACGGTATCCTCCCCCCATGCGTCCCAGCTTCATGGCTATTCTTGTGACTGGGCTTTTTTTCCTCCTTCCTTTCTGCCACCTTCCCCAGTGCTTCCTTCCTGCTTTTAAAATCAAAGAACCCACACAGTGATTTGGGCCTGTCTGTGCTTCGCTGGTGGCTTTTGTTCTGTTCAAAGAAGCCAAAGGACCTGGCTTCTGTATGCCTCAGCCAACCCCTTGTTTCAAGGGGCCCGTGCTGATCACCATTAGGGTATGGTGACCATTTCTGCCACACCAGTACCATGCCAAAAGCCCTGCAATGCTTCTGCACCAGTCTGTGGTATCACAGTACTGTAAATTAGACCTACAGGTGTGTGCAGATGAAGTCCTCATAGCAGTTCTCCTGAAGCAGCAGGTATTTCTGCTGTGTCCAGGAAAGTATGTCAACAAATGTACTATCATTTCATTGCAAAGAGTTGTCCAGACACTGGTAGTAAAACACCAGCTCCCTAAAGCCTCACCTGGCCTGCCAAGATGTGCCACCCTGGGCACACTGAGCTGCTTCACACAGCCATACAGTCCTGAATCCAAGCTGCAGTGTCCTCCCTGTACAGGGAACACATATGGCACAAGGAGGAGGAGAGAGGGAGAAAAATACATCCAGAAACCATAGGTTGATCTGGGGTCTATCACTACCCAGGGTGTCTTAGCCCCTGCTTGTCAAAGTGAAGGACTGTTGGCAGGAGGCTTTTTCATTCTTTCCGTGCCTTCTTCATATATATATTTATGGTTCTTTCTCATTCTTCTTTTTACATGTGCTTAAGCGAAGTTGCATGCAGCTAGCTTGCCAGCCCACAGACAGCCTACTGTAACAATTTCAGATGTAGTTTAGTAAGATAGTAAATTGAGAGTAATTTTTAATCTGGTTGGGATAAGAACAGCCAAATTGCTGTTTTTCTTGTTGCTTTCAGCATTATTTTTGGCTGGGCAGTCCTTAGAGGGTGTATATGTGCCAGACATCGATCCCTCTGAAAAAGGGATCACCTCTTCCTGGACAGTACTGGAACACTGCATCTATTTTATTTTTTTTTTAGTACATTGACTGAATAACATAGCCAGTGTGAAAAGGGCTTGTAAAATGGTGAGTTATGTATTGGACTTTAGCTCTGCCCAGGAAAATCTGTCGTGATGGAGAGACTCCATGTAGGGGAAACCTCATGTGTTAGCTTGGAGCAAGGGAAGGTTTTGAGACCTTGCTGGGATCCCCGCTGTGATCCAGCGATGCTAGGGAAGTGGTATGCTATAAATGGTAAGCTCCAAGACGCCAACTAGCGCCATCACCCAGTGGACTTTTTAATTTAATATAGCCATTGAAATTGAGACTTGAGGCTGCGTGGGACAATGCTGTAATGGTAGAGCTGTAACAGGCTGCCTTTGTGGCAGAATTACAAAGCCGGCAGTATGTGCTGAAGTGCTCCTGCTTGCTAAGCCTGAATATCAGTTCGGGTTCTGTTCTCTTCCCTTCCCCTCCAGGAACTGGTTCATATTTAGGTAGAATAAGTCACTGTTTGTGTGTTTATTTCTTTTCTGCTTACAGTTCTTCTTGAATCACACGGTGGGTTAGAAGAAGAGAGCTCAAGTGAGGCTAAAACCATCAGGTTGCATGCAAGATCTTCCACGATGTGTTAATGCAGGTCTACAACTCTCCATCTTACTTACTCTCTTGGTGTTGCTATTTTTTAAATAACAAAGTGCAGCTATCCCCTGTTGGACTGTGGCTCTAGCTCCCCTGCTGCTCTTCTCCAGGCTGTTTCTTGGGCTCACTCCTGAACTGCTCCTGGGAGGGTATCTAAGCAGATTCCCTCGCTATGTTTTTTATGCTGTCTCTGCTACAGGGACAAGGCTCTAGACCAATTTCTTTCTGCTCCTCTGTCTTGTGCCTCCATCCAAAAAGGAGGGGGGAGAATCTGACCATTCCTGTTCAGAAATGTCATGTAAGACTTCCTTTTGAAGCAGGGATAAACATTTATTGACACATTTGAAGCAGCAGAGATAAGCAGAGAGTTACTGAACTTGTAGCTGCGATTTTTATGTTGAGGTAGAGGATCATCAAGCTTTTCACGTGTGTGCTGTGAGGGACCATTTTCTGCCAGCCTTTTCTTCATACTTATCCACAAGCATGGTTTGTGGGGACCTGTCACTGAACATGTGCTCTCTGCTCTAGATATCACAGTGGCTGATAAGAAGCCATGTACCCTAGAGGCCAGGTGGCCTGCTGGGGCAGTTTCCTAGAGCTATTTACAGAATGGGGTGGAAATAGAGCTGGATTATGCCAGCCTGGAGAACTGTGGGATGACATAGGATCTTCTCTGCAAGACAAAGTATTTCTTGGCTCTAACCTCTGTCCTGGCCAGGCAGGTAAGTCCAAATTCAAATTACATCTGTATTTGCCAAAAGGATGTTGCATGTGGATGATAGATCAGCTTGGAAGCTGGATGGGGGCCCGGGAGTTGAGCCTGCGGTGGATGCCTCCTTGTAGTCAGATAAGCCTCATTGAATCTGGCCTAATAGTTCCTTTGCTCTCCTCTGCTCTGGTTTCTTCCATTGAGCACCCAGGTACTGTAGCAGTGATGTGTGATGGTTCGTTCAGGAGGCGCTTCCGCTCCTGAGGAGCGTGTCTGTGCCAGCCAGGGGTATGAGGGCTCCATGTCACGGGAAACGTCAGCTTCTGGATAATTGTAAAGCAGAGGCCTTGACCATTTGTGCTCATTAAAAGATTTTCTTGTAAGAATGGGGTCAGTAACCCTGGGGACTGGCCAGGTATCGGTTTGATTTAAGAACTTCTGGCTTTCCTTGATTTCTTGTGGGTGAAGTATCATTCATTTATCCAAAAAGCAGGTACTGAGTAATTTCAGTATATATGAACTTTGGCACCTAGGAAGGGAATGGTGTGGGAGACAAGAATACTCCAAGGTACAAAGCCTGAGAACCAATTAAAACTTGCTTGTGATATGAAAATGTTGCAGTAATTATTTACTATAATAAAGCTATTTCAAAGTGGTTAAAAAAGTGTTAAAGGGACTCTCCAGGAGGTTTGCATGACTGGGAAGTAGGGAACAGTGTGTGCCAGTAGCACTAACTTGCTTCTGTGAGTAACATCTTTAGATGGCTGAACATAAATACTTTCTAGATAGCCTCAGACTTGATAAAAGATTGATTAGTGAAATTTCAGTTTTGATAAAAGTGCATTAGCTCACATTGTCAGATGAAGTTTTTTTCTACACTGAAGGTTCACGTGGTAGTTTGGAGAGAGGCCCCTGGGAACAATTGTGGGAAGCACAAGTGAAATCCTCCTTGCTTTTGTGTAAGCAAGGAAGTTTCCAGTGCAACTTGATCACAGAAGGCCCTGATATGAAAAGGATTTACTTTGTGGAATTGTTCTGTCATCACTCAGCAGGATAATTGACTTCTGATTAGGAAGAAAATATAGCTGAATGTTCATGTTTGAGGTTATAAAGTCCTCTTCAAAAGGCAGAGCTCTTACTTAAACAGTGACTGCTCTGGCAAGAACAGGATGCTTGTGACTCCATTATGCCGGTATTGATCTAACAGCTGTTGTTTAAACAACTTGTTTCTCCCTCCTTCCTCCTCCTGTTGCAAATCAAAGGAAGAGTGGGAATCAATGTTGTTATTTTTCAAAAAATAATAACAAGGTTATTAACTTTTCCACTTCTGGAAATGTTTTTGTCATGTGCTTTCTGTACTCAGTGAGTCTCAGACCTGCTGCTCTCTGGGTGTTTAGCTGGAGATGCTGGTGCTTGGGATACTTACTTCTTGCAGACCTTTCTTCTGTTACCACCTCCAAAGTGACCCACAAGCTAAAAGCAAGTCAGGATTTGTACCTCCTGCAGGCAGCAGAAAGGCTAATATGGAAGTCATGGGCATCTCACTGTGAAGAAGATGCTTAAAATTTTAGAAGAGGAGATCTTGGTCCAGAGTGGTGAGCAAGGGGTGCAGCTTACCTTGCCAGGAAGACTCCTGGGCAGAACAGGTTTCCCTTCTGCCTCTATGAGCAAGCTTCAGCCTGGACCTGTGTTAGACAACACTACAGAAAAACTTATCGGGAGACTTGAATCTCTGTTAGTAATCTATGAAGAGTCAGACTATTGTTTTGCATGTTAGTATTTACACTGTTGAAAAGAGAGTGGGAAGATTTTGAAAGCTGGTGCTAAGTTGGTCTGGATCTGGAACGACTTCAGAGGCATTTCACAGTGCCTCAATCCTTTGTGCAAGAGTCTGGTGGCAGCTGCTGCTCTGGACAGTATAGATATTATGGGTTATATTGCAGGTCTTATAAGGCAGTTCCTATGAAAGCACTTTCAGAAGAGAGAGTTAAGTTGGGAGCGGTGGAAGGTGAATGTATTGCTGCACTGAAACTGCCCTTAAGGAAAGGAGGATGCACTTCTTCCCTTTCCCCTCCCGCCTTCTATGTGGGGCAGCCTGGATCCTCTGCTTCATCCTGCTGATCCAGCTGCTGCCTTTCCCTGTGGACAGATTTCGTGTCCTTTTAATTCTGTCTAGAGTGCTCACCGTGAGGCAACACAGAGCTGATGCCTTTGAGGAGGAAAGCAAGCCTTCATTAGGTCTCTAGGGAGCTAATTTATACTGATACTCTTGCATTCACTAGTAATGTGTGTTTGTTTCTATACGCTTTTGCTTCTGAGATCTTATTGTAAGAGTGAAATGAAGTTTCAGTTTGCTGCTGTCTGCAGGACTGTAACTGCACAGGTCATAGTTTCAGATCCTTAGCAGGAAGGGCGGGAGAATTGACAAAATATTTGGGCTGAAATTGGATGTTTTAGCCTTCTGGTCAGAGTTGGGTTTTGTTGTTCTCTCTCAGCAACTTGTGGATTCTTTCAACCTTTAACCTTTAGACTAAAGCATGTTTCAGTACTTATTATTAGTTTATTTTATCAGTGATACTAGCAGAAGATTAGAAGGTGTGTGGGAGGAGTGATCTCATCCTTGCCAGCCCTGATAGAAGATACCATTGGTGTATTACTATCTGATGTTGGATTTTATTTCAATACAGTAAAAAAAAAATCTTAAAGTAAAATGTTTGTTATAGCTAAGCTTTTTTCAAGCCATGATTAGAAAGAAAAAAAAATTGGGACAGAAATTGGCTACTTGCTATTGAACATTGAGCTTTCCCTAATAGCCAAAACAGAAAGTTTTATACGTCTGCCTTGAACACAGTTCACTCTCTCCAGAAACCTCTTAAAATGGAGCGCAGCCTGAATGGGAAAGCTTTTAAAAAGTCTGCTGGAAATCCCAAATCAGCAGGGATTAGAGAGCAATATCAACAGGAGAAAACAATTGTGTCTTCTGCCCGCACAGCCTGGAGGTTGTTTTCAGAGAGGTTCTCCCTTTTCTGGAGAAGGTGAAAATGCAGAGTGACTTAGAAGTGAGTTGTGAAACCTGGTGCTATTGCTGGGTCTCCTAATGGTTTTTCTTGCTCAAATGAAGGTCCTGAGTTTTGTTTTCCTTCTTTTCGTTTTATTCAAAGTGTTCCCATTAGATTGTGTGTGTGAAAGGGTACTGGATACTGTCTGAGGTAGATAATAAGGGAGTAAGCCAAGAGCAGCATAATTTATAACATGTGAAGTGATTCTCTTCAGAGCATTAATGAGTGGTGACCCAAGCACAGGTATATTGTCTGTAGGTTTTTTCCTCTTTCCTCCTAAACCTATGATCATTTGCCTCCCTGGGCAACCTGTCCTTCACCACCGTTAGCTTTGTCTCAGTTTTCGTCTGCATTCAAAAGTTGAACCACTTTATCCTCAATTGATGTGTGCTCCTGTAGGGTGGAGAGCGCTGCGGTGATATAAAAGCATTTATAATAGAATGGCTCATTCTTGCGTTGGGAGAGGAATAATGGGCGTGAGATACAGCTTTATAGTTATAAAGCTATCTAAATTTAGAGTGTGGTTGTGCATCGTAGCTGAACTAATATAACGTCAAGCTGGTGCTGCAAGGAAAGGTTTTGCTCCCAGCGTTGTGCTCCCACTGATCTTCTTGTGCTGACATGTATCTGATTCCTTCCTTCTCAGTACAGATAGTTTCCTTCCAGCTTAAGTCCCTGAATCAGCTCACTGTAGATCCAGGCTTGGAAGCTAGGGAAGAGATCTCTCTTTTCAACAGCAACAGGCCATTAGATCAGCTGAGCGACAGTGCAGAACCACGTCCTAAGTGAAGTCTCTTGTGCCAGTAGTGCATGTCAGTATTTGAAAGGTATTTGCAGTTGTTCTGCTTTCTCCCCTGTGATAAGTGATGTGTGGGACAACCATTGTAAAAGCAGTGCTTTCATATTACTTTGTTATCCTGAGTTAAGTTACTTTTCCTGGAAATAGCTGCATTTGCCTACAGCCACCAAAATAAGTGCAGAGAATTATGGGCAGATCATTTATACGGCATATGCTCTGTGATGTTCTGTGTGTTATGACCAACTTGAAAAGGTAATTAAAAAAAATAAGTTTTGCTGTTTCTTGCTGGTTGTTGTTGGATACTTAATGGAGCTCGTTGGCAGAAAAGTGCTCCCTCCCCAGGGATCTTTCCAGAGTCATTAGATTCAGTGAAGGATGATCTGGAAGAGTGTGCCACATAAGAAACTGCTGCTTCTCTGAAGTGTAGAACATTTGCTGGACATGGGAGCTCAAAAGGGGCCCTGTCCTCAAAAGGCATCCCTGAGCAGCTGCAGGGTGATAACAGAGGTGTGCTTGGGATGCTGAAGGGCAGCAGGAGGGTTACTATCTCTCTCTCTATAAATATGTAATACAGATGATACTATACAGGGGAAAAAAAAATATCCTTTAACTTAAAGGGCAGTGTTGATCCCCTGAAGGAAAATGATATTATAATGCCACAAATAAGCAGCAACTGAGAGTTAGAAGAAGACTTTTAGTCATGAGATATGTAGCTTTAAAACAGTAGTTTGGGTGGAAAAAAGGGGGCTGAGTTCAACAGCCAGTTGGCTCTTTGGAAAATATTTTGATGCTTTTCAGAGAGGTCTTTGAGTTGGTGACTGCAGCAGGCTGTACTTGATGTAGGAGGTCCTGAGCTGTCCCATGCTTGTTTATACTCACTATGAAGATTCAAGGCTACTGAGTAATGCTTGCTTTGTGTGCTAGGTGTGTGTGTGCATGGTGTTTGCCTCCCTTGAGGGCAGGAGCAGGTGAGCACAGGTGGGGCGTTGGTGATCTGTAGAAAGTCATGATGGCAGCCTGCAAGGTGGCCTCTGCAAAATGTTTCACCTGCAGAGGGATGTGGGGCGAAGATTTGCTGCTCTTTTGCTCGGTTGGGTCTGTCTTCTGAAAAGCATGTACTTTCAAGAAGGATTTTAATGCATTATCCAGTTGTTAATGTGATAGTATTTTTAATGCTGTATTTTGAGGGAGAAGCCTTTGCTGAACATAACCTTGGGCAAAGTTTGGAAAAAACAAACAAAAAAAGCAAAATGGGAATCGATAAAGAGTTGGCAGTCATACAGCTATGGGTTTGCGTGGGAAGGCCAAAAATGTGCTCTGTCTTTTATCGTAAAGAATGAAATAACAAGGCCTGGCCCCTGCCCCTTGCCTACACAGGCAGAAGCGTACCCCCTCCTAGCTCCAGTCCTCCTCCAGCCTTGACTGCTGAGCCTCAAACCTTACCTTGAAGTTTAGAAGAGGAGGGCTGCTCAGATGGCAAAGCGCCCCGTGCGTTGACGCATTGGTGTATGGCTGTGAATTCGGGGCCTCTCTGTTCTCCTGCAGGCTTTCAGCCTCTGCCAGCCCTGTGGGCAGAGCTGCCCCAGGCCTCAGTGGTCCCAGACTTCCTATCCTTTCCCTGTGCTGGGTACAGGCATCAGGTCATCCATTACGCCACCTCTCAGCTGGTACCAGTTAGCTGCTGCTGCACGGTGCGGATGTGCACCGTGTTGGAGGGCGCTGCTCTGTGTTGTGTCCTCAAAGGGCAGTGGAAGTCCAAAACCTGTCCAAAAACTGCAAATGTTTGTTGGAAGGACCCCAGAATGGCAGCCAGGAAAGGTCAGTGCAGCTGTCTTGCATTGCAGTGTGTGTTAAAACACAGCAACATTTCTCATCTGGAATTGTCTTGATTCAGAGTTGTCATCAAGATGAAGTGTACTGCAAATACATACATTTCTGCAGGAATTGCTCTGAATGCAATGGACACTTTTAATAATATCTCAGTATCTACCTCACTGTGTGCAGTCTTAATTTAACTAGAAGCCAAGGGCATAGATGAAATGTCGAGCCAAAAAACTTTGACTCTGTCACTAAAAACTAATGCATGCAGTTGAGGTGCATTATTTTAACCCCTGTATTACCACCATCCTGAGTGAGCAGGTTGGAGAAGAAGCTCTGAGCTGGATGGCAAAAGAAGCAGGTGCCTGAGTGGGAAGAGCCCGGACTGGATCTGGCACGTGGGGCTGGGTGGAGCAAGCAGTTGGGGTTCCCTGTGGGTCCTGCCTCTCTGCAAAGGGTCGGAGAGGGGGTAACTAAATGCAGCAGCAAACATCTGCTGGCTCTACCCCAAATGTTTCTGATGTCTCCTGGCTGTGCCAGATTGCAACAGCACATGTAATACTGCAATTGCACAACCAGCTACCTGCTTCCCTGGCTATATTTCAGGTTTTCCTGGGTCTTTGAAACTGCCTCTGCCTTGGATTAGCAAAGAGAAGATGGTGGCGACCTGTGTGGGGCAGTGACAAAGCCGACTTACCAGTGCTGACCCCAGTATGCTGTGGCATACAGCAGCCTGGTTTTGCAAGGGATACATTGCAGCTTCTATGGGAAGTTGCTGTGACCATGCAAGCTCCCAAGAAAGCCAGCTGAGGCGCACTGCATTAGTCTAGGGAAAGCTTTCCGTCTTCTGTGTTTGGTCTGAACACTGCTTGCAGCCCCAGTCTCCTGACTTGCTGAGCACGGTGGCCAGATGGTGGTGAAACCTGTGCTGTGCCCTGTGGGGCATGGTGTTACACTATAAATGTAAATGGAATATAAATTATATATATAAAAAAAACATAGTTAAACTATGTTTCTGTAACTAGTGTCTGCCGTTGCATATCTGAGTTCTCCAGAAGGAACACTGTGCGACAGCATTTCTGATGGATGGCAATATCTGAATAAGATGACCATGCTCCAAGGTGGGTTTTTAAGCCAGGCAGGCTGGCCCAGATTACCAGTGAAGTGGGGTCAGAGAGCAGCTGGAGATGTGATGGACAATTTGAAAATGTCCTCATCTCCACTGTTGTAGGAAAACATAACCTGAATGACATTGAATTTGAGTAAAATAGAGTCCAGAGCATGAGACTAGATGATCTGAATGGCAGCTTATATTGCCAAACTCTTACTTCCTTGATAGTTCCTTTAGGTTGAAGAATGCTTTTAACTCGATGCACTCACTGCATATGAAACCAGTGGACTTGCAATTGCTGCTGAACTGGTGTGTCCAAGGGATCTGCAACAGACTCTGCTGCACATAGACATCTGTTTTGCTGTCACAGTGAGGAACCTGTGTTTGTCCAGCTCCAGGGCAGTGGATGTCACTCAACAGCTGATTGATGGGGGAAGAGACAACAGTCTTCATCTCTGCAGAGAACCTCCTTCTGTGTTCAGCAGCGTAAGGCAGAAGGGATCTTTGTGAAGTATGTGTTAGACAAGAAATTAGAATGGAAACAAGGTTTTAAACTACATATTTTTACACTATTATGTTCCTATCCAAGCTTCTCCTAGGCTATACATATGTTGGGGTGAGATTTTTTGAAAACTAGAGGATTTTATGCCTTTTAGTGTCTTAAGTCTTTGAATGTGCTCCACTTATTCTTAGGTTTCCTTTCCAACTGCATCATTAAATGTATTTCCAACTGAAATATATACTTAATCAGCTGCCTCAAGGGTTTGGTTTTTTTTTAATGGGCCAGAACTCAAAATATCCTTATTTTCATGGTAAGATCACAAGCATTGGCCACCACTGTGTATTTTGGCTTTTTAGTTCACATGTATGTTTATGCATATTCTTCCTGTCCTTGCAGATGTTCTCAGCTAGATCCAACAAACTGACCCTTCTCCTCCTAAATACAAAAATTTCCATGTCATTTTAGCAAATAATTGACTGGTTTTCTTCTGAGGATAAGCTCTTTTTTACAGAAGACAGCGGTACTACTGCCCTGCCAGTGTAGGTGTCTCAAATACTTCATGACTCTTCTGCTTTTTTTGGTAAATATTTCACTGCTCCTTTTTATCTCCACTGGTTCTCCCTGCTTTAACTCAGTAAATTGGATTAAATTTACACTAATACTATTTTATTTTATCACATTGGAGAGTGGTGTATGTGTTTCAGTATATGGAATAGAAACCTTATTTGGAATGGTAACAGTAGCTGTTGATGGCTAGGCATAAAGCTACTTTGAAATACTTATGTGTGCTGATATAATGTCTAATTAGAGGGAAGATGGATGAAACCTGATTGTTACTGGATTCGCAGACGCTTGCCTTGGGCTCAGTGGGGAGGAACTCAGCCAAAGCTGAGGACTCAAGTCCCTAATTGGAGCATTGTGTGCGGGAGACACTAGAAGTGTTTCTCCTCTTCTGCCAGGAGAGAGCTGGTGTTATGGCAGGCAGATTTCTGGAGGTAACAAGGACACACGCTCTTCCCTACCTGCAGTGGGGCTCTTGAACTGGCAGCGTGTGGTCTGAATGTAGGTAAGTGGCCCAAGAGCCTGGGACATTTCCTTGGACGGTGGCTTTAAAAAGGTGGGTGTCTATAAAGTGGTGTTGGGAAGCAGCAGTCCTGCAGGGAACGGCTCTCAAATGGGGGAGACATTTCACAGCGTGAAGCCCAGTCAGTATGGAAAGGCTGCAGCACCTTTGAAGAGGAAAACCAAAGGAAGAGCAGTTGAATTGGTTTTTACAACTCATAAAGGGGTGGTGTTTCTTTAAAGCTTGTTTGTAGTGCTCATTCTCGCTTCTGACCTGCATGGCCAGAGCTGACTTGCTTTTTCTGCAGAGTCAAGATTTCTGTTGGGGCAGAAGTCAGAGGGAAATACGAGGTATCGGCTCTATCCTGGCTGCGTGCTGGGGAAGGCTGCTGGACTGGAAAGGTTAATTTGCATTTTTAATGGTGTATATATCTATGGGGCACTTCCTAAGTAGAAAGAGTAGATACCTTATGTTAAAAGTGCCTGAGATATTAATTCCCCTCTCTGCAAAATAAGGATAAATACTTCTTGATCTGCCAAAAGGGGCTGTGTGGGTTTAATTAACGTTTGCAAAGTGCTTGTGGATAGCATCTTTCATCTGAGGATCTAAAGGCAAAATATATTCTAGGCATTCTCGCTCAGCTTTGCAATTATTCCTCCAGCTGTCATGAGCTGTGCCAACAAAAACTACTCTCCTGTCATCAAGGGATTGTTGATGCCTTGTGACTTGTTTTGATTTTGATACTCTCTTCCACCCCACTCTTTCTCCCCACACACTTGCTACGCAAAATATAGCATGCTCTCCAAATCTGGGGGAGAGAATAAAACCTATTCTTTTCTGTCACAAACTATTTGTGTCTCATGTTCTCTTTTGCCCCCCTTTTTTGGTCTATGCCCTTTGCAGGGGGGATGGCATCTTTTTTTTTTTTCTTCTTCTTTTTTTTTTTTTTTTAAATTAAATCCCACTCACTCCAGAGAGGCATGCTGGCCTGTGCACTGTCATTTTTTATTTTAAGGTAGATGTGAAATACTAGATGAATTCCTCCATTCCCTGGACTCAGATATCCCTGAGTTCATACTCGCAGCATTTCAAGCCTAATAATTTTTAGATTAAATAGTCGTGGGTTCAACCCAGATTGAGGTACAGCCTTTGTACAAGACCATATGTGTATCTATGTGAAAAGGGAAGAATGCCTCTGGTTTCCAAATGCATTTGCAGTTGTTGATACTTGCTGTGGGACTGGGTCCTTGCACTCTGTGTCATGCTGTCTTCATCCATCCCAACACGTCCTTGCAGCATCATCACATAGTTGGTGCTTGGCAGCAGTGGTTGCCCACTGCAGATTTGGGTGGGTTTGTAGGTGGGCTGAGCACAGACTGCCTACAAAGGAAGTACAGACATGGGAAAAGGGTTTTGGGAAAACTGGGTACCCCAGAGCACCCCTGTAAGTCTTATCTTTTAGGTAACTGTGGCTATTACTGTTATTCTTGTGAGGATTCATTAATCTTGACTTAAAAAGCATATGAGATTTAAATATTTTTTTTTTAACTTGAAGAAAGTGCAAAATATCATTTGAAGTCTTGGAACGTTTAAGCTCATAATTATCTGTGGGAATGAAGGCTACAAAGAAATTACTTCAAGAGTAGCTATGTATGGCTGCTTTCATCAACCTGTGTGTTAAAGCTAGATCTGTTTGCTTTAGCACTTAAACCCTTGCTCCTGTTTGCCCTTCAGATGAAGTAATGCTGTGGGAGAACGAGCAGGAGTCTGTCCCACCGCATGCATCTCTATTGGAAAGTAAGCTGGTTCTTTGTGGCAAGTCCTTTTATTATTGGCAAGGGTTTAACAGCCAGAAAAATAAAATGTAGTGCGCCAACTTGTTTTCCCCTCTTTAAATTCCAAGTCTTACATCGCAGAGTACACAGCAAGATGTGTTTATTCTCTGCCTCATGCTTCTGGCTTGAGGGATTTGATGCTCCGAATTGGAATGAATATCCTTGGTTCCCACTAAGGGTGGAGGGAGTTGTGTGACTTCATGAAGATTTGTGTCCATGTTTGTCAGTGTGAACTTCATTATGGGAGTAGAGATGTCTGACTCCCCTGTAAAATGTAGCAAGTTTCTTCTCCCCAAAAGAGAATTCTGAATTCTGCCAAGTGTGTCGTTGATGGTTTTCAAAATAATAAATCTTAGCACGGTGCATGCACTTCACTCCTTACTGGAGTCTGTGATGTTTGTTGGGTGAGGACAGCAGTAGCTCAGATGCAATCCACCACTGCCTCCCTGTGCTTTGGTGCTGTAAGAGGGAATGGAAAAATCTGAGTGAATGATGACTTAACCAACAAGTTTGATTAAAACAAGAGATGAGCTCGTCTGAGCATCCTAGTAATCATTTGCTTCTTTTATGCAACTGCTGAGACTTGAGCTTATGGCAGCACATTTCCTGCTGCCCCTGGGATGTGTGTCCTTTGTGGAAGAGGTGCACCAGGAGGGGTATTCCCAGTGCTGGTCTCAGCCAGGGGAGGCTTTCTAGTTACCTTTTTTGCTAAAGAGCTCTTGATGTTTTCTTGAGAAATGTCAGGAAACGTTGCCTGGTATTTGGAAGTAGTTTTGCTTTGCTGTCTGTTTTGGAAGGGTTGTTTTTTCCCCTCTTCCTAACCCCCTTTCCCATCTGACGACTGTGTGCCCCGTTTGTGGCAATGCTCATGTCTCTTGTGGCAACTTGGCTGTTCACGTCCAGCAACACTGGGTGGGAGAATAAAGGGCGAGTGACTTTGAGGAGAGACTTCGAAGAGGCAATGAAGCCAAATACAAAAACTGCATGGGCAAAGTTTGTTTCTGTAACCCTGAGCTCTGAGTATGTGCAGTTCTGCGGCATAACAATCTTCACTTCCATGGACAAGTTGAGTGAGATGAGCAACCAGGGAGGCTGTCAAGCCGTACCCCTGGACCAGGAACCAAACTGCTTCTCCACCGTGCATCATCTTGTGGTTTTATTGCTGAAAAATGGGGCTCCTACTTCTGCGTTTAGGGGACTTTTTGATGTTCCAGTAGAGCTTCATCATCTGAAGAAAGCTCAAAATTACAGCTCTGAAATTGTAATTCTGTCATTTCAAGCACAGCCTTGTGTATCATTGCCACATAATTCCTCTCTCTTCAAATACGGGGAGCCATCATCATGTGTTCCTCTCAGCTGCTTTTTAGCTACTCTTAGCTCTGGGGCTCTTCGGTTCCTGGAGCAGAAGAGATCAACAAGCAAGTTTGTCATGATTTGTTTCCTTACATATGCCTTAATTACAGCACTTGAGAGGAGGGATTTTTCCCATCTCTCTACCTTGTTTAGTTTATCTCATTGTAGGCCTTTCCTTTTGGGCTGGATTTAATTGGCAAGCTGTGTCTCAGGAACTTCAGCTGGTATTTAGTCATCCCTCACTTTAAAAGTTGGGCGGAAATCCATTCCTCCTGTTAGACCTCTCTGCTGTCTGCCTGCCCCAGTGGCCTTTTTCCTGTTCCTAGCAGACTTGTGTTTCTGAAGCTGGGTGAGTTATTCCTGCACCCCCCGCCCCCAGTGTTGTGTTTTCCCTAAACTGATATGATTGATTCAATTCATACCCTCTAAGCAGTCTCTTTCACTTAACAGAGTTGACGCAATGAAATGAACTTGGAAAACAAATTTGTTATTCCTTAATATTTTCAAACTCCCTAGTCTCCCATATTTATTCTTTTTTTAACAGAAACCTCCTATTGAGCTCTTTTCTAAGAGCTTTGCATCTCGACTTTTCTCTTAACGGCTGTCTTCTGGGCTACAGCACTCAACGCACAAGTATAATAGCCTTAAGCATCATATAATGCTTTCCATTCCCAGGTTCTCTAAGCCCTAGACAGCTATACGTTCACAGCTCTGTGGAAATATAGCCATCTGGGAGGTGGAAAGATGATTATTGACTAGAAGAGCAACATCACACTTCAGTCTGGGAGCAGAAAGTTGGACTGAGACTGCTGTGGGGTGTTTGGAAGAATTGCTGGGAGGTTCATGGCTCATCTGCATATGGATTTTCAGGTGAACTAATCTGAATTCAGCTTCTCAGGTTCAATTGTTTGAAGTTTATGAAATTTAGTTCTTACTCAGAATGAAATTTGCCTGAAGGTTTGTCTTAATTTACTTCCAGACTCAAAATTAAGCTAATTCGAAAGAAGGTCAATTCTGCAAATAGAGGTTTAGTATGGTTGAACTAATTGGCTTGGATTAATACCCTTTTAGTTAAAATAGAGTAATTTTAACAGAGTGGCCCTGTAGTGAAGTCAGAGCTGGGTTAGGACCCAGGAATTCTTGCCATTGTCAAAGGGTTTTGACTTGCTTTCATTCGTGCCCCATTTCGGTGCCTTTGATGTGGGCATGCTGCCTGGGCACCGGGTGTTTTGTATTGCTTACCATGTGTTCCTGTGTGTTGAGCTTTCCCTGTGCACAGCAAATCCACCACATCATCACGAGATCTGCTTTTCTATGCAATAAGATGCCTTGAGTCTACCAGAGCAGTATTCATTTTAAATTTATTTTAAAGCAAGTAATGTTTTTTTTTTTTTCCAAAGCAGTAAAGCAATAAATAAGAAAAGCTTCCTTGATACTTTTAGGAAATTTCAATTTTTGTTTATACTTTTTCTGAAATCTACAATGAAAACAATAATGTTTCTGTGAAATGTAAAGGTTTTAAAGATGCTCCAAAAATGAAAAATGGTCTAAAATGAAAGCTTGGGCAGCTCATGGATCTGTTTTCCCATGGAAAATGCTTTTCCCTTGTGGACATAGTAAAGGCTGAATAACCTTGCGTAGAACTTGATTCTCAGATTTCAGGGCAAGTCTGCTTTAAACCTCTTGAATCTACACACATAAGTCATCCTTCCTGGCAAATGCTCTGGTGCTGGTTTTCCTTGTAAAATCAATAAACGGAGATAAAGAAGAAAAACAAGCGTTAAGATCTTTGAGTGAAGAGAGGAGATGGTGCTTTTGCAGGTACTTGGAAGAAACGAAATTTAAGCTATTTTCCTCATTCAAGCTGCTGTTCTTTTTGTACATATTGACTTTAAAAATCTTGTTCATTCTCCAGTTCCTGCTAGGAGGGGAACACTTGCACTCATCTGAACTGTAGCAGATGGCTGTTAGGTAAGTGTGTGAGCAGCACAGAGGGACCTACAATTTTTCAAGCACCACAGATTAAATAAAATTTCTGTCTATAAAAGCACTTATACATGCTCTTAATGTTAGACTTTGTATATTTTTATCTCGAGTAGTCATCCTTTCTACCTGAATTATGTTACTGCATTTTAATTGTAAAAAGTTATCTAGTTTCATTGTGATGATTGTTTCATAAGCTGGCATCTTAGGTGTCTATAATTTGTATGGACAGTTCTGACTGGCATCAGGAATTATTGTCTCAGCAATGATTTCAGCCTGTGACTAAATACATGAAGCTTGTATCAGTTGCATGGCTGTTGTATGCAGTTATCCGTTGTCACTGACACCGTGATAATGCTCCTCTGTCATGAGGATTAAAATTATACTGCTCCCTCCCCAAATTAATGAAATAATTATTTAATTATTAGGTAAAGGATAAATGGACTTAGTAGATGGGGTTTAATTAGCCTGATAATTTAGTTTGATGTTAACCTGCTTTTTAAATTTAAAATGTTTCTATTCTTTCAGTTCATTTTGTTTAGTTAATAAAGTAAATACAACTGGAAACGTTCATGTACTGGTTCCCTTTTTGCCAGGAACAGACATAAAGCAAGAGCCACCCCAGCCTATGTCCAAGTGAGCTTTCTGAGCCTCTGGGGGAAGCACCTCTCTCTCCAAGTGCCAGTCAGTCTGTGCAACCCAGACTGCAGGAGCTGCAGAAACACGTTCTTCCCTACTGTCAACTCGTGCTCATCTGTAAGCACTTAAAAATATATACAATGATTTGATCTCCTGGATCTGCTATTTTTCAGTGCTTACAAAGTCTGCTCCAGGGCAGGACAGCATGGTGTTGGCAGGACTTGCTGAAGGGCATTATCCCTTCTGCATAGGTGGCTGCAGGGAGACCCAGTGCTGCACCATGAATGTTTTGAAAGGTGAAGGCTGAGAACGGTGGATAAGAGGATGGACAATGTGCTGGTTCCTAGTGCTTCTTCAGTGTTATGTGTTGGCTTCAGAGTGGTTTGGGGAAGAAGAGAAGCATTAGCTTAATTTATTTTATTTTTTTTCTTTAAGCCAGGAATTTATTTGGCCCTACAGGTCAAGGGTTTTCCCCAGCCAAGAAGATAGGAATTATTGCCTAGAAGCTGGAAGCTTTTGGGACCAAGAGCACTTGTTCCGTTGGAGCTGAGGTGTATTGTGGTGATGGTGGAATATGCAGCGTAGAGAAACCTTGAAGTGTCTCCAGAACTGCTCAAAGAAAGAGATTTCCTCAAGTCTTTTATTGTATAAAGTGCATTTTAGTCATCAATGGTGGCCTGTTGGCAGGGTCCTTTGCAGTGAATGCTTTTTGTTCCCTTCATGATAGGATCAGAGTGTGCAGGTTGCTGTGTGGCAGGCAGTAAGTGCAGTCCTATCTAATCCCGTAGAGAGCAGTTGTTGCCCGTGAGAGAGGATGTGGAGCAACTTCATATTCTCTTATGGGGAGTTCATATATTCCTATTCTGTCTTAAGTGAGCAGATGCTCAAAATGCTAATGTGTATTTGGAAGACTTACCCCCATGGAGGTATTTATCTGTACGTTGTCTCCTCCACATCCATCCCCAAGCGCTTCCCCTGAGTCTGTCAGGGTGCAGCTCTGGGGACTGGGAGGTCACTGGTTAGGACTGTCAGTCAGGCTGTGGCATTCCTGGCCTGTTCCCTGGCCTCAGCCCACCTGGCACAGCTGATCAGGCTGTTAAACTTCCAGCCTCCAAATTGGGACAGCTTGGTCCCAGCTCCTTTTGGGGGCAGTCCCCCGCCTGTGCTATTTCCTGACCCTTACCTGGGGACTGTTTGGGTCCACTCTGGCATGGTTTTAACTCCCTACTGTAGGCACAGCCTTTGGGTTTAGTCCTTGTCCCTGTCATTTAACCACTTGTTTTTTCTTCTGTCATCTCCCTGTGTAGGAACCAAGCCCTTCCAGGTGAGGGACTCTCTTCCAGGATGGTGCGTGGGGACCATGTTCTTGGGGTCATCTCTGTCCATGTTGCAGTAGTGCGCAATAGTATCGACATTAAACTTGCTGGTAGTAATTGGTCTCCCCATGGCAGGATTGTCCCTGCTCTAGTTTCTCTTGTCTGACTTTACTATAAAAGTGTTGCTTTGTCCTCCTCTGTTAGGAAGTTGTTCTGTAGTCCTGTTTGCAGCCTTAAAACTCTATTTTTGTGGTGTTATTGCCTCTCACAACACGTGATCTTCCTCTGATTAGTCTTTAACCTCAAATATTTGCATCATCTTGCCAAACTCCCTCCTCTGCCAGTGTGTCCCATCCTTAATCTGGAGAAAAGGAGGCTGAGGGGACATCTTATCACTCTCTACAACTACCTGAAAGGGGGTTGTAGTGAGGTGGGTGCTGGTCTCTTCTGTCAGGTGGGTGGATGAGAGGAAACGGCCTCAAGTTGTGGCAAGGGAGGTTTAGGTTGGATATTAGGAAAAATCTCTTTACTGAAAGGGTTGTCAGTCATTGGAACAGGCTGGCCAGGGAAGTGGTTGAGTCACCATGCCTGGAGGTATTCAAAAAGCACGTAGACAAGGCACTTCAGAACACGGTTTAGTGGGCATGGTTGATGGTTGGGCTTGATGATCTTGAAGGTCTTTTCCAACCTAAATGATTCTATGATTCTATGATAATGTGAAATGAAAACATGGGAAATCCAAACTGTTTCACCAGCAAGTTTTAACTACGAGTTCTGGTCATGAGGTGGCCGTAGCCCGGGGCTGGGTGTGCAGTTCAGGGTGGCTGGAGAAGCAGATAGAAACCCGTGCTCTGCACCATCCAAGGGACTGGGCTCCCTCAGCACAGTTGCTGCGACGGTGCTAAATTCTGCACCAAAAGAGAAAGGCAGGGGGCTGTATATTTCTCAAATTGTGTGTATATGTTTTTAATCCCTTAAATAATTTAAAAAACAAAATCCCACATGGTCTTAAGGTTTTGGAGGAGAGAGAACGAGGCTGCCTTCTTTTGGTGAGCGAAGAAGTTAAAAAGAATAGGTTGCCTTAGACGATACCTTACTAACTATATTTCTTCATAGCATAGCTAGAACTTCAGACTTTACAAAAACTGTTTTGTTTGGTTTGGTGATTTGTGGGTTTTTTTGGTGGGTTTTTTTGTTTGTTTGGTTTGGTTTGGTTTTTTAGGAGAAATCCAAGACAAGTACTGAAACCTGTTTGGTATTCATGTTTGAGGCATGTCAAACATCTTGTGTTAGCAGAACCAGACACAGATGAGGGTAATACATCAAAACGTAGTAAAAGTGAATATTTTATTCCTGTCTGCTGTTACTATGAAATTCCTATTTCAGTCTGGATATTCAATTTTCTTTTCTGAACAAAAGTTTTACCTCCTTATGAATCCAGATCCATAAGACATGCTGTGCTTTCAACCTTCATATGCACCTTTCTTGGATGGGATTTCTTGGTTAAACGATACAGGACTCTCTGGACTGATGCAGTGAAAGCAAGGCACTTTGGTTTTGTTCTCTTTAGTGCTTCTTCACAGTTTCTGCAGTCTGGAAGTGCCTCCTTCTAGAAGCTAAATAAAATCAAAAGGAGATCTGAGACTTCTCAGTCTTGTGGTTCTTTGCAAGAGCTGGGTGCTTATCAGAGATATGCACAGTGGAAAGGATGTCTCGGATAGTAAAATTGAAGCCACCAGCTTTTATCTGTGTGGCCAGTGTGTGTTAATTGCTTGAGGTATTGCAAATTCCAAAGTTGTTAAGTGAAATTACCAGGAAATTACCATTATTTAGGTCAGCTAAATGTCTTTGAGTTGCCTTTTGTGTATATCCGTTTCTTGTTATACCCGTACATCAGAAAAAAATATGGCTGAAGGAGCAAGCTGCTGTATACGCGATGTGGGCAGCACTTATGTACACCAGTACCCTTTGGAGTTGACATATAAATGTGTGTGGGAAGGGGACTGTTTTGAATAGCTATGCATGGGGTGAAGTACCTGTGCATGATTTTCAGTGAGTGTTACGTACAGATGTTCAGCCTTTTCTGTATAGTTGACCCTGTTGATCATCTGTGGAGACATTAAGATTTATAGCAGAAATGGTTGCTTGGAAGTCAACAAAGCACGAGGGTTAAACTTACTCATTGGGAATCAAAGTTTCTTTGTATGGCTGAAATCTGGATCTGGGTTTGTTGTCTCCAGTTTGAGCAAAGGTGAAGTTTGTGTTTGAGTCTACACTGGTGCAGTTCCTGCCATACTTAACATGATTGCCTCTGCCGAAATGCCTCCGTCATGTAAAGATTCCCAGGTTATGTTTCCCTTCAATGCAAGGGAAATTCTGCAGACACTTTGGAAAAGTCTGTGTTGTATAAAGCACATGGTGCAAAATTAAAGAAGACACAGAGCTGCTTGTGTTGTATGAAATGGAGGCATTTTAATTGAAGACAGCGATGCTTTGCGTTAATGGTATGCAGCTGCTTGTCATTGCGCATCTTCATGGCACATTGAAGCAGTTAGATGCCAAACATCATAAAAGTTTCAGGTCTTCAAGAGATTGGGGGGAATGGAGGCTCTGTCAACTCTTGAATGTTTATTCAGATGTGAAGTGTCTGTAGTGCTTTTGTTCCTTAAGGATGGCTCTGCCTTTGGTTCTGGGATGAATGAGAACAGCTCACTGGGGGACAGGATTTAGAAGAATCCAGGACTGAGCAACTGACTGAAGCTCTCGGGGCTCCAGTTGTGCCTCTCTGGCTCAGAGTGATCCCCACGAGCCGCCTAGGCTGTGTCTCACTGCTGGTCTGAATGGCAGATCTGCCGAGGAATGGGCTGCTGTGCATGAAGCCTGAACAAATGGTTCATTTGCATGGTTAGTTCATATGTTTGCAAAGACTGTTTCATGCTATAAAGCACTAAGCTTCATTTCTGATGAGCAGGTGTTTGGCAAGTAAAGAGGCATCACACCATCAGCTGGGATAGAGGAGGAATCTCGCTACCGGAGTGTTGATTCAGAAGTTGTGGCTGGTGTTCAGGAAACTTTTATTTCAAGAGTTTTCTGAAGTTCTTTCCTTGCAAATGAAACAAGAGAACCCTGCTGGGCTCCCACTCTTGTGCTTATAAATGGTGCTGGGTAGCAGGATCTATTTCTAGGAAGTCCGAGGAAGAGGTTGGCGACACGGTTAGCTGGGCAAGTCTGAGAAGGGGTCGAGTCCTGGGTCCTCTCAGCTTTGTGTGTCACTGCTGCCCTGCAAATTAATCTGTGTCTCCTTGGCTCTTCATTATTATGGAATTATCATTTAGCCTTTTGCTCTTTGCCAAGTATACTTTAGTACTGAGCTTCTGCACATGACTCAAAATAAAGCCACAAGTGAAAATTTGATTCAAAATAAAGCCGTAACTTCAGACCTCACAAGGTGCCGTGAAGGGGATGTCAGGCTTTGAGTGATTTAGGTTCATCCTGGTACCCTGCTTGATACAGTGTGCTTCTGCATTGTCAAATGCATGGGCTTAGGCTCTTTTGCTCTCCCTCAACAACTGTGCTATTTCCCTCGACTTTATTCTGCCTCCATGTATGTATCGCTTGAGTGATGGCTCTGGCTCGAGGAGCAGCAGGTTGCCTGGTCTGCTGCGACTGGGGCTGTAGGTCTGTGTAATGCCACTTGCTGCGCGGACTGTTTCTCTTTAGCATTCCCATGTACTTGCGTGTGGGTATTTGTTTGGATTGGCGAGCGTGAATGATCATTTTTGAAACACTCCTGTGGATTTGAAAGCTTTCGTCCTGAAAAAATGAAGTCTGTCTGCCCTTTCATCCTGGAAAGATTACAGAACGGTTTTAATGTTTGGGAGATGTTGGACAAAAGATGCTGTCAGAAGGCAAAGGTGCAAAGTGGGATTTCCTAAATGCAGCCTTGCTCTGACTCTGCCTTTGCAGAATGCAGTGGCAAAAATACCGCTGCCTTTTTTTTTTTTTTGTGAAAGCTGGAGCCGTCTTGGAAGGTCCCACCCTGCTATATTCTTTATAGTGTATCTTCCAGAGATATTTTTGAAGCTATAGGAGTTGTGTAGAGCAGCAGCCCAGGAGATGGGGTTGTCAGCTGTTTGTGCGTCCCTTTTGTAGGGATAAGTAGGTCAGTGTTACCAAGTGGTACTCGTGACACTTCGCCCTGAAAGCAAAGCATAGCTGTTGGTCTGTTTTCTGGCCACTTGCTTCATTCAGTGTTACGTGTTTCGCTTTCAAACTGGCACATGATGATTTAAATCTGTGCAAAGCATTGCTGTGATACTGCCTTTCTTCCAAGGGTCTGAGCCGCGAATCCTGTAATACAAAAGTGCCTATTAACTAATTGGATCACTGTGCTGCTGGTGGGTATGGATATAAAAAAAGAGATGGGAGAAGATTGCTTTTCTGGTGTCGAAGCTACTCTGAGGAATTAATAGTCTCAACAATTCACAGTCAATGGGGTGCAAGAGTTTTGAACTGAAAGGTATGCCATTAATTCATTTTGACCCTCTTTTTGAGGACCTCAGAGCATTTTACAAAGAACCACCCCTGCTCTGCCCCCTGCCAAGGAAAACCAGCAGACGGTCCCGGGTGCTAGAATACATTCAGTTCCAAACAAACCTCAAACTTCAGAGCTACATGAGTGAAGTGTCAGAAATAAGCACGCTTTTCCTCCTTCCTTTTATTCTTTTATTGTGTTTAGCTTGTAGGGTCCTGTCCTGCCCCGCTTCCCCCCCCCCCCCCTTTTATTTTTTTTTTTTAAAAAAAAAAAAGCTTGAAGTTTGCATCTGATTTAAAGTCGAGGGGCCAGGAGGGCTCCACTAAGAGTTCTCGCATGTTCCTGGCATGTCTCGCTCCCACGCTCACATTTTATTTCAGAGACAAAGCTATGAAATAATTTAAGCCAGACCAGCAAAAGGTGCTTAATTTTTCCTGTCTCTCAGGATCATCTTCTGAGACTATCAAGACATATGTCCTCGAATACGTTTCCTGCTAGTGTGGGACTATGGGCATGGCTCAGTGTGGGTGTGCCCTTTCATACCTATAAAAGTGGGATGGTTGGAGGGTGCAGATCGATCAATTTTTGTGTAGTTAAATCTTTTGGTCTTGTTACAAACAAATTTGTAAGATGCTTTACATCCTGCTGAACAGGAAGTTGCTCTTGGTTATATTTGTTGTCTCTGTTGCTATTTGTAACCCATGAGATCCCTTGTGAATTAGCAAGGAATGCTGTGAGCGAGGGAACCGGAGCAGATCAAGTGAATTCCCCAAGGTTGTGCGGAAGGTCTGAGACACAGCTGGGAATAAAACCCCAGTCACCCGACACCCTGTCCCTTGCTTTAACTACTGTACAAGAATTTCCTCCTACTGTGCCTCTAATAGAAACTGCAGGGCCAAATTAAGTGGGCAGATTGTAATCACTACTTCTGAGCTATCCCAGCTGTAGAATTACTGCAGCACTCTGCTCTTTGCTACTAATTTGGAAAGTTTGCTGCCTCTTCCCCTCCAGTGCTCCACCTTGCCACATTCCAGACTCCATGTTGTAGGAAAAGAGCTTGAATGACCATAAAGAGCCCAGATGTTGTGTCCGGGGGCAGGAAGCGCGAGTCAGCTACCCCTGATTTGTGAAGCTAAAAATAGTGAGATGATTAATATGGATCTCTCCCTTCAGCTTGCTGGGCAGACTGGCCTCTCCAGATGCATCTTTGTTGTAGGAGGCATACAGCACAGGGTGCAGGCAGGCAGCTTGTTAGATTAATTTATCGAGAGTTTGATTTACTCTTTTATTTGCATTACGGGAGTGCCTGCAGGCCTGAGTGGAGCTTAGACCCCCGTTAAGACATCAGCTAGGCATGATATGAGTGCACTGCAAGAGACTATCTGAGCCTAAAGATGTTCTAGATGAATTTCAGAGTAATCAAGTGATAGGAAGGAAACAGAAGGCTGCAGCGATGTGACATAGACCAGCGATAAACCCATTGTGAGTTGTTTTATTATCTCTTACCAGCATAATTAGTGTCCTCTGTTCATCCTCAGCCAAGTCACCGCTGTCACATGCTTCCCTCGCTGGGAGCACTGTGGAACAGCCGGTGCTTGGCGGGCAGTCGGGAGAGCCAGGCATCGCCCCCTTCCTAAACCAGCACAGGAGCGTGGTCTGTCAAGAGTGGTTGCTTGGGTAGAGTCTGTCTGGATGGCAAATGCACTGGATAGTCTTTCAAAGTCTGAGTCCCCTTTTCAGTGATTTCATGTTAGGGGTAGTGAGTGGGAGAGCACGTGTGGGCATTTGGGGGACTGGAGAGTGTCTGGACAGTGTTGTCTAGCGTTACGGGTGGGGTAGAGAGGATAAGGAACACAGTGATCAAAGTAGCTTTTGTTCCCTGCAGCATAGATTAAAGTAATGTTGCTATGGCCACAAATCTCCCTCAAATTGCTGCAGCCAATTCATGAATTTCCTTTCTTATTACATCGTAACATTGAAAATTGGCTAGGCTGCCAGAAACCTCTCCCAAGGAAATCTCTGCTGCTGAAGACGTCAAGAGCTTCAGCAGAGGCTGGAATACAGGTAGTAAGTATTGCTGTACTAGGGGGATGCTGTAAAGAGAATCTCTTGTTGCTGTCATTTTGGGATGCTTTTGAGGCTGAAGTAATTAAATTAATCCTAAATATCTAGCTGCTCACTTCTATCCCATGACTCCCTATTAATTAGTTACTTCTGTCTCCAGGGCAATTGGAGTATCAGGATACCTGAGTCGTAGGCAGTCTAGTCTTGTAAGCTTTATCCTGCTCTGTTCTGCTCCCTGCGGTGCTTTCTCAAGGAAGCCGTGTGGTCGGGCGACTTTCATCGTCCCCTGCACAGCAGTGGGGTTCCCAAAGCTGGGCTGTGAGATCCCTGGCAATGCCTCGTGCTGCCACAGCGTATGAGAAGCTTTTATTTTTTTCCTTCTGTTTGTAGCTTTGCTTGCTCACAAAGGAGCGTGTACTGTACGGCATGTCTTGGGCAGCCCAGCCAAGCAAGCATCCCTTCAGCAGCCTTCGGCTCTTTGAGCCCCAAGCACCGGGGGGTGAGGGACTTTTGTTTGTTTTTCTTTCTGTTTTCAGTCGAGTTCTACATTTTGCCTGAAATTACTCAGCCAGCAGAACTCTTGTCTTTGTGGGCAGAGAGGAAGGGAGCGGAGCGAAAGTTGGTTTTGGCTGCAGCACGGCTTTCTCGCCCCATGGCAGGTCTTGAGAAGCCAATGCTTTGTCCTGGCAGCTCCCATGTGAATTGGTCTTGTGAGGATTCTGTCAGGGCTTTGGGAACAGGGCTGTAAACAAGACTCCTAAATGCCACTCATTTCTCCATCACTGACTGCCTTCTGTGGCCCTGGGCAAATTATTTAGCTCTTCCTTGCCTTAATTTGCCTAATTATTGCCTTCCGCTGTTTCAATTTCTGGTAATTGGTGCTGCTGGTTGTACATTGAGGCAATGACAAGGAAGCTCTCGGCTTGCAGAGGGGACAGTTTCAGCGTGGTTCCCTGTTAATCTGTAGCCAAATAAACAGCAAAACTCCTGTTTGCTATGTTTAATATGACAACTTGGAGGTGACGACTGAGTTTACAACATGAGGCTTAGCTGTCAGTGCAGGGTTGCTTGCCCATTCCAGCATGGATGCTAACAGGTGGTACTGGTGTGACCTTGTTGTCTTGAAATCCAACTATGTGTTATTTTGATCGATTTGTTAATTCGATGCTCATTGAAACACATCCTTGGTACTCGTCCTCTTCGGAATCTGTAGGTAGATTTTGCTATGGTTTGAAGTGACAGAGCGAAAGCTTTAGTGCATAAAACAACTTTGTTCGTTTCATGAGCCTAGACTAGAAATCTTTTGTGTGTCTACAGTATGTATTTGAGGAACTACGAGATTTACGGTTATTAGAAGTGATCGAGCCCTTCTGCCTGGGAGGAGAAATGGTTGTGCTCTCCAAGTGTCTGGGTTAAGCACAGCTAGTGTTTTGCATCTTATATGGCCGTTGGCTTGTTCTTCCTGGGCTGCCTCGTTTTTGTGGGTATTGTGGGTCTCTTTTGTGTAGCGCCTTGAGTTTGCATGCACACATCAAAGGCTCGGCATCGGTGCCAGCATCAGGAATAGCGAGCTTTCAGCACAGCGGTTGGGTTCAGCTGCTGGGTGGTATACGGGACATCTGGGGTGAGATGAGCCTGCGAGGCATCCCATTTGGTGCTGGGGGTGCAAGGGATGTGGGTGGAGAGTTGGGGCAGCAAGGATGAGCATTTTGGGGTGACTCTACATAAAGACGTAGAGGAAGAAATCCTAGTGTATCTGCTGGAACCTCCTGGAGCACTTCTCCAATGGGAGGGAGAGGACCAAAGCTGGAGGAACTGGAGGAGAAATGGTGTAAGGATTGTGGTGGAGCTGGAAGCAAAGGAGGGAAGTGTCCCCGGGTGAGGTATGGTGGGCAACGAGTCAGGTTCAGGTTGTAGGCAGAGGCTGTGTGCTCTGATGTCATTCCTTTTTTTATTTTTCTGGTTGTTTTTACTTCCTTCTCATGCCATTTGCACTAACAGTACTGACACTTTTAGTTAATTTCTAAGAAAAGAAAAACCAACAAAACAAAACACTGTTTCTGTAGCTTCAAAAGCAGGAAATCCTCATTAGCTGTGGTGCCGCCTTATCAGCCCATTCTCACGCTGGCAGTCTGAGCTTCGCCACCCTGAAGTCCCTTCCCATGGCATGGCAGGCTTGGACTGGGCTGTTGTGGCTCCTGTGAGCTGCATGTCTGGCTAGAAAAATTGAGGCTGTGCTGAATGGACAGACTTGGACCATGCTGGCACCCACTGGCCTGGTCAGTGTGATGGTCTTTTGTCCCACGTCTACGGTGAGTTCTCATGTTCACCGCACAAAGCATTAATGTCCTTGTAACTGATTTGACGGAGAAATTTATGTCACAAATAACCTTTCCCCACCACTTAGTGTCCTAAATGTTAGCGTGACTTTTTTTTTCCTCCAGAACATTGATTTGAAGTGTCACAAATGTGTGTTAAGTGGGAATCCTTCATAGCCTCTTTGGCTACCTTTTGCAGAGGGCACAGCATGGAGCAAACAGCACACGTGGCTTTGGGTATTTCCCACGAGAGAGATGTTGTATCTGTTCCTCTAGTACAGATGATTTCTCTATCATGCAACTGAATGCAGAAGGAATGAGCAGCTTCTCCCCCAGGACTTGCTGCTTACTCCCTTCCTCATTTGCTGCAAGACCACCTTACTACCCTTCTGCCTCCAAATCATCTGCAGCAGGGCTTGGTTTGGCTCAGAATCTCTTATATAAAAAGTTTCCAGCACTATTCTCTCTGCATGCTATCAAAATATAGATAATAAATACCATTATTCTGCCTTTTGTGTGTGCATGGAGGCGGAGCGGGGCTGGGGGGTGGTTTTTTGAGGAACAATGGTGTAGAAATCTTTCCCAGTTTGTTTGTGTAATCGGTGTTTAGCATTCTTATTATGTACTTCAGCCCGATCACCTTTAACTCGATTGTTCTGAGATTACTTATCTGAAAGAGACGGAGGTTCATTATGTTAATTGGCTCTGAAATTACTGCATTAAACATCTGTAATTGGTATTATTATTCTGGTCTTGCTGTGTCCTAGGGTTTTCAGCGAGCAGAAATTAATATGGAAACCTGTGCTTTCTGTTGTGGTTGCTGGTGGAGCCTCACGTGAGGTTGGTGTTTAAAGAGCCTGTTCAATGCTTCTTTTAGCAAAGAGTAGGTTTGGTGACATGGAGGCGGGCAAGATCCCTGTTTGAAGATGTCCGTGTTTAATCCCAGCTCCAGGGAGAGCTCCCTGCTCTGACTGAGGTAGGGCTTCTCCAGCAGGACTGCTCTGGCTTACATCCCAAAGTGCTTTTTGGAGAACGGAAAGCACGGCTTACCCCCTGTTGTACTGAACCAGGGCAGGAGTGGCCTGAATGCAGTGCAGGGAGGGAAGCACCCGCAGGGGTCTGCTGCAAAGCTCACGGCCATTGCGGGGTTTCTGATTGCCCACTTGGGTTAATGGCCCTGGGATTAATATCACACATTTCATCTGCTTGAAAGCAGCTTTTAAAATCATTTTAGAATAAGAACTGTGAATACAGGGAAGATAAGGCCACTTGGAAGATGAACCATGGATGTGCAGTTGGAAAATGAATTTTAGGAGGGAACAAGTGTGGAATAAGCTGGTGTTTCCATTCCTGACTGCACTGCGTAAAATTGTTTGGAGAAGGGATAACTTCTGCCGGCATGGTGTGTCTTGCTCCTGTTGACAGCATGATTTCTACCAGGTTACGAGATCCTCTTACAACCAAAGCTATTCTGTTCCCTCCCACCTCTCCAGTTTGGCCAAAATGGTTTTCTCCTTCATCAAGCAGAGTGAAAGCTTTCTTAACGATTACTAACAGCATCGTGAACCTGGATGAGCTGTGGCATAACTTGATCCTCTCTAAACGGCAAAGCACAGGTAACATTTCAGTAATCCGCTGTAACAGGATCTCTGTGCCCAGCAGAAACCGTAATGTAGATTGGAACTTGGTGTTGGCGGGAGAATGTTGAAAAGAAGGGAGGACTGCTGGATGATGGGTGAGGAAAGTAAGAGGGTTGGTGTAGGATCCAGAAATTGGAGTAAGGACAGCATTAAGAGGTAGGAGGTGAGTTGCATGGGGAGAAAATGAGGAGAGGTGTCTGAGTAAAGGGGAGGAAATGAGGATCTGCTTTCAGTTCCTCCCAGGCATTTCTTTCGAAGCACACGTATTTGTTTCCACTCCGTTCCCTGGTGATCCCTAGGGAACTTGCTCTGGCAGAGGGCTAGAGGGTGACATGCTGAGGAGTGCTGGGCTGCTGTTGAGTTCGATGGATGGGCATGGCTTCTTGCCCAGGAGTTGGGCAAGATACCCAGGAGATGTTTGGGAGAGGTGTGTGGTCACCCTGCCTGGGCCAGAGTAAGACCAAACCTTGGGCTGTATGTAGGGCATGAGTTGTTCCCTCCGCGCATCGTATCTACCATAGTAAGGATTTCACTCCTTGAAGCCTGATTTATTTGAAGAGTTAGTACACAGCAGGATGTTCAGAGCTTCATTTGAAAGAAAGGACCTGTACTACTTGGTTGGCCCAAATGTCTGTTTAGAGCAGCATCCTGTGTGGGCACAGTAGTAAATGCTTAGGGAAGGATGGAAGAGCAGGCTTTTGTAGTGATTCCCCCCCTATTCCCTCCTACCCTGTAGCAGCCAGGGACCTCCAGAGCTGGAAATTGCTGGGTGACCTACTCTTTTCAGCCCTGTGGTCCTGTAGATAAACCGCTCCTACGTTTGTCCTTACCAAATTATAAATAAATGCAGTCTCTGCAACACGTGGAAGATGCAAATAAAGCCAGGTGCTGATTGCACATCTACCTTCATGTGCTAGCAGAAGCACAACTTCAAGGATCCTGACTTCATTTCCTCTATCTTTTTCTGTTCTCTGCTTTTGCAAGTATTAGTTTGCTTGGCGAAAATGCACAGCTCTGCATCACCTCTCCATCACCAGAACAAGAGATGAGCTGGACTATCGTCTGCATTAGATGTTGCTGATGCAAATTAAAAGCTAAATTCAAGCTTTAGAGGTTGCTTCTTGTTAAGGTGCTGTGAGTTGGAAAGAGTATTAGACTCACATCGTAGCTATATGTGACACTTAAAAAAACCAAACCCAAACATAAACATCAGTTTGCAGAAGGAAAGCTACTTAGAGGCAGTGGATAAGCACACTGTGGGCAAGGGAATCCTTTTCCCACTCCAGCTGCCCGTGTGGATGCCTGGAGCTTTGTAAAGAAATTTTCCACAGTCTGATGCACACATTGTAGAATTAAGGACAAACTTTGCTACCACGTTTTGAAACTATTTCTTTATTATTTGAATCTTTGATCAAAAAATCTCAAGGCTTTTTTCACCATGTTCTCTCTAAGCAACAAAAGACACTGACAGCCTTTCCATGGATTAAAATTTTCTGAAGTTTTGCCTGTTTTTTAATTAAAAAAAAAAGTATTCTTTAGGTTGACATTGGAATGATACAACTTCCATCTGGGAACTATTTTAGTTTTAATTTGAAAAAACAGACTATAAAACACACACTCATAAAAACAGTTTGTCCCTTCCAATGTACTAGAAAATGATTCTCATCAGCCTCTTAAGGCACTCTACTTTCATGTATTTAAGCTCCATGACATGTTCAGAGAGATAGTTAACTGTGGTTTGTAATACAGGGTCATACATAAATTTCCAGTATGGATCATTTGGGGGAGATTAATATGGAGAATGTGATAGTAAAGAATTTGAAGTCCTTTCAGATTTTGCAGCACTTGCTATGCACAAGTAGCTTCCTGACAGTAAAGTTGCTGTCCGGTTTTGCTTGAAAATGAGATGTGCTCAAAGGATGCACTGATAACTTTCAAATTCAGTCATGCCTGTACATGTGCATGCATTCTCCTACCTTGCCGTGGAAGGGTAGTTGACATGTATTGGGTGTTGGCTGTGGGCTAACAGTGCTTCAACCTGATCATCTATCTATCTACTCCTGCTACTTTGTTGTCATCTCACTGGGACTTGGCAAGGTTTAACAGCAGGGTGCACCGCGAGTTCATCCACTCGGCAGTAGCATGGCACTACTCAAATGTGTGATCACTTTTCTGCAGACTTCTGGAAACGAGCTTCTGCTCCCTGATTTTGGCTTTTAAGTGTTCATTGTGTCTCCAGCTCTGCTCAGGGCAGTTGAGTTTGTGGTACAGGGGCAGGAGTAAGGTACTGCTTAACGGCTTAAGAATTTACCAGCTGATACTGTCAATTTTCCATAGGGCGACACTGATTTCCCAGGCTTTGATTTGATGCTCTTATTCATGAGCCTGACAGAGCCTGTGCGTCTCCCTCACCCCCAGGGAGGTCCCTTGATTAAGTCATTCGTGCTTCATGGGACCTCATGGGGAGCCCATGCTGCCAAAAGTAATGAGCTGAAAAGACTGTCAGTGTCAGATTATATCAGCATCCTGCAAAAATCTCATTCACTTCTGATTCCTCGTTATTCTTGGTGGGCTTGGTTACGATGCCAGCTGATTTTTGTGATACGGAATTTTTTGCAGCTCGGATATGGAGAAGCAGAGTTGGGCAAGGGATCGTGCAAAGCAGCAAGGTGCATGGCAGTGTTTGACCTGCAAGGGTTGTAACTGGCTACCTTCTCCTTCACCCTAAGCAGTACTTGCTTCAGGGATTGTTGGAGACTTAAAAAAACCCAAACCACCACCAAATTGCTCATGAGTAACGTGAAATCCTGATTATGGAAATGTTAATTGTGTATCGCAACATACATTCATCTTCTGCCTGCTCAGAAATCCTGCTGGTGACCTGTGCATGAACAGAAAGACATTTAAAGAGAATTTTGCTTAAAATGTGCTCGTTAGGATGCATATGCAAAACTGGTACCTTCACAGCTAAAATCTATGTTTTTGTTTGTGAAGCAGCATTGGTAAGTGAGTAACTTTTATGGACAAATAAGCGTTGGTGTTTTTCAAAAGGAGCATGCAGCCCAAATTGGATAATGCAGCAAAACAAAGCAGCAGAGAAAGGTGGGTAAAGAGCCCTGAGAGGGGACTGATGCAGGTTTTTATCTGGGAGAGCTGAATGGTGGCATCCCTAAGCTTCTCCCTGCTAGCATTTCCCTGTAACTGATCTTATGAAAATACTTGGAGTACATGTAACTTAAGGTGTGATTATTGTATTTTGAATAGAGTTAAGTTACACTGATAGAGGGGTTGTGCTTTTATTATGCCTTATTTTGCCACAAGTGATGTTTGAAGGGAGGTGAGGACTCCTGGCTTGCAGCCCCCACACATGTTGCTGATCCAGGTGAGTGGCTGAGAGAGAGGAGGGATTTCTGAGCAGGGGCCAGGCAAAGGTGTCCTGAACTGCCCTTGGGAGGAATGTATCTGCTTCTCTCTCTGTCTTCCTCCCACTTTAGAGAGATTCTAGAGACACCAGCTAGCTAACTCAGGCGCCTGATGTTTGGTGGTCTAAAAACCTTACATGGAGTTCAACCAGATTTTCACTTTTCAGTGCAGCTGAGGATGATGCTAACACCCGTTATTAAAAGTTTGCCAGACTTTCTGTGTTTGAAAACCCTATTTTTGGTTGCTGGTATTTTGTCAAACTTGATTTCAGCTGGAACTTTCCACCTAATTGTCTGCTGGGAGATGTGCTTTTTGGGAAGACTGTAATGAAAACAGTTCAGCTGTTTTGGAGAATGAGACAGAAAATATGGACTTTTACAGTTGAAAGAATAAAAATAAAAGCACAGTGACCATTCCCCTTTAAAGTTCCTGTGCCCCCCGCACTTGGAAGCAATGATTTGATGTTTGGCAGATGTCACTTTTGTAGTTCCTGTAAAAATCCACCAAAGTTGAGCCAATTTAGAAATGTGCGGGGGAATGGGGCAGGGCACTGGAGGAGGAGGGAGAAAAGCTGTGTTGCTTAATTGTCACAGAATACCGCCCTCAAGTTGGATCCTCTCCTTGCTGTTGTCACACAGTATGTGATTTTGGGGGAGCTGCTGGAAACGGTCTCTTCAGAAATACTGTTTTCAGAGCAGTGTATGTTTCTGGAGACCCTAGATCTAGTTTTGCTGGCTTAGCGGGATTCAGTGGGACCTGTCCTCTGTGTGTTTGGCTGTGTATGAAAACACATATCCATATATAGCTGTATGTTGGTGAAGATGGTAAAATATATCTCCATATAGATATAGCGAGGTCTGAGGCATCCCCACATTAGCAGAAGCCATTGGTCCTAGTCCCTCCCTGCTTCTGAGCCTATTGTCCTTAGGGAAGGACTATCTTCATGTCTTCAGAGCTTGATTCTGGGCCAGACTTGCTTTGAAACTGCTTCAGAAGATTTTTAGAAGAGGTATAAGAAAACACAGTTGTACAACTCTTATTTCTGCAAGAAACTAGGCTAGAAGGGGGCTAAGGGCAGTGTTTCACACCCTCAGGTGTTGGGCAGAGCATCAGTGAGATGCAGAGCGTGGGACATAGATGCTCCAGTACCCACCTCTACCCTGGTGGCAGTCAGTGCCTGTGGGAAGCAGAGAGGCAAATCGCTGTGACCCTGTGGAAATGGAGGCCCAGTGGAGCAGAAAACCCCCTAAGGGACATATTGGATCGGGCTTTACAAGTTACATTGATACATCATGCCGCCTTCTTCAAAATAATCTGCAGTTTTGATGAAAAGGGACCTGAAGCCCTGCAGCTGCACTGTACTCCTGCAGCTTGGGCTGGTGCATTGGCCTCTTGGCTTGGAGCGTCATGGAAGGCAGTGAGGGTAATGACCTTTTTTTTGGTAGAAGTGATGTAGAAGACCAAATGAAATAAGGTAAGACACAGGCATCTCATCTCTGCTCAATTTGCCCAGGAATTAGTAAGTGCATGAGATATTCTTCTGTAACAGAACAAACCAGCAAACAACCTACTTGACTTAAAGATGGAGCCTATGTCAAAATGCAACACTCGGGGTAGGTAGAATCAAAGTTGCCCTAAGAGCCTCTGGACTTTAATGACCTTCTAATAAAGCTTTTGCACATGTTAAAATTACAGAACAAGCATCATTGCTGGTAGCACCAAGCATCATTCCTGTGGTGACAAAGGCCTGCAGGAGTGCCAGATGGCAGGAGAAAAGTGTGAGAGTCGTTGAAGGATGTATTTGTCTTAACTCCTGGGAAAATACTTAGATTTGCCAGTTTTTCAAGTTATTTTGGTTTGATAGATAGTAGATAAGCAGACTTATTTTCTAAGGATGACTTCTGCTTAATCAATTTTCTCTTGTCCGTGGTGAAAAGAAATTAAATGTAATACCTTGTGCTTGTAGTTACGAGTGGGTTCTCTGTGAGCTCGTGGTAAAACACTGCTCTGAACAAATTCAGTTTTGTGTGACTAGAGTCAAAGCTGTCATGAAGACACTGTAAGCCCATGTCTCTGCTCTTTTTTTCATCAGTGTAGGAAATAAAAGTCATGTAAAGGCTGTGATAAAGCTGTAGCACTGTAAATGTGATCATGGGAGTTCTTAGGAATAGCTGCATCCTTGCTGTTCTTGTGATTTTCATCAAGTACAGAGTTGTTGCTGATAAAATCTGTGGACTTCACAAAACTGATGGAGTAATAAATCGTTACGAGAATATGATAAATGACTTGGAGTAATCCAGATGACTTGTAAACTGCAGTCCCACAAATCATATGTGAAATGACCCATGACGATGAAGTTGCATGTGGGGAAGGAAGCAGCGTGGGCCATGAGGGCTCTGCCCTGGAGAAACGGTCACTGTGAAAAGGTACTGTGGTTGTACTAAGCAGCCAAGTCTACTTGAATTCCCAGAGCAGTAGTGCAGTAAAAAGTGCTTAATGCCATCTATGGACATGTGAACTGGGAAATAGAAACAAAGGATGTTTTTACTTCCAAAAACTGCATTTATGAAAATACTGGTGGAATAACTTATTTAGCTCTGATATCTGTATTTTAAAATAGACATGGGAAAAGCTAGAGAATATGCAGAAGGAGCAGCAGGGCAGTATTTGGAGCAGGGAGAAAATATCTAGACTTGAACTTTTTAAATCTCCCACTGTGTTTGTTGGATTGAGAGAGAGACTGAAACACGACTCCCTTTTGTGGGGAGAGGGTGCTGGATGCTGCCAAGTCTGTTGGAGAGGTTGTGAGAAGTACCAGCTGTTTCGAAGGCGATGTTAGAAGGTAGACATGGGCTGCGATTAATTGTTGGAGCAACTTACCAGGAAGGGATGGATTCACTACCTCTTTGGATCGAGCTTGGATGCATCTTTGGAAGTTGTACTGTAACTGAAAGCAGGTAACTAGGTTTACTGAGAGACACATAACCAGTACTTTTGCTTTACATATGGGAATGCTGAGATACAGAGAGGGTGAGGCTCTTCTGCTTGTGAGAAAGTCCATGGCATGGTCACAAATTAAGCTATGGTACTTATCAGTCCAGTGTCTGTCAGAAAATTGAGACCATGTCAGGAGGTGGTTTCTGAACACCTCATGCCAGCACAGTTTTGTGCAGTGACACCATTTTGGTGGTGTTGAGTGAAGGGAGTTTCCATTCCCTTTCTTGAAGGCAAAATCCCATAGCATCATTTTTTCTGTGAAAGCAAAATTGTGAAGCAGAGGGTGGTCTTGCACAGTAAAATGCTGCAAGTTCTTGCCTGGACTGCTTCCGTTTGAATGAATTTCAGCAGTGGACTGGAAGCTTAGAACAATTTTCTGAAAGGGAGTCATTGCTATTTCTATGCGCTTTATCTGCCTGTGGAAGAGGGAAGGACTTCTTTGCTGAAACAGACTCTAATGTGCCTCTTGCTCTTCTTTGAAGCAGCTCATTTGCCACTGCTGAGCATCCCTCTGCTTGCATGCTAAATCTTTGTGCCACCCAACTGGTTTAATGTGAAAGGGATTTGTAATATTCCTAACAGTGGGCTATGACTTCAGGTAAAGAGGACAAGCCAGCCACAGAGGACCTTAATTTGAAGGTCCAGTTTCTATCCCTGAATGTCTTAGGCCTGAGAAGCATGTGCAAAGTGGCTTCTTTATGAAAGCTTTTTCTTAGTTAGCTGAGTAAAAAACCCTTCTTTTTTTTTCCTAACATCCCCCCCCCCCGCCGTGCCCCCCCCCTCCCCCCCCGTAAGTCCTAATACTGTCTTGTCTTGTTATTCCTTGTTGATAAATGCTAGGAGTAACAGTGCCACAGTAAATGTCCCGTTTTCCTTATCCAACCTCATTTTTGCATTGAACATCCTTGTGCATTCCTTTTTTTCTTATGCCAGACCCCTCCCTCTCTGTGCAAAGCCCTCTCTGTGTATCATCATATCAGCTTGATTGTCAGACTTGAGCTTGCTGAGGGAATTTAGGGATTTTTAAAGGACATCCTTGTCCGCTTGGGATTTAGATAGTCACTTGGTCATCTAAAGGTGCATGGTCAAGAGTTGTGTCTCCTGCAAGAGGACATGAAAGGGAAATTGTGCCTTCTGGAGTAGGTGGCTGGGGGGACACAGACCTTTCAGTTGAGCATCTCCAGCATGAGGTACACCCCGCATTGTGCGTTGGCAAGCTCCTAGTCAGCTGTAAGGTAAATTTTTAGCTTAAATCCCTTTCCCTTCCGGTGAGTCAGCAGGCAGGCAGTAGCTTTTAGGGCATCTCTAACCTGTTTGACTTTGGACTGCGAGTCTGAACCCAGACTGGTATAGTCTTTGAAGGTAAAGGGTAAGGAGAAGGCAGTAGAAACTAATCCTTTGCTAGCAGGCTTGGACTTGGGGAGGGCGGGAATAGTTTCCCAGTTTGTTTCTGGGAAATCAATTGGTTTTGTTCACATTTGCAGAAGAAACTAACAGTTTATCCCAATTCTTCATAAGCCTTTTAAAACTTGTTTCTTGCAGTGGGATCATAAAATCTTTGACTTTCGCTCTGCTCTGCAACAACAGGTTTTAATTTCACTGTTGGTATGATTTTGTTGCTAAAGTAGAAGCTAGATAGGGCCGCTCTGGGGTTTTCTTCTGTGCTTTTTTCCCCCCATAGACCCCTCCTGCCTTATCCCTCTGCAGTCTGCACTGTAACTCTGGCGTAACAACAGACACCCCAAACAGTCCTTCATTTCTAGCTCTGTTTTACATGTTCTTTTCCAGAGTATTAATCTGCTGGGTAGCCTCTGCGCTCAAACGAGGCATAAACAATTCAGACAGCAAATGCTATAGAGTAAGTGCAGTTAATGGACCCAGATGGTTATGTTGCCAGTTTTATGTGACATGTTGCCTGCATTAGCCTGGGAAACTTTCTGCTCTTAAATATCAAAGAGCTCTATTTAACGTTTTGTATTGTCCAAACTTCTGCTGGACTTTGGCATCTCCTTAATGGCACTCAGTACTGCAGGTATGCGGGTGCCAGAAGTGCCTTCTGCCTGACCTTGCATAATGTCTCCATCCCAACTGTGATCAGCTCAGCAGCTTTGGTGGAGAGACCCTTGGAGAGATGCCAGCACGTGTGCGCACAGCGGACCAGATTGCAGCCTCCCGTGCCTTTGCCATGGATGGATGGCCCACCGGAGCTGCAGATCTGAGCTCACGTTGCGCCATGTCTTGATCGTGCTCAGATTGGGTTAGAGCATTGCATGCCGGGAATGATTTCCACAGGCATATTTCTGTATTAGGTTGCAGTGTTTGTCTACCTTAGTGCAGGAGAATAACCTTAAATAACCATACTGAAAACAAATTTTAGATACGCAATAGCATGCCTGATAATGTGAAAAATAATGATGGTACTGACAGATGAGGGAAATAAAAAACCCAGCCTGGATGAGAGCCTTGAAAGAAGAGAAAAATAGGGAAGCAAGTGGACATAATTGTCAGGAAAGGGTGAGATGAAAACAAATTGTGATGTTTTTGTGACCGAGGGGTAAAGGAAAAAGCTTTTCAGTAGACACTGCAAGGATGAGCAAAAGAAAATGGACAAATTTATCTGGATAGTGAAGAGAGAAGGTCAGCAAAGAAAACTGAGATAGTTAAATATCCCAGAATGCCATTTAGCACCCTGTGTTTCATTCTTGGCCTTCCCCAGCCCCCATTAACGTGGATTGCTCCAGGCCACCTGGGGCTGCAAATTCTCCATCCCTGTTTCCTGCTGGGGAGAAGGAGAGCTCCTCTGTGTACATATCCGAGATGCTGTTTTTAATTTCCAGGAGGATGTAGATCTTGCTTGTTTATGTTGGAGCAGTGAGCTGGAGAGGCCAGGAGGAGACCATGTGTTTAAGAGCAGGGCTGGACTCCTCTGGGAGTAGAGGATTCTTCCTGGGCATCTCTCCGTAGCTGCTCTCTGCAGCAGTCATGCCCCGCTCTGCCTTGAGCCCGTATTCTTGCTGCCTTCCTCCAGCCCTGCATCCCAGAGATGCAAGGCGCTGACCCTGCCTGTTGTACACGGTACAGTATTAACATTTCTGTTATCATAATCGCACCGATCTTTGCTGAGACGTAAGGACAGGTTTAATCCCTGCTTTATGTATTCCAGCAGTCCCCATGCTGGTCTTATGTCTCCAACATTTGGTGGTGATCTCGATGACTTAGTGTGGTTGCTTAGGGCAAAGCTTCCTTTTTACTTTTCAAAGTGATTCTTACATGCACACAGGCTTGTTGAGGCTCTCTGCAGCAGGCATCTGTCACTTGCTTTTGTCCTGTGGACAGTAGCGGCGAGGTACGCGGTTAAAGGTTGATGGTGGGGTGAGCGGCAGATGCCGCTAAACGTCGTCTCTGCAGCGTGTGCACCATTCTGCTCCATCTGTGCCAAATGCAGCCCCATTTGCTTAGCAGAATAACCAAGGATGAAAAGACAGGAGTGACATGAAAAAATGTAATTTACATGTTCTTTAAAAAAAGACAGCAACCACAAACTTCTGTTTCAAAGGATGGAGGGGTCCTTATCCACTAAATACATCATGCCACACAGATTTCTGTGATCTCGAGAGACCTTTGGGAGCTCCAGCTCACCAAATGGTAACACATCAAAGTAGTGTCCATGGGGCTTGGAGTACAAACATGTAATATGCAGATGGCATAGGGAGTTCACAAGGCTCTGAGTCCATGCCCAGGGAACAGATACTCCCTTGCTGAGAGACCATCTGACAGCCTCCTCCTTTTGCATGACTCTTTGCATCAAAGGTGACCTCAAAAACTTTTTTTGAATACATTAAAAAAAAGCTCCCAAACTTAAAAATCTCAAGTCCAGCTACAAGAGCTATCCCTCTGCTTAAAAAAAAAAAATCATACTTTGCAAAGTAAATTTTGCTTGTCTTCACAGACTTTTAAGGCATGGTTGTCTGGCACAGAGGTGTCTTTAGCTCTTGCTCTGGCAAAGGTGGAGGTCTCCTAGCACAGTGTCCGTGTGGGCAGAGGGGGACATGGAGGGACCCACAGCAAGTGGGCAGTTGAGAATGACCCATTCTCCAATACTTACCATGTAGCATCATCTGTCATCTGATAAACTAGAGGGAAGAGATGCTGTCCAGAGAGACCTTGACAGGCTTGAGGAGTGGGCCTATGTGAACCTCCTGAGGTTCAAACAAGGCCAAGTGCAAGGTCCTGCACGTGGGTCAGGGCAACCCCTGGTATCAACACGGGCTGGGGGATGAGTGGATCGAGAGCAGCCCTGAGGAGAAGGATTTGGGGGGACTGGTGGATGAAAAGATGGACATAAGCCAGCAATGTGCACTCGCAGCCCAGAAAGCCAACCGTGTCCTGGGCTGCGTCCCAAGCAGCGTGGCCAGCAGGTCGAGGGAGGGGATTCTGCCCCTCTGCTCCCATCGGGTGAGACCCCACCTGGAGTCCTGCATCCAGCTCTGGGGTCCTCAGCACAGGACAGACATGGACCTGTTGGAGCAGGTCCAGAGGAGGGACACAAAGATGATCTGAGGGCTGGAACACCTCTGCTGTGAGGACAGGCTGAGAGAGTTGGGGTTGTTCAGCCTGGAGAAGAGAAGGCTCCGGGCAGACCTTATTGTAGCCTTTCAAAATACAAAGAGGGCTTGTAAGAAAGTGAAGGACTTTTTAACAAGGCCTGTAGTGACAGGACCAAGGGGCAATGGTTTTAAACTGAAAATGGGTAGGTTTAGATTGGACATAAGACACTTTTTTACAATGAGGGTGGTGAGGCACTGGAACAAGTTACCCAGAGAAGCTGTGGATGTGCCATCCTTGGAAGTGTTCAAAATCAAGTTGGACAAAGTTTTGAGCAGCCTGATCTAGTGAAGGATGGTCCTGCTCATGGCAGGGTGGTTGAACTAGATAATCTTCAAAGGTCCCTTCCAACCCAAACCATTCGATGATTCTATCATCTCAGCTGAGGTTAGGATCATGGTGTTTGGTGGTTTTATCTCTGAGGTGACAGCGGCAGAGTTACTGAGGCTGTTGGTGCAGGAATAACTTGGGGTTGTTAATGCTGTTCTAAGGCTTCTGTTTCTACAGGTAGAACAAATTATCGTTAGAGCATCGGTTCCTGCAGGAAACCTCACCTTTGTAGTAGAGGCACTTTTGAGGCACCAGATAACGCTGCCTTACGCCTTGGGTGATGTAGGTTGGGCTCTTGCTGCGACTCTGTGGTCTAACAGAGATCTACAGGCAGCGAGGCTTGTGTCTGCCCCAAGCACGGAGCGACCTGGGTTCAGCTGGGCTTTACCTCCGTGCTGAATCAGGCTCCATGATTTAGATGAAAGCGTGGCCCTGCATGCCCTTCCAGCTGAGGTTTGTCAGCCTTGGGAGCCCCCCCCCCGCCCCCGTCTGCAAGAACCCCAAGGGGAGAGGTAATGTGGTCCACGGCTTTCATGGCTTGCTGGTGTGCGGGTAGCACTTAAGGACCTTGGGAGAGCTCAGCACCCTGTGGAGCGATGGGGAAGCAGGACTTGAGTCATATGATTAGTCTGGTGCCCAAAGTAACGCACTGCTTTGACCAAGAATGCCCCAGTTCGTTCTGCCCTCCCACAAAGTAATGTCCCCCTCCCTTTTTCCAGGTTAGTTCTGATAGTTGGATCTGGAAGCGAGTCCTCTGCTGTGCAAGCAGCCAGCAGATGTCTCGGCAGTGGATGTTGTCTACCCTCCAGCCCCATGGTGTTTGGGGCAGCTGGATGAAGACCTGCATCTCTTACCAGCTTGGTCTAGTGGGGAGAAGTGGTTGGGGTGGTCTCTGAGTGCAAGTTCAAGGCACAGCTGATGCAAATTAAATCGCTTTTTGATCATCTGTAGAGAGTCCAGCAGAACCCTGGGGTGATGCTTGGACAGAAAGTAGACGCCTGCTGTCTTGGGGATCTTCAAAACTTTTCTCCTTTTGCCAGCACTGTTTGATGCTTTCCTGGGTTGGATCTGCGCCAGCCACGTTGTGCTCTAGTCCTCTGCTTATCCCCTTCAGGGGCTGGCACAACAGGGAATCGTCACTACCTGCCTTTGGTTGATGGGGCAGCACTGGTCATGGTGAAATAAATACCCTAGGGATATCTGGTGTCTCCTCTCCATCTCCTGGGACCAGGTCTGGAGGAGGCGACCACCCCAGCCTGCTTCTGCTGGGTCCCTTGTGTGTGGCAGCAGCACCTCAGTGAGCCACGTTTCAATCACAGCACACATTACAGAGGAGCTAATTTTTGCACGTAGGGATGAGGCTTGTTTAGAAGCAAATTAGCGCAAGGTCTCCTTCAATGCCTAATTACAGTGTGTGCTGTCCGTCCAGATTCCATCCCATGGAGAGCCCATTGCACGCTACCATGCTTGATTTTAGCCCAAGGGACATGAAGCAGCATGTTGCCTGCTATGTCGCAGCAGATGTGTGCCAGAGCGCTGCTGGCTGCCACCGATGGCGGGGAGAGTCACGATGCCTGTATGTATATGTGCGTGTGTTTTGGCAGAGCTGCAAAAATCAGCATTTACCACGTATTACAGAGCCACCTCCCATTCTGTCAAGCAAGAATAACATCAGAGAAAGTGCATGTCCCTGTGAGGGAACAATTTGGTAGCAATCAGCAGTTGTTGACTCTTGAACAGCTTCTGCTGGTCCAGCCAGTTCTTTAAAGGCTGGTGTTTGTTTTTTTGTTTTTTTTCTTTTTTTAAATGGCAGCTTGCTAAGGGCCAGATATTGTTGTGACAGTACCTCAAAAATCCTTAGGCTGCTTGAATCACTCCAAGGAGCCAAGCAATAAAAGAGCTAGAATAAAATGTATCCCACAATGTCCTTCACTTCTGCTGACAACTGCAGTTTAAATTACTGGTGCAACCTTTTAGCATAGCTTGCTTGTAAAAACTAATAAAAAATAAAATTAAGTCATAACAGCTACTTGCCACTGCTTCTCTGATGGGGAGTAGGGAGAAACTGCCTTTCTTTTCGGGTGAGCCTGTGCTAGTGTACTATTATTGCTGTTAATATTGTATTTTGATCACTGTCATTAAAATATGCTGTAATTTTTACATTATATAAGTTACGCAGTGTTTATTAGAGAAGGGGCTTTGCTTTTATTGTAAAGTAGCATTTAACCCATGAGCACCCTAATGTTTTTCAGAGCTTACATTAGAATTATGCTTTTAAAAAAACCCCTAAGCTCTTGGGAGAGTGGTTCGTTTGGCTGATGTGAATTTGGGCATCACATTTCCAGGTGCTCTGATTCCTTGTGTCCTTTGCCCCAGGTGTTCAGAGTTTCAGGGACCCAGAATGATTTGTGACTTAAAAAAATAATTTAACCAATGTGGATTTTTATTTTGTAAACTGTATGCATTCAAAGTTTGTGATAAAACATTTCCAGATCTTAAAGAGCCAGCGAGGGTTGCGTACAGATGCTGGGTTCGCATAGTGTGGGTGAGTGTTGAAGCGTGCATTTTGCAGGGCATGTTGAAATGAAATCATCAGCTGTGGCTCTTGAGTAACATCTTCACTCGTCATTTCTAGAGAGCTCTGGAAAGAGTTTTGCAGTCCAGGGAAGAGCGAGGGCTAGAGGGGTCGTGGCAGTTAGTTCCTATTTCTGCAAACATCTTGGAGCCTTGTGCAGATGGAAATGTGCCACATCCTGCAGCCTGCCAAGAGAGAGAAGAGCTATGTTCATGATGTGTTTTACTTCTTTGTAGCCCAGAGATGTAGGCACTTGGGAAGCGTTTTGCTAGCCAAAGTGAAAAGGATGGAGGCAGCCTGTATAAGCAGCTTCCAGTCTCATCACCAGAGCCCAGCACCAGCCCCCAAGGACCAGCACCAGCCCCCTGCCAGGAGTGGTGGTGGAGCTGGGACTGTGTGAAAGGCTGCAAGTATGGAACACATTAGTAAGAGTAGGGGTGGGAAGAGGGACGCTTGGGACGCTCCGCTTGTACTGGCCGCCAAAACTGTGACTGTCCGGAAGGCTGTGTAGGAGGGTGAAGGCAGGATGTGGATGGCCCTGATGTGCAGTGCTTTTTGTTCTGAAACAAAAGCAAATGCCACCTACAGCAAAGGCATCACCTGCTGATTTATAGTCCTGAAGCCTTGAACTTTGGTTAGCAAAAGGTATTTTATTTTGTTTAAGTTTTCTATGTGTTTAGCTGCTGAGATCAGACAGCTGTTCACAGCAGAAGCGTGTCTGAGGGAGGATTTGAGCTAGGGAAAAAGCTGGATGAAAAATCATTGTGAGTTATTGGGTTTGAGGCTGGAACTGGTGGGTGGAGCTCATGGTATGTCATGCAACAGGTCAGACTGGATGACTTGCAGACTGGATTGCTTTGACCTTGGTGCTTATGAAACAACCTGGCTTTTTGTTGTTGTTGTTTTTTGGTTTTTTTGTGGGAAATGCTCAAGTGCATGCGACTTGAGAGCTATTGGTTGCCAGGTGTTGCAGTGGAAATGTTTTCTGTGAAGGGAGCAGAGAACGTCTGCAAGCTGGCTTTTAGCTGATGGAGCGCAGAGCTGGTGACCCACATCTCATCCCATTTAGTTGCAAAGGATTTGAAATATCACTTCTCCAGGTTGTCTCGTTTAGAGAGAGGTGTCAGCAACAATGTTTGTAAAGTGTGCTGATCATTTACCCCTTCAGTTCTGCTGCTGTAGGTTGTACTGGCTCTTACAAAGCAAAGTATCCTTATCCCTGCCTTCAGGTAGTGGGCCAAGGTTTGGTGGAGTGAAGGTAACTCAGCAAGTCAGTGGCAGGGCTGACAACCAAGAGCATATCTCACATCCTTCTTCTGGACCTGGCTGTCCCTGTAAGTGTGCATACTGCCCTTATAAGCCAAAGTATCAAATTCAGGTACGGGAGGCTCAGAGTTCATTTTCCTGGTGTTCCTGCAATGGAAGGTGCTCAGGCCAGGAGTCCAGGTCATCAGAACTTTGCTTGGGGAATTTTGGCTGGTTTGCTTTTTCTTATGGATGCCCTGCACTCCCTTTGTGAGTCTCTGCTGTGCTGAGGAATATGCAGGAGCCGAGGATGTGCATCATTGCTCTAGGCATCGTAGCACCCAAGGAGGTGTCCTTTGCCTTGGGCCTAATCCTGTGCCTATCTCCTCAGCAGCTGTCCTCCAGCCTCCAGTACTCCCCAGCAGCCCAGATTGTCAAGCCCGTGGGAGCTTTCAGGCTTACGACCAACTTTGTCATGAATCTCTCATCTGTTTGGAGATGGTCTGGAAGCAGTGTTCTTAGTCAATGTGCTAATAGGCAGCCTCTCTTGCACAGTGCCTCTAGGCGATGGGTAATATGTTTCTTAAGTATATGTGGTTTTGTTTGCGTTTTTATGTTAAACAGGAGAAGAACCCTTGAGATCAATGCTGGGAGGAAGAAGAAAGGTAGTGAAGGAGTCGATGTGTGATGCGGGACAGGTCTGAGCCAAGGAGCCAAGGTACAGAAGGTAAAGCACAAACGGGCACTGCAGTGTTAGTCTGCTCCATGCCTGGCATTAGATTGCTCTTCCCTTGCTGTATTTTAACCCAGCCTACCAAAACATCTCTGCACTCTTAGCAGCACTCTTTCTTCTCCCCATAGTCAAGTTAAAGTAATGGTGAAATGGGCAAAGCTTGTAAAGTTGGGCAGCACCAGTACCAGTGTCACCCATGGAGTCTTAATCAAGCCTCTTACATATTTTTTTGGCCATCAACTTCTATTTAATCATCTATTATTTGCTGAAAGTTTTAGCCAAATTCAGTTGGCAGAGCTGCAGGCAAAGAAGTGGTATTTCACAATATTCTCATTTCAGCAGTTTAAATTCTGATTTTAAAAGCAGTCTTGAATGTCACTAATGGTCTGAGCTTGCCGGCTCAGTGTCTGGATGCCTTAGGAGCCAAATCCCTGCACACAGCTCAGTTGGGGGAGTTGGGCTCTGAAACTGCATGCGTGATCTGAAAATTTTTCTTCTTTAGCATCGTGGGGCAGATTCTTGTCCTAAAACACTTTGTAACCAAGGTAGGTTCACCGTGTAAGGATTAGCCCATGGGTGCTGATGCACAGCTATTGCGGGGGTGTGTGGCTGACTGGGAACCATAGGCAATCTCACTGCAGAGGCTAGAGATTGCTGCCAGCAGCACATTCCTCATTCTCCAGTTTTCCTCTCACTCCTGTAATGAAGCCAGAGGATGAGATTTTGTGCCCTGTGCTGAGCTCCTTCAGGCAAACTCCTGAGTATTGTCAAAACTGCTGATGGATTTGGGCTTGAGCAAAGGTGTCAAGTGTGGAGCAAAGTGGCTGGAGCGTGGAGTCCCTTCTGCCTTTGCCAGGGAGCGGTGTTTTCTGGCAGAGGGATGCAAGGGCACCAAGAGGCAGTTGCATCCTATGCAAAGCTACTCTGGCAGCCTGAGTTTTTGAGTAGAAGTAGCACATGGGTTGTTAATGGGAGCCACCACAGTTATTCAAGTTGGGATTTGGCTGCCAGATCTAACTCCTGCTCTTAGGAAAACTTGGATGAAATGTAATGGCCCGTGATACAGCAAGAAGCAGGCTAGGTGCTCTCAGGGTTCCTTTTGGCCTTGAACTCTACTAATCTGTGAAAAAATCACAGCTGCATCTCTAATGACACATGACCAGTTCAAGCCCCTGTTTTGACTTGCTGTCAGAAGATTTCTCCTGGAGCGCCGTGTCCTCATGTGTCATGTTTGGAGCATCTGCTCCATATATACTTGGGTTGAACTGTTTCCAGCAGACTTAGCAACTGCGATGGTGATTTCCTTCAGGAAATCCAACCATGCAGGCTAGTGTTTAGCTTATGGGATTGTGGTAATCAAGCCATAATGGCACTCTTCTAAGTTGCTGGTTTTATTTTTTTTTAAACTGTTAGCTGTCTCCCCACCCCCAATGACATATCTGTACATCTAAGAGGTTTTTTTCTGCCTTGTTCAAGTGAAAGAGTAAATCCTTTTTGATTTATTCCAGAGCAGCCCTCAAGCTCAACTCCTGTGAGAGCCTGCTGACTTTGAGTTCAAAAGATCTCATGTCTTTGAGGCCGGGCTGTGGTCTTCCATCTTGCCTCAAAGTTAAACTGAAAGAGAAAATTCTTTTTTTTTTTTTTTTTTTTTTAAAAAAAAAAGAGAAAGAGAGGAAATAAGCATGCTGTGTAAGGGAATCGGTCTTACCTGCAGCAGAAGAGAATGCCAACATGCAGAATTTCAGGTTAAAATCTGGTTGTTTAGCAAAGGCTTTATTTTCAAGCACCTAGCATGTTGTTTAGTAAGTGTTCTGTAGAGATAAATATTGCCTTTTAAAGTAGTGCTGTTGGCTGGCTGGGATCCAGCCTGTGATCCTACATTAAAGCATTTTTTGGTGTTTAAACCGCTACATTACCATGATGGCTAGAAATGGTAGTTCTGATCCCTGATTTCCTGCAGATCTGCAGATAACAAGGTCTGGCTCAGGCCAAGTTTTACATGTGCTAGCTAACTTCTGAGTTCAGTCCTTATGTATGTGCTGAATTTCACCGCAGGCAGGAGTGTTGGTCACTGGCATAGTTGCCTTGTTGCCTAGTTGATGTTTTCAGGAACGAACGCTAAAAGATAGGCCAAGGACACTGCACTTCAACACTTAGGCTTAACATCTGTATCAATCTCTGCATTTTGTTTTCCTTGCTGCCCGACTTGAGGTATTTTGAGGTGGAAGCGAAGCTGCTCGAATGTGGGCTCTAGCACACGCATTTGTAATTTGGATTTGTAATGCTTAACTTCTAATGTCATTCTGTGGAGCAATATTAAATGTGTCCAACAGTTGTGCATATCAAATGACCGTCTTGAGATACCAAAGGGGTTGGGTGTGGTTGATACCTTAAAATGCCTGTTATGCTGGACATTATAGTGATGAGTATGAAGTATTAAGCGCTATACCAAAAATCAGCTGTGAACCTTGAGAGGAGGTGGAGACAGGTATCTGGCGCATATATATATGTATGTGTATGTATTTATATGCATGTATAGAGCAAAATAAGTATGTAAGAGCTATTATATGCTAGCTTTCTTCCATAGGTCCCTGCTTAGTCCAAATTTATGTAGTTGTTGCTACAACTGTGTATTTGGAAGGGCAGAGGTAATAGATGGAAAACCTTTAATATGCAGGGACCCTCCTTTAAAAAACAGCTCTTCTGAGCAAGGTGACCTTGGCTCTGCTTCTAACTTGGGAAACCAGCAATGCAGTGGAAAGGAGAGGCTGATCAGTGCAGTGAAGGCTCGGTCAGATGCCAGCAGGAGATAAAACACAGGTTGGGTTGGCAGAGTTTTAACTACAAGTGAGGTTGTCAGGCTTGCCATGTAAAACTGTGGGTGCTCTCCCAAATTTGTATGTATTGAATATATATCTGGGAGGTGTGTATCTGTTTTCTTTAAAAAGCTCCAATGTTGGTACGGCATACTGGGGAGAAAAACAGCTTTCTTACCTGCCTCCAAGCAACACAATGATTTGTTGGCAGCGTAAGCGACCGCTCAGCTAGCCCTTACAGGCATGGTGAAAGTCTCATGTGATGTTTTGCAAGCCATTCTCATCAAACTCTTAATTTTCAGAAACCCTTTCTTTCAAAGTTTTACTGTCCCTGGACTGTGTGCATGAGAACACCTTGGTGTTTATACCTCCCTTTTGGAAAAAACACATCTAGAAAGCCAGCTGAAACTGCAGTCGTTTTCTGACATGTCTGTGTACAGTAAATCCACGTAGCTCAGGTTACGATAGAGGGACAGGTAATAGACTGACTCTTCTTTTGTTCTGTCACCACTTCTGCTCTTTCTTCAGCAGAGAAAAACCACATATTGACCTTCTCCCACAAACCTGTATTCTGAGCCAGCAATAAAGTAGGAAAATGTTTTTTCCCAAATCTAATTTGAAACATGATGACTGGACCATTCTTAAACAGCTTCCAACTTAACAATAAAGAAACTTCATAGAGTGCTTGGCAGGAGCCTCTGTACATAATTTAGATCATAATCAGATGCATTAACACATTTTATATGGATCTCATGGGGGCCAAGAAGACGAGGTGTGCTGGGTAATTTCTTTCCAGATTTCTTTACCTGATTGTTTATTACTCTTGGGGACTTCATTTGTGGTCCAAATGTCACCAGCAGAATCCTGCTGCTTCATGTGCCTGCATTTAGAGTAGCTAGTAGCAAGGCTTCAAATAACCTAATTGGCGTGTTATCATCAGTCTTTCCATCTGTGTGTGTCAAAGGGAGCGTGGAGAGTATGTGGGGAGGGAGAGAGGCGAGAGGAACAAAAGCAAGGACCCAATTCTGCAAATCACTGAGCTTCCCCTGTGCCTGCAGCTCAGTGGGAGGGAAGGTGCTGAGAGTGCTCGACGAGTAGCATGTTTCCCGCTGAGTACAATCATGAGCTCTGCTTCTAGAGAACTGCACGGGGGAAGCACTCCCTCCCCACCTTTTCATTTTAGCTGTTAAACATAAGTAGCTCTAATTTTATAAAGCTTCTGAAAGCTTTTCAGCACTGTGTGCAAAGAAACGATCATATATCATCCCCATTGCTTCATTGTTTTGCCGTGAATCCACCCATGCCAAAAGCATCCTTGTTGTGAAATCTCTCCTTTGACAGAAAATTCTGTTGCTGCTTTGATAAATGATGTTTTGGATTTCTTTCTGCTCTGCTGGTTTGTATTATCCCCTCAAAAAGTGGGAAGTGAAGTTCCCTGTCACTTCAATGTCTCCTTTATACATGCTGAAGTAATAACCCTTGCCATGTGTTTCATGGGTATTTATTTGTTTTTAAATGCTGTGAACTAGTGTAACATCAGGATTCCCAATCCTTCCCCAGCTGTGGGCTGTCGAGGCCAAGCTCTGCTCCAAGATGCACAGCTCAGGGTTGGGAGCCTGGTCACCAAGGCACAAGGGGATGCTCCTGGGCGCTGGGACTCGCTAGCCCAGGGTGTAACCCACCCAACAGTGGCCTCGGCTGGCTACCACCAACCACATGATCCCCAGCCACGGGCCAGAAGTCGGCACAACAAGGAACTGAACCCACAAGGCAGGTTGGATGTGGCCGCTGTGCTCAGGAAGGTGAGAAAGTTTAAGAGCATGAAAGTGGCTGGATTACACCAGCTGGACTCGGGGCCAGAGAACAGGCGGGTGTACTGGCGCAGCCTCGGAGCCAGGGCAGCCCGTACCAAAACCACAGAGCTCCTCTTTCCAGTGATAATGATACTGAAAACCACCCCTGGCTGGAAAGCCACAGTGTTTTACTGGCACGCAGCAAAGGAGTGCTGTGGCATGGTACTCTGGGTGCTATGCACAAGCTCTAGGCAAACTGTGCCAACTAAAACCCTTGTGGCCAAACCAGGTTTGAGTGCAGAAAGATCCTTTGGAGGCCAGAGCAGGAGCACTGATTTCTGTTTGCCTCTTTCTTTTAATTTTTTTTCCTTAGTAATTGTTTATCAACATTTTCCCAGGCAATGATGAAACTCAGCATCCCAGAGTAGCTGAGATTTGTAAAGTGACTTTTACAATGGAACATAATGATGATGAAGAAATGAGTATCCTTAAAAATCAGAGGTGATTGGGTTGTTGACTTTCCATTTCAGGTACTGAGCGAGTCCCTGTGTTTCATCCCTGTAACACCAGCATGTTGTGCTGTTGAAATGTTGACGGGGAGAAAGGAGAGGGTGAAGAGCTGAGTCACCCAGTGCTTCTCCCACAAACACCTGCCTTTCACTGGATTTTCCAGCTAAGTACTGAGGAAGAGCATTACTTGCAGGATATCCTGCTCAAAGGTATAAAAGTTACGGTAGTTGAGCTCTCCTGAACAGACCCTTTCCCCTCCATCTCCTGCTTATTTTGAATCATGAGAGCATCAGAGCAGGCTGATACAGGCTTCAAAGGGTTTGTGCAAGCAGGGCAGACAGGCGTATACAAGAGAGAGAAAATATCCCCAGTCCCTTTGCTATTTATAGCCAGTTCACAAGCAGTTTCCTTGCTTCCAGTGCCCAAATTACCAGCTGTGACTGATGTATTCTCCTTTGGTCAGTGGCATGTACAGCAACCAACTTGTCTTGACAAGCTTGGGGGGTTATCGGTTCAGCTGAGGAAGTTAGCGCAGTGGCACTCTGAGCAGCACTGCTCTGCTCGCTCTGTGGTTTGGCTGGGGCACAGACACACTTGCTCGGTTGGGCTGTGGAAGGAGGTCTGAGCTTGCCGGGGTGGTGAAGGAAAAGGAGTGTTTTGTTTCCTATTTGCTTAACATCTGCATGGTCTGGACTTCAGAATTATTGATGTTCAACCTGTCTTTGTACCAAAACACTGCGACTGTTCGAACAATTGCTCAGCTGAAACTATTGGATTACCTCTCGCTAAAGCATTATTTGATTTGGCTTTCTGTTTTGTCAAGCCTCTGAAGATAGTAGCTTGCTTTAGCCTTTCATCTCCAGATAGCATGAAAGAAGCTGCCATCCAGAGGGGATGCACTGCTGCCTTCTGTGAGTTAGAAGCACCATGGCTTATCTGTGTGGCATAGGATCCATACAGCCTTCACCTGCCTTCTCCTTTATATCCTGCACGTGTTGCTTAGCTGGGTAAGAATTTTGTTTGCTGAAGACCTGCCAGGTGCTGACCTGTTCCTGCTAGATCACAGCTGCTATTTTCTCTTGGTGCATAATTTGGGTAGCATGTTACGGCTCAGGCCTCATATCTGAAAAAAAAAAAAAGATGGTGAAACTCTTCCAGTCATCTTGTCCATGTGGTTATATAATGAAATGCAAGGGGGAAAAGTGTTGCTTTTCTGCTGCATGGTTTGCTTGTGTGGCCTGGCAGGCCCTTCTCATGTATGGGGAGAAGAGCAGAACTGCTGCTGAGTGGGGGAACCGAGAAATTTAGGTTCTCTTTTGCCTAATTTCAGGTGAATATACTCTGCTATTTGGGGGATGCTGTTTAAGCATTACAAGGAAGGATACAGACATAAATAAGGCAGGATGGGAAGGATAAAGTAAACTCTTCTGATGGTTCGAAATGGGAAGAAAGTGCTTTTTTTTTTTGCCTTTTTTTTTTTCTTTTTTTCCCCTGCATCAGGCAGTAGGAAGCTAACAGTTGTGTATGTGTGTGGTTGCCCTCCACTGGTTGATATTAGAATGACCTCCCTATATCAGAGACTGGTTTTGGCCAAGATCAGTGAGTTTCTTCAGATTGACTTTGAAGAGAATCAGGAGCGTTTTAGATGCAGGGATGGGTTGTTGAGAACTGGTCTGTGAGGCTGCTCGCTCTTAATCTGCAAAGCCACCCTGGGCAAGAGGCAACTTCTGAGCTGGTGAAGCAGGAGGAGTTGTCCAGTGCCAAGGGATGCACAAAAGCAGACTCCGTCACTAAACATGGCCAAGTTTTGCAGAGGGGTGCTGGTGCTTGCATCAGTGTAGCCAGAGCTTGGAGAGGCTGCAAAATACATGTTGCTGCAAGACGTGGCTCTGAGAAATCTGTCATAAAGGCGTGTTGATCCCACGGGGCACGTCGTACCTCAAAACAGGCAGCATACCTCTTGCCTCCTGGTCTGTTCAGTGGAGTAGGCTTGAGTTATGCATCAGGCTGAGAATTATGTGACAGTCTTAGTTACCAAATTGTTTGCTGACCTTCAGTTTTATGAAAATAATCTAAAAGTGAGTTTATCAGCACTTAAATGGCTGTTAAAGCGAAGAAGCAGAGGCTTAGAGGATTTAAGGGAACTGCATCCAGCACTTGTGATTTCCACTTGGTTCTGTTATACCGTGTCCTTGAAGGTTGCTGACATTGACTAAGTCAGGTAATCCTGGTCAGCAAAAACAGTGACTTGTGGTTTTAGGGTTTTTTTGTTTTTTTTTTTCCTTCTGGATCAGGACCAGCAAACTCAGGAAGATAGCTGTGTGCCTTACAAGACTGTATTAAGGGTGAAAACTTTGCTCTGCACTTGAAACCATTACAAAATGTGTATACTAGGAACTATAGATTTTTGTCGTCTGTGGATTTTGGCAAGACAGCTGTTAGAGCAAGGTGAAAAGAAAATGAACCTGAGAGGAGCTTTCGACTTTGGTGAAACTCAGTAGGTATACTTTCCAGTAACAACACAACACATTTCTAAAAAAAAATCCCAAACCTGGTGACACCTGGAATTCAAAGGCAGTATCTAATCCATTCTTTTTTCTTCCTGCTAAAGCAGCCAGATGGGATCCAGTCTGGGATGTGCATGCCTTGTGTATTTCTCTGCATGTTGGATGCATGAAAGGATTTGGGGAAATAATTATGTAGTGGTTGAGCAGAGAGATAGGAGCAGAGGAATCCTTAAAAGGATGTCTCTTAAAAATGTCTTTTAATGTCAGCGCAACCCATTTAATCTCACAGTGTTGCTCTCATGAATGTTTTATCACCACCTACAGGTATTAAGTCTTATGACACCACTGAAGCACCTCAAATTTTAAAGCGGAAGTGGTATATGTGTCTTAATTGAACAGATGTATTCCTCTGTCAAGATGTAAACTTTAGAGAGAAGGAAGCACAATGTGCTGGGAGACCTCCCCCTGTCACCAGGTCATCCGTTCAATGAAGAGCTTACAAAGAGTTATTTTTGTTATACATTACAGCTTTATCTAGTTCACATATCTCCAGGAAAGACTTCCACCTTCTCTTGGTATTTCTTTGAATCATAGAACTAATCAGGTTGGAAAGGACCTCTGGAGGTCTCTAATCCAGTGTCCTGCTTGGAGTAAAGCTAACCACGAAGGTAGATGAGGTTGCTCAAGGCTTTGTCCAGTTAAAGCTTGACCATTGCTGGGGTGTAGGGTCTACCACCTCTCTGGGTTCCTGTTTCAGTCATTTCTTTTCCCTCTGTATATGCAGTCATAGCAGACTACATCAAAAGCCTTGCTGATGTCAAGGTAATCAACGTCAACTGCTGTACACTCATCTACCAAGCCAGTCACTTGGTTACAGAAGACAATCAGATCAGTGAGCTACAATTTGCCCACGGTACTTCTGTGCTGTTGTTCCCAAGCACCTTCTTGCCATCCATGGCTTCCAGGATGATTCACTCCATCCGTCCCTGCCCACAGACTTCTGCCAGCAGCAAGGTGCCATGCAGGCAGCTGGGCAGGGTAAGTGCAGCCTTTCCAGTTGCATTGCTGTCCTCTTCATGCTTATCTCTGAGGTACGAATACTCTCGAGTGAGTTTGTGTTGTCAAAGTTAATGCTTGGAAACTTAGATAACCTTGGCTTTGTCTTGACTTGGCTGCTCTCAGGCTTTCATTGCCTTAGCTAATAAAGCCTTTACAATTGCTTAGAGACACTTAAAGTTGTTAGTGTTTAAATAAAGGGATTAATTTCAGGCATCCTGCTGCTAAACTTGTATGTTTGAATTTTGAAAAAGTGCGTTTTCTCTGTGAGGTGCAAACAGGCTCTGAAAACCGGTTAACTTTTATCAGCTAAATGGACTGTAACTCCTTGTGAGGAGCCACTGAACTCTTTGGCATCGATTTACACTTGCCAGGCAATGGAAACAATTACGTTGCCTCCATGAAGAATAAATAGAGAGGGTTCTTTTGGCATGAATATAGGAAGGTGCATCAGGAATGCCTGCACTTTAAACCTACTACTGCTGTTGATTTTACTGATGATTGAGTCGGTGTTTTAACAATTCTGTGCCTTGGTTTCCCTGCCTATAAATTACTTACGTCTTTCTTTTGGTTTATTGGGGACTGCTTGGCTGTCATGTATAAAATGCTGTCAAGGTAGGGTGCCAAGTGAATACAAACTATTTTATTTTTAGTGCCTTTTGAAATCTTGGACTTTTTGTTCTCCCTTTTATCTGTCTCTTTAATCACAAAAAAAGGAAATAAACTCAATCACAGCTGTTGCTGGAGAAGAATCATTAGGCCCATCCAGCTGGCTCTCTCGGGGCCAGCATGGGATTGTTCCCTATGCTGCATTTCAAAAGTATTTTATCTCCTTTAGTCTTGCGTGTGCGTGGAGTGATGAGCGTCTTTCACTTCTGTCAGCTCTCTTCATTGATCCAAATGGGAAGGACTATTTTTAGGTGGCTGTAAGTAAACGGACATCAGGCACCGCAGAAAGGGAACTGGGTTATTTTTGGAAACCCATCAGCAGCCTTTCTGGCAGGTCCTGCTGCAAGTTTTGTCTTCAGTTGGGCTGACTCAGGTTGTGGTATCAGTTCCCAAGGTTGTGAACCTGGTTTCTTGGGTGTGATTTGCAGTCCAAATCGGGAATTAGCAGCTGCTGGAGATTGTCTTGATGGCATCAGTTTATGGGAGTTAATTCCCCCTAAACCAGCCTGGCTTGGAGTGATGCAGGGTGATGACTGAGCTGGACATTTTGGGGCAGAAGATGAGGTCAGCTTAGGGCCAATATGTGAAATCCACCTCGAGTGGAGACATGCCTGTGGAGATGGCCTCGCAGTTCAAGCCCTGGACAAATGTGCAGAAGACTTGTTATCTGTTAGTGGCAGGTTTTGGTGTGCTCTTGGGCAATTCACTTGTGTTTATTATGCTTCAGTGAATTGCAGAAGGATGATGTTTTCTTGGTTTTGCATAGTCTTTTTCATAAGCATTTTGGGACGGCTTAGATCTCTCACTGAATTTGCCTGCGGAGCTTGCCTGTGCTGCACGGAGCCATTAGGCACTCCAGGTGCTCGGCTTTGAATGTGTGAGTTGGAGTCCGTGGGGGCAGTGACTAAACCTATGCCATTGCTGGTTGGAGAGCTTGAAAAGCCCAAGCAGAAAACGTTGTGTATGTGATTTAGTTGCACATTATCTTCTCTCTCTCAGCAAAGACCCAAGTCTAATTTCAAAGGTCAGAACATGCTCTCACCTGGGTGTTCCAGGCCTTTTGTAGAGCAGTTGAAGGCCATTACCTAAAATTAGCTTGCTGCTTGGGGAAAGCTGATATTAGCTCCGTATTAGGACTCTTTCCAAAGCTCTTGATGATCATTTAGTTGATGGGCTCCTGTTGAGACTTGTGGGTACAACGTGGAAAATGGAAGACAGATAGCACCTGATATTGCATCCTGACTGAGAATAAGAATTGGGTGGGCTTTTTGGCACAACCCCTCCTCTTCTTGGGTGGTTTCTGCTGGTGTGTTTTTTGTTTTGCTTTGTTTTTTGTTTTTAAGGATCTCTAGTGAAGCTTTCCTAGGCCTGCCAGTGGACTGTCTTTACAATTGGACTCATTTTTGTTTTCCTCAAACTTCCTGATGATCCAGACATGCTGGGGAGCACTGGGAAGGGGAACACGTGATTCTGAAGCAGGCTTAAATTGTAAAGCACAGTCAGATCTGCTAAGCAACAGCATTGACACGTTTAAATAAATCTGCTGTTGAGTAATATAGAGTGACATATTGAGAGCAATTAAAAAAAAAAAAGAAACTCAGCACAAATTTGGGAAATGACTGAATGGAAACAGAACATAGATGTTACAGAGGACGTTGGATAAAAGAGAGGGAGGGCTGCTCCACCGTAGGGCTGTACCAGAGAACCAGGATGTCCATCAGGAAGGATGAGACAATAGCAGAAGTGCAAATTTATGCTGAAATTGTCTCTTGGCGGTAGGATCCTTGTACTTCTATTTCTCTGCCTACACTGGTGGTTGCAAAGATTGAAAAAATAAATGCTGTCTAGTTCCATGAGGAGGACATGGTGGGACATGAGGGAGCTTAGAGGAGGTAAGGTGAGAGCTTTTGTTCTGGTGGCTTTCTTACTGTTGTTCCTCTGGGTCCGTAGTGAGTTGGGTGAGAGTCCTGTTGTACCCATCACTGTAGAGGTGCTTAACACTGTAGAAGAGGGGACAGACTGAGTTAGGAGGGTTTGTATTTGAAGCTGGTGAAAGAAAACACTTGCGGAGCTCAGCTGTGGAACTCGCTGCTGCAAGAAGCTATGAAACCAAATGCTTGATGGGGTTTTCCTTTTCTTTTTTTTCTTCTTTTTTCTTTTTTAGCAGTTCAGACTTTGTACAGATGAGAATGTACATGATTGATTGCTTCAAAAAAGTATTTTGGTGGACAGCTTCTGTTCTTAAAGGGCTCATGCAACTCCTATTTGCTAGTGGTTAGGGGAAAATTGTTTCGAATAAGCTGTTCTGTGACTATGATTTATGAGTATTTTGCACCAAAGCAGCTGGAAATGAGCACTCAGGAATGAGGGATTGAAGTGGATGGATCATTGGTTTGATCTAATATAGCCATCCTCGTGGTTTTTTATTATTTTTATTGGATTCTATACAGTGGTCAAATTGAGTTGTGAATTTTGTGGCTATCTTAATGACTTGGTTCCAAGCCAATGCCTTCATGCCTATCTGCATGGCACGTTTGCAGTGGAGTTGGTGGCTGCGTCGCTGAGCCCTTCAAAGCGTGTGTTCACCGGCAGCTTTCCCAGGCTCTGGGAATGTCTCCCCTTTTCTTGGCTGGGCATCAGGTGTTTACTCTAGACACGAGCAGCTTTTGTCCAGTGGATGGCAATAGTTAACTCGTGTGCTAGCCAACCTATTATGCTGTTAAGCATAAAAGGGAGATAGCTGTGCTGTCCCTTGCAATATTTTTGTGCGATCTAAGCCATTTATGGCTCAAGCCACTGGCATGAGAGTGAAGATGGCACAGCATGAGAGATGCTAGGCCTTACTCTTCTGTCCACAATAACTGATGCAAATGGCCACAAGAGACATTTGTGGCTTCCTTGTCTATTAGGACCTCTTGGCATCTATTCTGCAAATGGTCCCTGAACCTGGCGTGAGTTGGAAATAGTCTGATCTTTGGGATGATGGCTGGGAGACAGCAGCTTGTGTTGGAAGCGATTGCTTTATCTGCACGAGTGTTGTGCTGGCAGTGTGTGCTACTGCCCGTTTCTGAGCTGCTCCAAGGACATTTGGCCCCACTTACCCAGCAAAAATAGCTGTTGTGCGTTGGGGATTTCTGCCTGGAGTATTTTTAAGCCCAGTATGTCCTCGCCAAACTAGCCTCAGCCTTCCCAAATGTACCTCCTCTTCTAACATTTGGATTCTCTTCACCTTCTGTTGTGAACTGGCAGGTGGGACTGCGCATGGTGAGGATTACTTGGGCAATCTCCGAAGTCCAGAGCATATCCGCAATATCCGTGGCACACAGTTTCTCTGGGAACTTTTCCTCTGGGCCATTAAAGCACGTTAGCGATGTTAACTGTTTGAAGCCCTGTCAGCTATGAATAAGATCCGACCTGCACATCCTGCTGCCAGTCCAGGGAAGCTGTTAAGCCATCAACTTTGCAAAAACTTGGCTGGTTTAAGCTGCTCGCTGCTAGCACCAGTCTCACCACTCATTGCCGCGGATGAATAGCTTAAGCATTTAGACATTATATGATTACATCAGACAGATTGTCTCAAAGCCACAAGGTATTTAGCTGGCTTGCGTGTTCAATACCAGTTAATAAGGACTTCTTTAAAAAGACACTATTGCTTAGCATTAGACGCTCTTTAATGTTGTCAGAGTGTTCTAATAAAATGGAACTTTGGCATCTGGTCTTATCTGTTAGTCTTCCAATAACAGTTGAACCCATCAGCTGTTTTCACTCAAATTAGAGGGATAGAGCTCACCAAAGCATTGACTCCCTATAAGTGTCTTGAAAATAGGAAACGGAGGCTCTTTATGGGGTACTGGAGAACCCCGTAGAAGATTGAAGGCATCAAACAGTAAGAATTCAGGCTTCATTTGTGCTGGTGTTCCCAGAAGTACTTGTTGGGGCTACATTGAAACAACAATTATATTTTTTTTCTAAGTACAGTGCTGAGCATTGCAGGGGCCGTTACAAGTGCCTGACTAAATTAATAATCATTCCAGCTGTTTCTCTAGCTAGCTAACAGGACACCATTAGGTTTGGGAGAGCAGTTGGGAAGTGCCTTTGGACTAGGCTGTATGCTTGACAGGTTTTTGGTTTCAAGGACAGAGGATTTAAAAAAACAAAAACAACAAAAACCCCCCACAACTCACACAAGGAGTCATGCTTTGGTGCCTTGGCCTGGAAGGCAGCGTCGAAGCTAAAAGATCTATTAGTGGGTTTCAATTTACTCAGGCTGAATCCTTCCCTGAGGATTGCTCATGTTCTGTGGAATTACAGGGTTTGGCATGATAATGTTTTTCTCCTTTATTTCTCCCTTTTGCACTTTCTTGGTGCGAGCAGGCAAAGCAGCAGCAAAGCTCTCGTAGAGGCTGGAGAGGTGTGAGAGCGCTCAAGGGCTTGCATGGGAGTGTGGCTCTGTTAGACCAGGAGATGTGCAGGCACAGAGATCAGCGATGCTCGCAGGCTTTGGAAATAATAAATGTCAATAGAGGAAACCTGTGCTGGGTGTCTGCCCTCAAACCGCTGGTCATTACCTGACTTGCTGCGAAGGAGGAGGATGAAGGTGGGTCACAAGGAAGCATGAAAAAGGACATGGATGAACTACACTGATGGGCTGACAGCGCTCACCTGTGGAAGGTGCAGAAGGCACAGTGAGGCAGTGGGGTTGTGGGAGAGGCAGGACAGGAGAGACCCAAATGGGGTAAAGTAGGATTCTGGCACCGGAGGAAAGGTGGTGAGAGAGGGGCAAAGAAAATGATCTCGGCAGCTGCATTTTGCGCGGCTACTCCTGTATCCTGCAGCTGTTCATTAGAAATTCTGTTTATGCCACAGGGAGTTTTGGAGTCTCTGAAGCTGACACAGTTTTAATAGACAAAGACATTTTGAGTGCAGCACATCTGCTCCAGGATGCTAAGGAACAGGCTCCATGTGGCAGTGCCATTGGTTGAAGCATTTCATTGTGCTTTTTTTATTTTAAGACCTCCTCTCTTTTATCCTAAAAAGTAATTTTTGAGGTCAAAAGAAGTGCTGCGTTTGCTCCTTAAGTTTGCAGTCCTTAAACAGTCCTGCCGTACTCTTCCTAATATCCCTGACTTCCCAGCCCTGAGAGTTGGCAGAATCACCTTTTACTTTGAAGGATCTTAAAGCATTTCACAAAAGTGGCCATCGCGGAGGTGTGAAGCAGCGGTTTGGTAAGGAATACACTGTGTATGAGAGTGCAAAAAAATGTCAGTGTGAGTATGGGATCCCACTTGTGCTTCCCGGAGTATGGTGGGTTGCTGCTGCCTCCTGAGCCCCAGGTACGAGCTGGGAACTGGAAGAGTCCAAATAAAATTAAATAACATGTAAATTATGTATATGACAAGAATTTTGTAAAACTAGGGAGTTTTGCTATTAACAGTTTTGGTGGGGTTTTCTCCTGTTAAGTTTCAGATATTAAGAAGTGCTAAAAGGGAGCCAGTTCTTTTGGGCTGCATCTCATCTGAGCTGCAGCAGTGAAGCTGTGTGGGAGGGAGCAGTCCCACTGGGACCCTCAGCACAGGCACAAGCTTGGGGCTGGAGGGGTGCTGCTCCAGAGCAGAGGTCTCCTTTGGTTGCCTGATGGCTAATATAATGCTGCATTATTAAAAATTTGGTGAGTGGGTATATTTAATTGATCAATTTATTTCTAGGCAGACTCAATCTAACCCTTAGCTTAACTTTTATAACCTGTGGCTTTCCAAAACCCATCTAATCTTGCTCAGTGATTGAATCTACCTTGTGCAGGTGAAAAGTTAATTCCTTCCTTCACCTCCAGCTTTGGCCAAGTTCCTTTGATCCCTCTTTCCCTCACCTCTCTCTTAGGCCTTCATTAAACAGAACAGTGTAGCTTTGCCCTTCCTAACTGGTCTATTATTACTACATCTGTCCCCCAATGTTTTCTGCATGGTTTTCTACCTACCCGTTATGATAGGAGCAGTCTCTCTGCTGGACACACATGCTGAGTGGAGTTTGCTGTCTCCCATCCTGCCTCTTCCAGGGACTGAGTGTTGTTAGTCTTCTCCAGCCATGCAGCTTGAAACTAGGTTTGTCGTTTATGTTTCTTTATGATATCTTGCAAGCAAAGCACTGGGCATCAGTGACAAAACAGCACACAGCATGTGTCAAATTATCCAGCATTTCAAATCCAAGCAGCAACTTTGCTTTGTAGAAATTTAATTATCATGCATTCTGCTAGTGCTTATCTTCTATCATACACTCTTCTGCTGGTTAATAACTTCGTTAAGCACACCCACAAGCTTCAGGCACCGTGTTTCATTCTCTCTGTGTATTTTGAAGTGCTGTATTTGGCTGCTTCCACATCTGCGCATCCTAACTTGTATAGTGCAAGTGTCCTGCATGGATGCATTAGCTAGACTGCAAACATCTGGTTTGTTAGGCCAGCTTAAGTCACCTAGTCAGGTTCCTCTTTGCTTTGCACGACTACGGTAATTAGCTTTTATTTCTTTATATCAGCTTTCATAACATTGCTTTAGCTGGCAGAGATCTTACCTGAAAGGTCTGTACCAGTGGTGCCTCTTGGTTTCAGGTGAGGATGTTATCTGGCACAGTGCTGATGCCAGCAGCATTTTTACAGCAAGGATGCTACATGCTGTATCGCTCTCTGCCAGCTTGTGGGTACCTTGCACAGGAGGGAGATCTGTAGATACACTTCATGGTGCTCTCTGCGTGTTTTAAGGATAGGCTATGATCTGGGGAGCTTACAGGTTGAACAGATGGGGAGAAGAATGACCAGGCATGCATGTTCACCGTGACTCAGTTACCACTAAGGTGGGCCTTTAGAAAAAGCTTGCTAAGGTGCAGTGCCGAGTTGATGAGTGAAAGATGCTCCTGAGGGGTCCAAAAAAGAAACAGGAGGAAAACACTGTGTGATACAATCCAGAAGGACCAGTAAAGCTGGGGGCATTTGTGCGGTGGGGGAGGAAGAAGCAGGACAATCATCAACTTTTCTCAGAAGGCTAAAAAAAGGGCAGAATATCCTTAGATTTATTTTTTTTCCCCACGGCTGACCTTAAGCTTAATCATCCTTCTGCACCAAGACAGGGTGAGAACAGCCTGCTCTCCAGCCCATCCTGGTTTGGGCTTGATTTTTGTTGGAGGTGTAATTTCTCCAGAAGCAGTTATTATGATTCAGTCTCTCTGTGCAGAGTGAGTTTGCACTCTTGTACGTGGCCAGATCTACGTGAGTATATGCATTCCAAAGCCTACCCATGCACAAGTGCTACCAGCTACCGGTGTAACAGTGGTAGTGGGGCTAGGATGCTGTTACAGTTAAAGAGGGACAGCTTTTACACAAGCTCAGCAGAGGTGGTGGCATGATGGGATGTGGCATGGTGACAGCTTTCTCCTAAAACTTACGCAGATGGTGAAGATGCATATTAGTTAAGCCACTGGGTTCCTGCTGTGTTGCATGCCTGTGAGTGCAACAGAAAGGCATTTAATGTTCCTCACTTAATTGGAACTGTGTGACTCAGGTGTCTGGTAATGAGAGAGGGGTTTTTACCCATAGGACCCCATTTGAAGCTAGTCCAAATTAATAGCATCCTGGCAATAGTTATGTTTGTGTTTCTGAATTTCTAGCTTGCTTTGTAATGAACTGTGTTGGATAAGAATCCACCTGCTATATAAATACGGGTGATTATGGCATGTCAGGTAATTTAGTTACTTGGCATGATCGATCAGGCTGTCTGAAACAGAGCGGCCTCCACTTACGTGGTGATGAAGCGTTCTCCAAAAAGTGCAGAAGGCCGCCAGTTTGCTAATGAGACTGCGTGTGGCTCCCGCCCCGCACATCAAAGGCTTTTCTGAGAGGAGGGGAAAAGCTGGTGTTAGATGCACAGCAGCACAGATACAAATGGGAAGACAGGGAGCAGGTGAAAGAGCTATTACAGGAAGGGGCGGTACATTTGGAGTTGGTTAGCCTGGTTAATTTGGCCGAGTAGCACTGACGAATTTAATGTCACTGCACCTTGCTGGGATGTAGCAGTTGCAGTTCCCTGGTTTCTGTAGGCATTCCGTGGATGTAAACTTCCCGGCATGCCTGGGTTGCGAGGACTTACTGCTGACCTGCCCCCTTGCCTGGTGAAGTCCATGAGAAGCCACCTGTATGATTTCATGCTTGTTAGAGGCCCCTCGATGGAGATACTCAGTCTCCAGAAGTGCCTTATTCACTGCGTGCAGGAAATGGGCACGCTTTCCAGAAAACCCACAGAGACAGGTTATTTTCCATAGTGAGCCACCCCGCTAAGTGAGATGCTGTTAAAAGTTGTGTGCGTTTCTGTGCTGTTCGGGTAATATTTCCTTTTTCTTATAACTTATCCAGGACAAAGAAAATTTTAAATTTGTGCTTAGTTATGACCTGAAGCACCTATCAGAGAGCAGGAGCCTGAATTCTGCCACGTGGTCATTTGCTGCTGAGGAAGTGGTGATGATGGTGTTTTAGGGAGGTGAGAGAGGTTTGTATTTTTGCCTTGGGGAAAATAATGTGCCTGAGCTATCTAGGGCTGAAAACCACAAAGAATACCAAGGATTTGAGCTGTTTCACAAAGTCAGCATTTGGAAAGCCAGCCCTCTCCTCCATCTGGAGTTGACCTCTGCATGCTTCTCCCATATGACGCAAAGCACCTGGCTCTTGACTGTGGTTTTACCTCAGACAGTTCTTGTTCATTAATTGCTTCAAAGTAAAAGCAAAAAGAGCTTTCTCCTCCTCCCACACCTAATTTATCCCTTTTAGCAGTGAACAAAAGATCAGCCACGCGCCTACTCCTCCAGTAGCTTGTGCCACTGCACATGATAGAGCAAAGTACCTGCTTCCTTGGCTTGCTTCCTGCGTCCCAAAAAATCTTCAGTGCTCTGTAAATGGGAATGTGGTGAGCAGTACAACATCAGCCGCTGTGTGGTTGTACAGATTTACTGGCTTTCTTGTAAAGCTCTGCTGTGTGGTCCCTTGCTCTGAGATTTGGAGGGGGTGAACTTTTCGCACCCGTGGTGCTCTGCCATTCAGTACTGCAGAACATGAAAGGATTTGCTCATAAGCTGGATATTTCTTTGTGCAGAAAAGTGCTTGTGTGCAGCTTGGAAGAATAAATAAAACAATATGGCTGGTTTATTACCAGAAAACAACACTAAATAATAAATTTAAGAACTAAAAGCTCTATATGTAAAGTAGATTTTGCAGTGCATTATGCAAAAAGCAAGAAGGCACCAGAGAAGGAAACTGCTGGAAAAAGGTAGGCTGGGAAGACGGACAATCTTGTGGACAGGACAATTAGATGTGGAGTGAGTCCCAAGCTGGTGCAGCTTCTAGGGTGACCTTGGGTAAGTTGTTTCTCCATATCTCCATTACCTGCTCTCTGAAAACTGGATGCGGTTTTACTGTCTCAAGGATTTCATCAGAATAACTGAATGTTCATGAACCACTTGGTTAACCTCAGCTGAGCAGCATGACAGACCTTCAGTGGCTGCCTTTTGCAGAGGGCAAGGCAGGCAGATACCTGGAAGCACTTGGGGGCGAGATTTCAGTAGCTTCTGCTTGCCACAATACTGAGTGTCTCCTGGAGCATGCTCTTGTCCCTGTGCCCCAGATGGGGAACAAAAAGCTGTAAGCCAGCCTGTCAGTTCTTCACTTCTCTGCCTTGAAGGAGCTGTAAAGAGGGAGAATGAGGCATGGAGGTTGTGTGATTTTCCCAGGGTGCTGGAGAGAGGCAGTGTTAGAGGGGAGGCAGACCCAGGACGTCTTGACTCCAGGTTTCTGCTTACATTTCTGAATTATTGCCACCCGAGAGCCCAGACGCAGAATCATACAGTCATTTAGGTTGGAAGGGACCTCTGGAGGTCTCTGAACTTGGGCACTGTCCAGCTGAGTCTTGAATATCTTTTGGCCTCCTATCACAAGGGCCAACTTTGGCTAAGCAGGTAGTGGCCAGAGCTGCAGTTTGATGGCACTCCCCACCTCCATGTGCTTTTTCATTCTGCCAGTGTGGGAGCCCTGGAAGGTCTGGTTGCTGCCACCGCAGATGGGTTTGGGGTTGCAGGTAGTCAGCAGGAGGAACACCCATTCCCAACCCTTCCAGTCGTCTCCTTCCTGCTCTCAGCCCAGATGTCCAGTGCACTTCTCCCAGTTCTCCCTCCCTTCTTTTCCTTTTCCTTTCTGTGATGATGAGGCATCTCAACTTTTATCCTTGGGGGAGCACCACTCCATTTTACTTCCACACCTGGGATGGTTAGCTCTACAATCTCTTTTGGGTATTGATTTCCCAGTTTACCTGTCATAAGCTCTCAAAAGCACCAGCAGAAGTACAAACAGATGTGCATCTTGGGGTCTCGCCTGTTGGGGTTTATCAGCTGATGACGTTTCTTCTGGGTTTTCTTGCCATGAAACTTCAGAAGGGGGGTTGCTTCTGAGAAAGGTCTGATCCTGAACTTCCCTGCTGGGGCTCTGCAACCAACAGCAAAGAGTTCATCCTTCTGGCAGCTGCAGCAGACTTAGCTATCTATTTCATGCCTGGAGAGCCTGCAGGTCTTGGCACTGAACATCTCCACGGTGGGAGCATGGGTTGAGGGCTGGTGCCCTGGGGTGTTGCATGCTGGAGTGCTCTTGATGAGAGATGTGGTTGCAAGAGTGAGCGCCCTTCGCCCCCAAGAACATGGGGTGGAAAGCAGCTCTCAAAGGATTTGTCCTCAAGTGCTACTTCTAAACCACCCCAAATATCTCTCTGATCCCTCTCTGCTCTCACAGTTAAGGTTGGTAGAGGGTCTGCAGAGGAAAGAAAGTCAGAAAGGTTCTTGTAAGGTCCTGCATTTTCTGTTTGGTTGCATTTCTTCTCCCTAGTTCTATTCCCCATCCAGATGAGCTGTTGGGGCAATTCGGACATGCATTGGGTCTTTTCCTTCTCTCTCCGCCCCCCAAGGATATCTGACTTGCAGGAGATGCATTTGTGAACACTGTAAGATGAAATGATGCTGTACCGGGAGCACTGGTCCTATCAGGGCAGGAGGACGCCTGGCTGGAGAGAAGGTAGCAAGCATGGTGCAAAGCTAGTGTCCATATTGTCTGCAACCTGTTTCCAACAAAGCACACAAGCAGCACAGGGAAAGAGTAGAAGAACAGGGTGAACGTACATGATACTTCCCCTAATATCAGTCAGCCACTGCCTTCTTCAGTATGTGTGGTTTTCTGACTTTGCTGGAGCAAGCACATGAAGGAGCTTTCTTGGAGTGTTTCTCCAGGACTGCTTTACCTGACGCATGCCCAGCTGCAGATGGGGAGCATGGCTAGAAGCAGGTTTGACTTTGCATGGAGCTGCAAATGTGGTGCATGTTCCTTGATTGAGATAAAAGCTTCCTAAAGCCAGGGATGCAGTTTATGCCCTGAATTTGCAGATTACAAGACCTTTTACCGGTTGTGCGTGTAGCAGCGTTGATCTTAGCCTAGGAGAATTTCTCTGTACCTGTGAGCTCTCAAGATGGTACAAATCCCTCGTGATGATCCCTGAGGCTGTAGCATGTGAAGCATTTCAGAGTGAATTTTCCATCTGCTCTCAAACGTACCTTAAAGCACACACCTAATAGATTTATTCTCCTTGTTCAACTGCTGCTGTTCCCAAAGTGATCGGAGATTTGGGGTGTAATCCTTTCCTTTGAGAGCATTAGGAAGTAGAAAGTTATCATTGCTGAAGGGCTGTTTTGTGTTCGTTTCTTTTCCATTTCACCAGAAACCCTGTTCTAAAGGGAGGGAATATGCTGTATTTTCTTTGTTTAGCAGAATTTTTCTGCTTCTCCTTTTAAAAAAAAAAAAGTGTTGTGGGGTTTTTTTATCTTTGATTTCATTTTTAGTGCTAGTGAAAAAGAGACTTGGCAATAGAAATTGTCTATTCAAGACTGGACAGATAAAACACAGGAGCCGCTAACACGCACTCCTTGACATCCTTTGCCATTCATCAGGACGGAACCAGTGTGACAGAGGTGGGTACGGTGCTTTGTTCTCCACAGAGAGGGCCAGCACAGCAGCAAGTTTGTGGAGGTAACATAGAAGTGATAATGCTGCAGACCCCTCAGTTGATGAGGAAAGAGTGTAAGGACAAGTATGGGTGCATACAGACAGTTTGGGAGCTGTAATTTAGTGGATGCAGGATCCCTGTGGATTTTCCTCCTAGAAAGTTCAGTGCAGTCTGTGTTACCATATTGTGCCTAATGATTATTTATTGCTGTGCTAAGCTCTGGAGCACCGTAAGTTTAAAATTTCAAGGCTCTGTTCACAAATATGCTGAGAAAGGAACAATATTTCCCTAATTTTATAGAGGAGATGGACAAAAGGAAGCGTAAGCAGCAAGGAATAGGTGCGCTCAGGTGTTTGCAGAAGGACCTTGGTGACTGAACATTTGCAGAGTAATGACTCCATGAGCATCCACAGATCAGACCAACCTGGCTCTTTCTACTAGAAATGCAAAATGAGGGAGAACCTCAGGTATTCCCATAACTTCACCGGCATGGGGAGTGCCTACTGTGGAGTCGAGGAAAGCTGGGAACACAGCCTGAGATTTGAACTAAGATGTGACAGCGTGCTCAAACAGCAGTTTAGTCTCGCAGCCCTGTGCTGTGGGAGAAGGAACTGCAGCATGCAAACCTGTCATGCTCGAGAAGTCAGTTGGATTGGCATTTGGGAAGAGGCTCTGGTAATTAGCCAGCTTCTGATTTCCCGAGAGCTATTCCTGCCTCTTTTTGTATGTGTGTAATTAGGTCTATCAGGCAGCAACATTGTGGTATAATGTCAACAGGAGTTTCGCAGTGTGGGGCTTGATCAGTTTAAAGAACTTAATAGTAATAGGGAGCGAGAGGAATGAGTTGGCTGGAGAGCACAGCAACTAACCTGTTTCTCCTCCTCCCAAACTTCTTTTTGGGAGCTATGGAAATCAGCAGCCTTTTCCCCCAGGGCTGCTTATTGCTCTTAAATACAACACTGAAGTCTTTCTTGGTAAAACCACAGACTGGGTTTTTACTTAGCTTTTTTTTTTTTTAAGTCCTAATAACAATGTGTTACAACCTCAGACTCTATCGAGTTGATGAGAAATAAAGTCTTAGTAATGAAGAAGAGTCTGAGAGTGGGGCTAAAGTGCTTGCTTTATTGCAAGCACATATTTCATACTGACAGTCAATACTTTTAACTGATCCCAAGCCACGTGTGTTGCATTTTAAATTCCTCCACAGCCTGCTCTGGTCTTTCCCGTGTGGTCTTTTCCAAACTAGCAGCAGAGTCATTTTGTCAGCTTCAGGTTTCTGAGTGTATGGATTTTTTTTAATTCACAGACCATGTTTTTAAGTCAGGAGGATAAAGTTTGTTCTGTGTCAACTGAGTGGAATGACCAGAGGAGCCCCTGGAAGGATTAGGTGGCAGAACAGCTGCAGAGGATCATGTGTGGGGCAACGGATTTAGCTTTTCAAGGACCCCAGTTGCCGTTTTAGGGAGTCCAGTTTGCCATTTCATTACTGTTTAGGGCTCATAAATGGGCAAAGCAACTACAAAGGAACAAGATTCAGATGTAGTTTCAGCTGATAAGTTTTGGGACTGCTTTTACTGCCTGTGGGGCTGCAGTTTTCTCTGGCTAGTCTGAAGCAACATGTCCACGTGCCTCCTCATTCTTTCTTGGCCACATTTATGATCCCTTGTTTCTGTGTTGTCTCAACACCTTGCAGGGTTTGACCGCACTTATCCCATGGCATCCCCAAACAAAAAAAACCAGCAGAGCTTGTTTTCCCATGTGTGCCTTGAAGTTAAGCTGGTTTTTAGATTTGCTGGTGTTCAAGTGAGCGTGTGCTTTGGCTTTTCCCTCGGGAAAAGGATTAATAAGGCAGCTCTCATCTCCTGGCCAGCTGTTTGCAGAAAACTAGTAGCAATTGTAAGATCTTTGCAGCCCCTATGAGACCAGGTTCAAACAGCAGGGACTGACTGACTGGTGCATGCACATGGGCAGTGACAGCATGAGCTTTATTTCTTGGGGAGAGCTTAAAAAAGGAGGAAAACCAGTTGAAAAATAGACTTTGAAAGCTTTTTTATTACTATTTTTGCCTTCAGTTGCCTGGTTTGTACACTGGTGCATGTTAAAACACTTCTGTGTGTAGCAGTAGTCCCAGAGGCACGATATAAGTGTGCTGCTATTGCCAGGGCTCCCTGTGCCTGACTGACAGTGCCGTGCAGAAGCGCTGGGGATTTACATTCATCACCAGGCTCTCTCCCAGCCCAGGCAAATGCAAGTTGGTGTACAGAGAATAGTATTAAAATGTCCTGCCAGCAGAGCTGAAGCCTCCCCCATCTGCCCGCAGCGACTGTACTGCCAAGATCCAAGAAAGCTGATTTAGTCTTTTGCTGACTTTTTAGCCCTTTTATCCTCCCGGCTTTCTGAGATTTACACCAGTGCTGTTTGCCAGACAACGTTATGAATTTAAAATCTGCCTTAATTTTAAGTGTCCGTACTGCTGTGCAACTCAGTTGCAGGTCAGGCTGGGGGGGATTCCCATTTAATTGTGGGGCATTAAGCTACCGACAACAAATGGCCTTGTAATGAAATAGGCCTAGGAATTGTCCTGTATCACTCCGCTTGTTTCCCTTTTCATTATGATTTTTCCTGATTAAAATCAAACCTTCCGTTTATTTTTTTTCTGACACACGCTTGTGTGCTGCACTGAAGAGTATTCCTGACTTCGCTCTGCTCCTTTAAGGTGAACTTCTGTTTTGCTTTGGCCCATTTCCAGATCTCTGTTTCGGCTGAGATTTGCTTCCTCACCTTCTTTCTGCTAATTCTTGATGAGTAGATGAGAGGAGTATTAAATAGATTTAGTGAAAAATGACCGTCACCAGTGTAGATGACTTTCCTCTAATTAAAAATTGAAGCAGAAATGAATAAGCTTCTCTTGAGGCTGTGGAAGAGTTGACGCTAAGCACAGCACTGTATTCATCAGTGATGTGGGAAGTCCAGTATATGAAAGAATATCCCAGAAACTTAGGTACCTCAGAGGATGCTAATAGAAGGGAAGGGAGAGTTTCTAGTGGCAGTATATTCATGTGGCCTAGATTTAAATCTGTTGGCATAGACCAAAGACTCAGAGCTGAATTTGCTGTGTCCTTGATTTTTATGCCCATGCTAGGTAGGCATTCAGTGCCATATCAAAGTTCTCCAAGCAAAAAGGCTTATCTAAGCAAGCTGATACCGTTTCAGTGGTGTGGGACCCAACGGATCCTAACTTTGGCATCTTTGCTTTGATGTACAGTGTGGACTTTTCCAGTTTTGACCAGAAATTCTCTCTCGTATGCCAGCCAGTGGAGATAATCAGAGCCAACAGGTGTATGTTCCCTTTAAACTTTCTCTTGCAGTGAATCAAAATTTTCCAGCAGGAAATGAAAGCAGAACACTTCATCTAAAAATTCCTCATCAGCTCTAGTCACTAGACCAGAACAATAGTGATTACACTCAGTTATGCAGTACAAATTCACAACACGCCAGCAAAAGGTGGGTAGAGAGAGCAGGTGTACATTAATATCTCCATTTTGTACATGAGGAGACAGGGGCTTGCAGATGTTAAGCAGCTTCTGCAAAGTTACACAGCAAGACGGTGGCAGAAATAGGAAACCAGATCCAAGGGCTGTGATTTTTCTGGTCTGGCCACTGAAGCATGCAACCCTAATGAGAAACAGAGTGGCCGGAGAAAGCCATGTGTCCGCATCTAATGAATCCCATCACTTTCTCAGCTTTACTGGTATTAACCCCGGAGGTGTTAAGACATGTACGAAGGTTGCTCTTTTGCAGAGAGGACAGTTGCTTTTAAAAACTAGCAATGTCTTAGGTCACTAAGGGGTCGTTTTGTTTGCATTGTCTGAATATATGATTGTTCTCTTGTAGGAATGGCAGAGCATCAGCTGTGCAGCAGCGATGAGAAAGACTGACATTCGTATGAGTCTCTCCTGGCTCCTTCTCCACAATGGATGGTACCTCTACATATTCATTGGATGGTAATGCAGGATGTCAAGAGCAGCGGTAGAGTTTGGCTTGATCCCACTGTGTTTTTCTTCTGCTGGTTGAGACTTTGAATCACCATGACAACGCTGTGACACTTCCAGCAAAGGTTGCCTGCAGACCAAGGGTGGGCTGGGGGTGGGTGAGAAGGTCAATGATTGAGTCTAACGGGATCAAAAGTTGCGCCTGCAGCAAAACGACTGTAGAAAAGCCGTCAGCACGACAAGAAGATGAAATTCCCCTTCTATTGGCTTCTCGTTAAGCAGGCACAATAACATTTTTTTTCAAGACACTCGCTATAAAAACTCTTTTGGTTATGGCTACTGATCCAACGTGATTGGGCACGCAGTGACTTTTGAACTCATGACTGGATATACGATGTTGCGGAATGGGGGAGTGGGGAACGGAGGCCAGCCGTGGGTGTTGAGATGGTCCAGTCGGATCCGGCTCACCTGGCTTAGTTTCACCCTCTTCATTATCCTCGTCTTCTTTCCCCTCATTGCCCACTACTACCTAACCACCATCGATGATGCGGATGATGCCGGCAAGCGCATCTTTGGCCCTCGGACTGGCAATGAGCTGTGCGAGGTAAAGCATGTGCAGGACCTGTGCCGCATCCGCGAGTCAGTCAGCGAGGAGTTGCTCCAGCTGGAGGCCAAGCGGCAGGAGCTCAACAGTGAGATCGCTAAGCTCAACTTGAAGATTGAGGCCTGCAAAAAGAGCATTGAAAATGCCAAGCAGGACCTGCTGCAGTTGAAGAACGTCATCAGCCAGACCGAGCATTCCTACAAAGAGCTGATGGCTCAGAACCAGCCCAAGCTCTCCTTGCCCATCCGGCTGCTGCCAGACAAAGACGATGCAACCTTCCCCCTGCCAAAATCCAACCGGAACTGCAGGCTACACAACTGCTTTGACTACTCACGCTGCCCATTGACATCTGGCTTTCCAGTCTATGTCTACAACAGTGATGATTACCCTTTTGGTAGTTCCTTAGACCCTTTAATTAAACAAGCCTTTGAGGCAACTGTCAGAACTAATGTTTATGTTACTGAAAATGCAAATATTGCTTGTGTATATATAATTTTAGTGGGGGAAATGCAAGAGCCCGTAATGCCAAAACCTACTGAACTAGAGCAACAGTTGCACTCTTTGCCATATTGGAGGACTGATGGACATAACCATCTCATCATCAATTTATCAAGGAAATCAGAAACTCAGAACTTCATTTACAACATCAGCACAGGGCGCGCCATGATTGCCCAGTCCACCTTTTATGATGTGCAGTATCGACCGGGGTTTGATATTGTGGTATCGCCTCTGGTCCACGCTATGTCGGAACCCAATTTCCTAGAAATCCCGCCCCAGGTGCCAGTCAAGCGTAAATATCTGTTTAGTTTCCAGGGGGAGAAGATCGAGTCTCTCAGATCTAGCCTGCAAGAGGTTCGCTCTTTTGAAGAGGAAATAGAAGGCAACGCACCAGCTGACTATGACGATCGGATCATTACCACCTTGAAGGCTGTTCAGGACAGCAAGTTGGACTTTGTTTTGGTGGAGTTCACATGTAAGAACCAGCCTAAGGCGAGTCTGCCCACTGAGTGGGCTCTGTGTGGAGAAAGGGATGACAGACTAGAGCTACTGAAGCTATCTACTTTTGCACTGATAATCACCCCAGGGGACACCCATTTAGTGATCTCCGCTGGGTGTGCCATGAGACTGTTTGAGGCTCTGGAAGTTGGAGCCATCCCGGTGGTTCTCGGAGAGCAAGTTCAGCTACCCTATAATGATGTGATCCGGTGGAACGAGGCAGCCTTAATTATACCAAAGCCACGTATCACAGAAGTGCACTTTCTTCTGAGAAGCATTTCTGACAACGATCTCCTTGCCATGAGGAGGCAGGGCCGCTTCTTGTGGGAGACCTACTTCTCCACCTCTGACAACGTGTTCAGCACAGTCTTAGCTATCATAAGGACTCGAATCCAAATCCCAGCTGCTCCTATCCGAGAAGAAACCGCTGTGGAGATTCCCCATCGGTCTGGCAAAGCTGCTGGTACAGACCCCAATATGGCAGACAACGGTGATCTGGACTTGGGGCCTGTGGAAACGGAACCACCCTATGCATCTCCCAAATATCTCCGCAATTTTACCCTCACTGCAATGGACATCTACAGAAATTGGAATTCTGCTCCAGGGCCTTTCCACCTCTTCCCCTACACTCCCTTTGACCCTGTTTTACCATCAGAAGCAAAATTTTTGGGGTCTGGGACTGGATTTCGACCAATTGGTGGAGGAGCAGGTGGCTCTGGGAAGGAGTTCCAGGCTGCTTTGGGTGGCAACGTCCCCCGGGAGCAGTTCACAGTAGTGATGTTGACTTACGAGCGGGAGGAAGTGTTGATGAACTCCCTAGAAAGGCTCAATGGTCTCCCGTACTTAAATAAAGTTGTGGTAGTGTGGAACTCTCCCAAGCTTCCCTCTGAGGATCTCTTGTGGCCAGACATTGGCGTCCCAATCATGGTAAGAAAGTTGTAGCTACTATGGTCTTGCTTCCTGGTGGGGTTTGTACATTGAAGTTGGCTGTAGCTCTTCTGTAACGTGTCAGCTCAGCTTAAGTCATCTAGGACAGCATTCATCTCGAGTGGTTGTAGATATCTGTACCTGATCTGGACACTTTATCCACAGAGAAAACCAGGGAGATTACAGGTATGACTCATCTGACCCATTTTAAGTGTTTCCATGAGAATGCCATGGCTCCTGCTCTAGAAACGCCTGTTTCTCTCCATCGGCTTTGAAGGGAAGCCGATGTTCAGAGATGGATGGCTATGCTCTGTGGATGTGTGAATTTAGGTGAGATAAATTGCTGTTTTGAGAGAATTTGTTTGGTGGCCTTCAGGTTGTGAAGTACAGAAGCTGTTACGTAGGAGAGCCTAAATTGTAAAAATACGGGATCTTTAGAGGTGCCAGGTATTTAGCACTCATGAAACTGTCATTGCTTGTATGGAGCCTAGTATGAATCTCAAGGCTTAAAGCCAGAGATTCTTCCTTATCAAAAATCTTTGCTTAGGCTCTTTAAGTGTCACACTGTGAAGACGGTTGGCACTTCATAAATACCTAAGTAGTGACTGTTTCTGCACTTTACCAGATAAATCTTTCATAAAAACAAAAGAGGGACCTACTGAAGCTGTGCAAAGTCATTTATCACTTTATATTACAAGGGATGGCAGAGAAGGAAATACAAGCCAAGGCCAACACGACCATAAGAGCTTCCATGCTCCAAAGGTTGTAAGTGAGTTTTACTTAGGTTTAGGTTGATTATTTTTTTTCCCAGCCAAACTGAAGAAGCAACACCTTCAAAGACCAACATTCATTTTCATGCCCAGCTACTCACTTGCATATTGGCAGTGTTGCTTGTGAGGAGTTAATTCTCCCTAAATTATTACTTAGGTATGTATGTATTTATTTTAGGAATTCTCTGTCGTCCTGGTATAATTTTCTGCACTGGCCATTGTTAACAATCGATATTAGATATAAATCTCTACGTGCTCACATAAAGAGAGCATGGGCATAGAGATGCTAACAAGAAGCAACACTGTGTTGTCTGAATCCGGTTGTGTTTAGAGGACAAATGGAAGGATAATGCCTTACAAATTAGGGAAGGGAAAAATAAAAGAGGGTGATGGTACTTAAGTACGCAAACTGCGTGTGGTTTATGTGACAGGACGCTACTAAGCTTAATAGCAATGTGAGCTTTATGCTTCATGCAAAGAGATTCATTGATTTAATATTTCGTTTTATTATTATTGTGATGAATAAATCCTTCTGCTCACATTTAAAAACCCTTATGGTCCAGGGACAATGAGGAGAGAAAATTGCTTGGATAATTGCAAAATAATCTTTCACATTAGTCCTGTTGAATGCCTGAATTCTGCAAAATCTTCGCATTGTGTCCGCTGAAAAACTGTGTACTCCTTCAGAACTGAAGAGTGGGGATTGTTCTCCTTGGAGTTGCTAATGGGTGTTATTTGTGAAAGAAAAATAGGTTTCTGTTGGTGGAAGTTAATGGCTTTTTTTACTCTGCTCTCACCTCCACATCTATTGTGTTGGAGGCCCACTGGCTTTTTTGGGGGACTTTGACACGTGTGAGTTGCTGTGTGTCGCCTTTCAGCCATGCGCTGGGGTTTGTGTGCTGTTGGGGGATGCTTGGTACCGCTTGGTTCAAGAGGAGGAAACTGTCTTGTGTCTGCTTTGGGATGTTGGGTGGTAACACTATGTTCATGGCCAAGTGCCAGGGAATGGCTGGAGCACCGTGAGCTTCTGCTGGGGTCCTTTCTGAAGGAGCACATTGGTCTGACAATAGGTATGCTTTCTTGCTGTTTTTCTAAATCCCATTTTTTTAAAAGAGCCCAAGTCTCTTGGGATCTCTCATAGGAGGCTTAACCCATTGCAGCTTCCCTGCACCATCCTGCTGAAGTGCTTGTTGGTAAGTCCACATCCAGACTGGGTCTTTAAATCATGTTGGGAGTCTGTAGTATTCATCTATATGAATGGTTTAATACGGTAATGATACAAAAATTTACCTGGGCTTCATCAAACAGTGACAGATCCTAAGATCTGTTGTGGAGAGGGGCTACAAGAACTTGGGGAGTAGAGGTGAGGCTCCGTTTGAGCCTCAGTGGCTGAGACGTGGGATGTGCTAGACAGGGTAGCCAGATGTGCAAGCAGGTGGGTACGTGGGGTTGGTAAGAAACACAAGCCCTTATGACTGCTGATGTCAAAAGAAACTGCAGAGCTGTGAATTTTATTTCTTTATGGGGAAAAAAGTGTCTTTTGATGGGGAATATCCAATTCTCTCAGATCTCGAAGCAGTGCTGTATCTCTATGTAATAAATATGTTCCAGTAACTTTAGGGTGCAAGGAATTGCCCTGTGTTCAAGTCCCAAAGCACAGAGCTATGCAGAGGTAAGTCGAGGGAAAGAGAAGTGGACGGGCACAGGATCCAGGCACCATCTGACTGTGAGGAGTAGTGCGACAGCAGCACATGTGCGTCAGCATGATCCGTGATCAAAGCACCCAAAGCCAGAAGGTTATCGAGGTAAATCGCAGCCTCATGAGGCAAAGCAATGTGTATAGCATGTCCTGGGCTGAAAGAACCGTTGGAAGCATAATGTAGTCCCAAGTCCCACCAGCAGCACCTTGGTGGGACTTCAGGCTACACTTCAGCTGTGTGGCTTTATGCTAGCCGAATACCCAAAGGAGAATTAGGCTTCCTCCTTTAGCCTTACTGCATGGGCTGACCTTAGTTCATTAATAAGTTCCTTGAAACTTCGTTTGCAAACTGTGCTGCTTGGTTGTGATTTGGTCTTCTAAAGCAGGTTATGCGGTTTCTTTTCCCTGGTGGGTTGGGAGTTAATCAAGACCAAAGCTTAAAGCTGTGTTAGATCTTTGAATCTTTCATGGATCATGAGATAAACAGGGCTATAGAATATGTTTGATTTTTTAGAAACTTTTACTTAGATATAGATTTCTTGTGATGGCATAATTTACTAAAAAAATCAGTAAGATTCCTTAGCTGCACAGGAGTCTCTGATAAAATATTCTGGCCCTGTACTGAGCTTGAAGTGACTAGGTATAAATATAATTTAACGTAAAGTTGTGTGTGTAGTCATTCAAGGCTGCCCCTGGAACAGATGTAGGTAGATTACCCTTTAATTTAAAGTGCCTTTGTGCTGGAGTTGAGCTGTAAAAATTGTTCCCATCTCACGTTAAATAGAATCGCAGCAAAAAACAAAGGTTGTGAGAAGTCTTGTTTGTGCAAGCTTACAAACACTTGCTTTCTGCAAGTGTTTGTATCTCTAGCACTGCATTAGGAAAACTTCCTCAGACAGAAGAACCTGGAGAGCGTGACTCTACCAGCACCAACAGTGACATTGCAACTACTGCTTAACTTCTGAGCACCTCCCTGCAGGATTTACCCAGCATTGATGCATCCTTCAGGATACGTACTTCAAGATGTCTGCAGCATCTGCCAAAGTCACAATATACTCAAGGAATTAAAAGTTGCCCAGACTACCGATCCCTGCAGGCAGTTTTGCTCCGCTCTGTTGCAGCGAAGGTGAGAGCCCTCCTGTACATGGCATTGCTGCAGTTGCTGAAGTCCCCAGCATGGTGCTGCTCACAGCTCACCAGCGAGTGCTGCTGCTATTTTCATGCTTACGGGGAAGAAAAGGGGGAAGAAATTTGGATTAAATCCTGCTCTGAACAGGTGGAAGGACTGCACGAGGGTTTGAGTGAGGTGGCGATACTTGGCTGTTGCTCCTGCACTGGCCCTGCACGCACATTAATCTTGGAAAGATTTCCACTGGTGGAATAAAGGAGGAGTCATTAAGGAGAAGATCTGGCTCAATCTTGGGATAGAGACTTCCAGCTTCCCCTTTCAGTATCTCTGCACTTAGGATTTCTAAATGGCGTACAGGCGATGACAGGAGAAACCTCACTCTTTGCTTTGCAATTCCTTGACAGCATTTTCATCTGCGTGAATAAAAGTGAAGGGAAACAAATGAAACAAAACACTCGGGCAACCACACATCCAGCCCACGCAAATGGTAATAAGATGCACCCAAGAAGATTCAGATCCTGCTGCGCTTTGCAGTGTGCTCGGCACCGATGTGCTGCTACTTTCTGGTTGCTAAAGAGCACTTGCTTGCAATTCCTTGGCAAACTTGCAGCATAGATGCAAATCCAGATGCTTAATAAACCCAATACATGATTTTTGCAGCTTTTCAAATCCTCCGGAGCTGATTCACTGTCCATCTTCCATGCAGCTCTGAGCAGGATGTGGATTGGGGCAGGGGGACAGGATTCATTTTCCCTGTTTCTGCTCTGGTTTTAATCCTACAAACCTAAAAGAATGAGTTGAGCTTGAACAGCCAGAGTTACCTGAAGAGAGTTTGTTTTAATATATTTAATATGTATTTCAGAAGGTTGCCAGGGCTGTGTATGCCCTTGATTCAGTGGGGAAAGCACAAAGCCCTGAGCAGCAACATGATTAAGCTCTGGAGCAGCTTGCACTCAAAACAGCCGCAGATCCTCTAATGCAGCAATTAAATTATCCATTTCCCTTCAGAAACTTCCTTAAAACCTCCCAGGAGTTGCAGTCCGAGCCAGGAAAGCAAACAGTGCGCTCAGCAGCCTCCCCTTACCTCCTCTGCTACCCATGTTTCTCAGCCTGTGGGTCATGCCCTGGAGATGGGATGAGACTGGGAAAGAGAGGACTGAGCTCAGGACAACCCTGAATTTGGTTATAATCTTGAGCAAAAATAATTCTCAGCCCTTTGTAGGCAGCCTCTGTCATCCAACTCCAGCATCTTTGGGTTGGTCTTAAACTGGATAAAGACGTGTTTTTAACAGGGTTTGGGTTTTTTGTTTGTTTTCCCCCGTCCTTAGTAGAGTAAGGAGAGAGCATCTAATTTTAAGTAAGTGTTTTGCCAGCCAGAGAGGAACCACTGCTTTGAATCTGTGTTGCCAGCACAGCGCTGTCTGTTGCCAAAGGCTGCAGAGGTCCAAGCAACATGAAAAAAGGTTTGTGGAAGACAGACAGCTTAGCAGGGACAAATGGTTCATCTGTTTACAGGGGTGTTTGAACCTTGAACAGTGATTTCCAAGCAACATGGCCTTTATTTCTTTTTATTTTTTTCCTGTCCTGAGCCCTTTGCACACAGCTCAGGGGGGCTGCTGACATTATCTATCTCAAATCCATCGCTTCGGATGCGTGGGCTGAGGGGTGGCACCCACTGAATGATGGTGCACCATCTGAGCTGGCCAGGCTGGGTACGTTGGAGGCAAAGGAAGAGTGAGATTTATCCTTGTTAGCTGATAATGGAGATTTTGTACTGACCTGAGGTCAGGGTTTATTGCTGGGGTGGGTGGGTTGGATCAGGACTATCTAGTTGTGTCGTGGCTTCACTTTGTTTTGAGCCAGTGTAACATTTCTCCTGCTTTTCAAATAATTACTGGATTTCGGTTGGGTTATTTTGGAAGCCCAAGGGCTTTGCATGGGCTGCCGGTGTCATGCGTGGATTGTTGCCTGTGAACCCAGCTGAGCTGCGAAAGGGCTTCCCACATTTGGGGTTAAATCTTCTTCAGCCCCAAACAATATTTTCACAACCTGTGCTCATGTTGTAAGAAATTACAGCCTGAACTTCCAACTCATCTTTGTTTTCTGCGTGCGTGCGTGTCCTTTGGTGACAGAGCCGTGGCTGGAAAAGCCCTCCAGCAGTTTGCTTTCTCCTCTTCCTCCGGGTTAGGTGGTGTGTGCTTGTAGGCATTTCTGAGCAATTTAGCTGGGTTCACTGCCAATGCCAGCTCCTGTGGCGTTCGGCAGTGACTAATCCTTTCCTTCAGCTTTGTTACAGAATAAGTAGCTGGCTTTGATCTCTGCAGCCAGTTCCAGTGGCGTAACGTCCTTTTTTGCTGGCTTGGTGGCCGGCTGAGAAAGCTCATTCAATTTAGCTGCTTGTTTAAAAAGGAATAATCTTTGGAAAATGTCTAATCCGGAAGCATTGCTGCATCTGCAGACCTGTTTGGCTGGCCGTGGTGTCCCTTGAAATGCCACCTGTTAATCAGGAGCAGACTGGGTGGAAATGCCGTCATGACTTTCCCCTCTGTTTGGACAGCATCTGTGTAACTGTACTGTGCGGAGTTGCTGCTGAAGGATGGATGCCTTAGGTTTGCATGTCCTTTCCAGCAGAAATACTTCAAGGTGCTTTGGTATCTCTTATTTCAAGGAGCACAATGGGGTCCCTTGGTGATTATTCTGGCTGAGAAGAGGAGGAACAGAACCTGGTCAGACTAACATCAGTGTGTAGCATGCCATGGCGGCAGCATGAACTTCTCTGCTTGTCCTTCAACATCATGTTTGGTTTTCTGATAAGAGCAGAGCCAACCTTGCAAACTAAGCTCACACAGTCACCAGTAACTCAAGCTAAACTGGAGTGGTGTGCATGATCCAGGCTGAGGTCCTCACGGGGACCATGAGTTAAATGAGAGAATTAAAAGTCTCTGTGCTCATCACACCACCATTTCAATAGATCCTTTTCCTTCCTGGGAGCTCTGTATAAATACCAGCTCAGGTCCTAACTCAACCAGGTACTTAAGCACGTACCTAACCCTTCCTTGGTGACGTTACTTGTGCTTTTCTGGACCAACTTATCTGCTGAAGCTCCTCGGTGAGTCAGAGCTTTACACTGGGCCCTGACAGCTTTTCCCTACCTTACCCTAGCTCACAACTCTTGCATACAAAATCAGGAGGAACCCAGCTTAACTTTTAGGTCCTGGTTTGCATATGGGAGAGGGGAGCTACAGGTACACCTTCAGAAGGAACAATTTAGGCTATACTCTCTGTGACAAAGGAAATCAGCTGAGAAAGTCACCTTGTTTCTTACCACTAAGTCACTTTACACAAGAGATTGCACCATCCATGGGTTAAGTGGGCCCTATCCAGTGCACCAGCTTTACCAGCAGTGTGTCACGAGTTAAATTTCTCCATGAGAACATTATAAGGCAGGGCGGTGTTGCACGAAAATGTCTGTGTGCTGCTGTCGGGTATGTAGCACCACCTGCTGCCTGCAGAGCACGGTGCTGCTGGAGAGGCAGATTAGTTCTCAAATCCCTGCGAGTTTTGCTGTCTTGATATGTATTTTTACTGTTGTATAGCAGAAGAGGAAGAAGCAAATTTGCTGCTTAGTTTACCTGTGATGCTAAAATCCAGATGCTTGTCACTGCAGGGCCTAAGCAAAGATGCAGTGATGCGTGAATGTATGCTGATAATATAACAAGCGGTGCTGACTTCTTAGGGATTTGCAGTCTGAATATTAACTCAAACACCCTTGCAGTACTCCACTGCTATTGCCTAAAACCAGCGCTTAATTCTCTTGCATGCCATATGCTGGCTTGTAATAGCTTTTCCATAGACAAAATGTTACCGTAGCCTCAGCTCTCTGAATTCCCTTGGCTTAGGATTCAGCTAATGGGGTCGGTGACCAGAAGGAAGGCATACTTCGGGGCACTGGAAAGGAAACACAGGGGAGGGAAGCATCCTTGCACACTACTGTGTACATAATCGGATGGTTTTTCTTGCAGTTGAAAGCTTGAAGATGTCACGGGGGCCAATCCCCCTGTGTTGAAGCCTTTAACCGTCAACACAAAAGCTGTCTGTGCATCTTTAAAACACTCCCCACTCTGGAGCAGAGTCTGTCACAACAGCTAGGGGATAAAAGTGGCATGACAGGACTTGGCACTGGAGTCAGTGCAGCAGCAAAATACCACATTGTTTTTCCAGGGCTGGATTCGTGCTACTTTTAGGGTTTGCATGGTGGCCTGCATATGCCTGTTTAAATAACAACAGAATATTTAATGTCCCCAAATTCATTCCATACAGTGGAACAGGCATGGGGGGTCACTGAGCATTTGGATGCATTTTGTTTATTTTTTTCTTGTTTTCACCTTCTTTTCATTCTCTGTGGCTTTGCTACTGCAGCTCTTACTTAGTTCATGTGGCACCATGTGTTGACATCCACTCACTGCAAGCTACACCCTTCTTCTAGTAAAGTCCCAGACCCTGGGTGTCTGTGTTTCTTTTCTTCCTATGCTTTTAACTGTCTTGGTGGAGCAGGTTTGCTGTGCAGAATCATTTGATTGTGCATTCTGTACAGACTGCCTTATTTGTGAAGACAGCCTTGTTTCCCAGAGCAGCTATAACTTGATGCTGTACCACAAGAAATGGATGGGTCCCCAGGCACAGGAGAGGAGTGAGCTGTAGTCACCAAGGTCATGAATTTGGCTTTGGTTTGTCGGTATTAAATAGATGGGACAAAACAAAATCTGTGCTGTTAAAGTTTGCTGGAACAGGAGGGACCTCGCAGGGCATTGGGACATCAAGGAGGCAACTGAGGGACATGAGAAGGTTATAAAGAGGAAGGTAGCTCTTGCATACAAGGTTAGAGAAAGAGATGAGGAGCAGGAGAGAGGTTTTAATCACTGCTTGTTCTTACGTGTCTGGTGTAGCTCGCAGATGCCTCCCCAAGCGCTGTGGGATCAATCAGCAAAGATATTGCAGCTCTCAGATAGAAGATGGTGACTTATTCCCAAGTTTACTGGTGGGCTGGTGATGGTGTAGTACAGCAGCCACAGTATTACTCACCTCCTGGACAGTCTCTTACCCCTTTTCCCCATGGTACCTGCCTGTATCTGATGAGGAAGCAGATGCTGCTCTCCCTTATCTAACTGATGGATGCTTTTTCTTCACTTTTCTTGAAATCAAACTCTGGTTAGCGGTAAAGCATGACGGATCTCCCTGCCGTGCTGTGCATATGGAGCACTCCCCTGTCCAAAAAGCAGCGCTTGGCTCTTTCCTGTGCTTCTGGAAGAGGAAGTTCATCTTGTGCAAAAGCGATTGATAAGCAGAAATGTGGTGGAGTAGCTGGATTCGGAACCAAGGCCTGCAGGTTTTTTTCCCATTGTCCTGACTGCTGGATCCATGGAGTCAATACTGTTTAACTACAAGTACCCAGACAGGATGGAGCTTTATTTTTTTCCCGATGACAGTGAGGGGATGCCATTTTAGAGAGCATAAGAAAACCAAGGGAAAAACTAGTAGCTTTAAGTCACTTCCAGTTGTTTAAAG